>NC_089598.1:92437879-92742742 GCF_019320115.1 Miscanthus floridulus | reverse complement strand
GGCAGGAGGAAAACCGCACGGAAGGAAGCTCGCTGGCCGTCCCCGATAGGAAGGAAAACCACGTCCCTCTCCTATCGGCTTCCATACGCGCGCCTCCGTAATCTCCGGAAGGAAGGAAGCAAATCGCTAGCACCCGCCTCCACAGTCACTGAACGATCAACGCATAGAAGGTAGGAAAAAAATCATCTCACCCACGGAAAAAAACCCGCCAAGCCGTTTCTTTCTTTCTTTCTTTCCCGTCGGCACTCTATCCCTCGCTCGGCTCCGTCTTCCTTGATCATTCATTGATCAACCGGCCCGACGGCAGCAAGCAGCGACGGAGCCGGCGGTGGGGCTGGGGGGGGCTCTAGCCCCCCTACCGATCCTGGGTACGTGGAGCCCCCCTAAGTCCTTACTTAAAATTTTATGCATATATGTATTAGGTAGGAGGGGCTAAGGTTAAGAAAAGATAAAAATCCTCTATTCTTTTGTTCAGCCTCTCCTAAATTTTTTTCTGGCTTTGTCCATGGCAGCAAGCACCCATCGGTACTGTGCTTGATCGACACGGCGTGACCACGCTCTATCCCTCACTCGCTCGGCTCCGTGCCTCCGTCCTCTTCAATCCCCATCCATCGATCGTCCCGATGGCAGCAAGCACCCAATGGTACTGTGCCTGATTCGGCACGGCGTAATAGCCTACTAGAAGCACGAAGCGAGCAACGACCACCACACAGGTGCCCATCAAATCCATATTGCTCTGCTTAAACTTTTGTGATAGATTGCCTGCTCTACTACAATTTTTGTGATTGATAGATCGCATTGCTCCACTGCAATTTTTGTGGTCGATTGCATTGTTTATCTGCGCTGCTCGAGGTCTATATATGTGTCTTGTTTAAACGTTTGTTGTTTAGGCATGAATTCGATCTCTGTTTCCACGATTCCTCTAAACAGGAGTGGTGAAACGCTAATCCACTGCAGTGCTGAACAGCACGACCGCATGCACGTGGCACGCCGACGGGATGGGAGGGCGACGACATGGTGCCGAGGTGAAGCGGCAAGCGCAGCCCACGAATTCTCGGTCTCAGCGCACCGCGAGTACATCGCTACATCTGCGCATCACCGTACCTTTGGCCGTCACCTGCAAGTACGTCGGTCATCTGTCAATATTACTGCTACTCTGATGTTGCATCCAGTGTTAGATATTATGGGCTTGGCCCATTTATTTAATAACTCTATTAAACTCTATGGTCCGTACATGTGCATTAATGGTTTTATACCATATGGGAATTTAATCGAGAGGCGACTCTACTTAAATACTTGGTCATTGGCCGATCTGTTTGAGAAGAAAAAGTGGATCACCTGGATGCCACACGCGCGCGCGCGCCGCCGCCGCCGCCCGGCCCGGCCCGTGCGCGTGGGCGTGGGGGTGGGCGTGGGCGTGGGCGTGGGCATGGCGAGGCAGGCAGGCGGGCGGCGGCGAGCGAGCGGACGGGCGGGCGAGGCCTTTATTTTTGAAACTGACGAATTGATTGGAATTGATTGGAGGAGTTTCTGGTAACTCCCGTGACTCCTGGCTCTCCGTCTCCGTCTCTCCCACCGCAGAAGGGAGGTGTGACCCCTCGGTGCCGTCAGCTTCTCGTCTTCTGGCCTCTGCCTATAAAACAAATCCTCCCCTCTCGGTTAAGCTCTCTTGGCGAAGTACACCACTTTCCAGCAGCGCAAGTTCTTCCCGTTCCACCTCCGGTGAGCACCAGAGATGGAAGAGTAGGCCTCCGGAACGCGTCTCCGTCGTGGGCTTCACCTGCTCGGGTGAAGACGGGCAATTACGTTTTTGGGGAGTGTCAGTGGTGGCACGACTACTCGCTGGTGAACCAGTAGCGGTGCTTCTTCACGGCGTCCTTGTCTGCACTGCATCGAGCGGGACGCCTACAACAACAAAGCACCACCATGGCCTTTCCTGGTGCGAGCGGCTCCGCCGCAGGGTATAATCTTCTTCACCCTCTTCTGAGTTTCATTATCAATATCATGATGTTCCTAGGCAATACTGCTTTCATATTCAACATGCTCTGTTTGGTTGATTTGGATGATTATGCTAGTACTGGTTTTCTGATTCCTTTTATTTTTGTGATCATCATGATCTTGATATTTGAGAACACATCTTTTATATTTATAATCATGTCTGTGATGCTTCAGCTATGTAAGACAATGTTTCACATATGTTTTGGCTCTATAGTTTGTATTATCATCATGTTAACTTTTGCCATGAATTGTTTCTGTCTTCTTATTCATGACTTTACTCTCCTTTTTGTTGCATTATTTTTATGGATTAAAATAAATATGAAAATGCCTTATTTGTCAACATTCCAAAAACGTAATTTCAGGCCATTTTCATCTGTTGGCTTTGCGGGCATGCTAAAGCCTACGTCGTTTGAGGGCACTCACTACAAGAGGTGGCGTGAGAAAGCCCTTCTGTGGTTGTCGGCCATGCGCTGTGGTCATGTGCTCAATGAGCAGCCTGCTACTGTGAGATCCGATGAGGATGAGCAGGCTTGGGGACATGCTGAGACCATGTGCAAGGCTGCACTGTTGAGCATCATCAATGATTCTCTGGTTGATGCCTACATACCACTCCCGACTGGCAGAGCTGTGTGGGAAGCCCTTGAGGCCCGGTACGATCTGTCCGACGCTGGTTCTAAGCTGTACATCATGGAGCAGTTCCATGACTACAAGATGGTTGATAACCGTCCTGTAGTCGAACAGGCTCATGAGATACAGGGACTGGTGAAGGAATTGGAGCTGTACGGCTGTCCTCTCCCTGATAGGTTCATGGCAGGGTGCATTATTGCTAAGCTGCCACCTTCCTGGACTGATTTTGCTACTACCTTGAAACACAAGAGGCAGCAGTTTAGCATTGCTGAACTTGTTGGCACTCTTGATGTTGAGGACAAGGCAAGAGCAAAGGATGTTAAGGGAAAGAGCAAGGGCGGGAATGGTGAGGCGACTACTAGTGCACATGTGGTGCAAAAGTTTCGTCCTAAGCCACAAAAGAAGAAGTCCCAACAGGAGCTTAAGCAGAAATCCACTACCTTCTTCAAGAAAGGTAATAATAAGAAGATGGGATTAGACAAGGCAAAGATGAACTGCTTCACTTGTGGGAACACTGGGCACTTCTCTAGAGAGTGTCCTGAGGCTAAGTGGAAGCCTCCACCAAAGGCGAAGACAGTCAACACCATTGAGACTGATGCAGATGCTTCTGGGTACGGTAATTTATCTGCATTTACAGTTTGTTCCTCACCTGATTGGTGGGTTGATACAGGTGCAAATATACATGTGTGTGGTGATAAGTCCTTGTTTTCTTTTTACTAGGCCGAGAGGAGTGGAGCCTTACTGATGGGGAATGGCGCGCGTGCTGGTGTTCATGGTGTTGGTACGGTGGATCTGAAGCTTACTTCGGGGAAGACCGTGCAACTCAAGAACGTGCATCATGTCCCCTCAATAAGGAAAAATCTTATTAGTGGCTCTCTGCTATGTCGAGATGGTTTTAAACTTGTGTTTGAGTCGAATAAATGTGTTATGTCAAAGTATGGAACCTTTGTTGGAAAAGGCTATGAGAGCGGAGGCTTGTTCCGCTTGTCTTTGGTTGATACTTTACCTCTTGCAGTGAATAATGTTGTTAATAACGTTAATGTTGAGATGAATGTTTGGCATTCTCGGTTATGTCATGTTAATCTTGGTTGCATGTCCCGCTTAGCTGGTTTGAATTTAATTCCTAAATTTGACGTTGTCAAAAGCTCCAAATGTCATACATGCGTTGAGGCAAAACAACCTCGCAAGCCTCACAAGGCAGCTGTGGCGAGAGAGTTGGCACCACTTGAACTCATCCATTCCGATATTTGTGAAATGAACGGAATTTTGACAAAAGGTGGTAAGAGATACTTCATAACGTTTATAGATGATTGCACTCGATATTGCTATGTGTACCTAATTAAAACAAAAGATGAGGCATTACATTATTTTAAAACCTTTAAAGCTGAGGCTGAGAATCAACTTGAAAAGCACATCAAACGGTTGCGGTCCGATCGCGGGGGAGAATATTTCTCTAATGAATTTTCTGAGTTTTGCGTGGTGCATGGTATAATTCATGAGAGGACACCTCCATACTCACCACAATCCAATGGGATTGCTGAGAGAAAGAACCGCACTCTAACTGACTTGGTGAATGCCATGTTGGAAACAGCTGGTTTATCTAAGGAATGGTGGGGTGAGGTAATTTTAACTGCGAATCATGTCCTAAATAGAGTGCCCACAAAGAACAAAGAAATCACTCCATTTGAAGAATGGGAGAAAAAGAGGTTAAATATTTCTTATCTTCGCGTTTGGGGTTGTTTGGCCAAAGTGAACGTGCCAATAAACAAAAAGCGAAAGCTTGGACCAAAAACTGTAGATTGTGTTTTCCTAGGCTATGCCATTCATAGTGTGGGCTATCGGTTTTTAATAATAAATTCTAGTGCTCCTGATATGGCTGTTGGAACGGTCATGGAGTCTAGAGATGCCACGTTCTTTGAGAATGAATTTCCAATGAAAATAGGTGCATCTAGCGTGTCTAGTCATGATCCTGTTCCTGAATTTCATGAATCGAATATACACGCTGATGATAACACCCATGAGCTTGAGCAAAATCCTGAGGAGGATGATAATACTGTCACTCGAAGGAGTAAGAGGCAAAGAGTTGCAAAATCCTTTGGAGAAGACTTTATTATATATCTCGTGGATGACACTCCCACAACCGTTTCTGAGGCATATTCCTCTTCTGATTCTGACATGTGGAAGGAGGCAGTGCAAAGTGAGATGGACTCCATTATGTCCAATGGGACGTGGGAAGTGGTTGACCGTCCATTTGGTTGCAAACCTGTGGGCTGCAAATGGGTGTTTAAAAAGAAGCTGAGGCCTGATGGTACAATTGAGAAGTACAAAGCTAGGCTTGTTGCTAAGGGTTATACACAGAAAGAAGGTGAAGATTACTTTGATACTTACTCACCTGTTGCTCGATTGACGACCATTCGTGTGTTGATATCCCTGGCTGCCTCACATGGTTTTATCATTCATCAGATGGATGTTAAGACAGCCTTCCTAAATGGAGAGCTTGAGGAAGAGATCTACATGGATCAGCCTGATGGGTTTATTGTAAATGGTCAAGAGGGTAAAGTTTGTAAGTTATTGAAGTCCCTGTACGGCCTAAAGCAAGCACCCAAGCAGTGGCATGAGAAGTTTGATAAAACTTTAACATCAGCCGGATTTGTTGTGAATGAAGCTGATAAATGTGTATATTATCGGTTTGGTGGTGGTGATGGTGTGATACTATGCCTATATGTGGATGATATATTAATATTTGGCAACAATCTAAATGTGATTAAAGAAGTAAAAGAATTTTTGTCGAGTAACTTTGAGATGAAAGACTTGGGAGAGGCTGATGTTATTCTCAACATTAAGCTTTCAAGGGAGGAAGGAAATGGTGGGGTAACTCTTATGCAATCTCACTATGTGGAAAAGGTCTTGAACCGATTTGGGTATAGTGAGTGTACGCCTGCTCCTACTCCGTACGATCCAAGTGTTCATTTGAGGAAAAATCACAGAATTGCAAGAGACCAATTGAGATATTCACAGATAATTGGTTCTCTTATGTACCTAGCTAGCGCAACCAGGCCTGATATCTCGTTCGCTGTAAGCAAACTGAGCCGGTTTGTGTTAAATCCGGGAGATACTCACTGGAATGCTCTTGAGAGAGTGCTACGCTATTTGAAAGGGACAATGAGTTACGGCATTCACTTTTCCGGGTATCCGAGGGTACTAGAGGGTTATTGTGATGCTAATTGGATTTCTGATGCGGATCAGTTGTATGCCACGAGTGGATATGTGTTCCTACTTGGAGGTGGTGCTGTTTCTTGGAAGTCTTGCAAGTAGACTATCTTAACGAAGTCTACAATGGAAGCAGAACTGACTACATTGGATACCGCTAGTGCTGAGGCAGAGTGGCTCCGTGATCTCCTGATGGATTTGCCGATTGTTGAGAAACCAATCCCGGCAATTTCCATGAACTGTGATAATCAAACTGTGATCACTAAGGTAAATAGTTCTAAGGATAACATGAAGTCCACAAAGCATGTGAAGAGACGTTTGAAGACTGTCAGAAAACTGAGAAACTCCGGAGTAATTGCATTGGACTATGTCCATACATCAAATAATCTGGCAGATCAATTCACTAAGGGTCTGTCACGCAATGTGATAGAAGGTGCGTCGAGGGAACTGGGTTTGAGACCCACATAGAGCCATCAACAGTGGTAACCTATCCTATGTGATCGGAGATCCCGTGAATTAGGATGGCGAAACAAGCTGTTGATTGACTGAGGGAGAGACCCCTTAGATTATAGCTCAGTTTGTTGGAGATGCACCGTCTCTCCAATACTGTTAGGCAGGATGATTAAGTTCTTAATGTGATCCGAGCGGCTTGGTATAGCGGGGATGTTGTCCTACAGAACATCCTATAAGGAACACACCTATATGAGCTCGATTGCTAGTCACAATCTATGAGATGTGGGTAATCTCTAGATGCTCATGAAAAGGCCTCGAAGTGTGACTTATATGCTTCAAACAGAGGGAAGGCACATGGCAGCCTAGTATCAGTTAAGAGGCTATGTGAAACTCATCTCGCACAAAACTGTCAATTCAAGGTTCTGTCCATTGTTCAGTTGTGGATGAGTGTAGCTAGCTTTCTAGATGGATGTTCAACTTAACAGTCTCCATCGAAACACTGGTATATAAAAGAAATATGGTTCTGAGAACTCCAAACTGCGTACCCTAGAGTTTGGTGGGGATTGTTAGATATTATGGGCTTGGCCCATTTATTTAATAACTCTATTAAACTCTATGGTCCGTACATGTGCATTAATGGTTTTATACCATATGGGAATTTAATCGAGAGGCGACTCTACTTAAATACTTGGTCATTGGCCGATCTGTTTGAGAAGAAAAAGTGGATCACCTGGATGCCACACGCGCGCGCGCGCGCCGCCGCCGCCGCCCGGCCCGAGCCCGTGCCCGTGCGCGTGCGCGTGGGCGTGGGCGTGGGCGTGGCGTGGCGTGGCGTGGCGTGGCGAGGCGAGGCAGGCAGGCGGCGGGCGGCGGCGAGCGAGCGGACGGGCGGGCGAGGCCTTTATTTTTGAAACTGACGAATTGATTGGAATTGATTGGAGGAGTTTCTGGTAACTCCCGTGACTCCTGGCTCTCCGTCTCCGTCTCTCCCACCGCAGAAGGGAGGTGTGACCCCTCGGTGCCGTCAGCTTCTCGTCTTCTGGCCTCTGCCTATAAAACAAATCCTCCCCTCTTGGTTAAGCTCTCTTGGCGAAGTACACCACTTTCCAGCAGCGCAAGTTCTTCCCGTTCCACCTCCGGCGAGCACCAGAGATGGAAGAGTAGGCCTCCGGAACGTGTCTCCGTCGTGGGCTTCACCTGCTCGGGTGAAGACGGGCGATTACGTTTTTGGGGAGTGTCAGTGGTGGCACGACTACTCGCTGGTGAACCAGTAGCGGTGCTTCTTCACGGCGTCCTTGTCTGCACTGCATCGAGCGGGACGCCTACAACAACAAAGCACCACCATGGCCTTTCCTGGTGCGAGCGGCTCCGCCGCAGGGTATAATCTTCTTCACCCTCTTCTGAGTTTCATTATCAATATCATGATGTTCCTAGGCAATACTGCTTTCATATTCAACATGCTCTGTTTGGTTGATTTGGATGATTATGCTAGTACTGGTTTTCTGATTCCTTTTATTTTTGTGATCATCATGATCTTGATATTTGAGAACACATCTTTTATATTTATAATCATGTCTGTGATGCTTCAGCTATGTAAGACAATGTTTCACATATGTTTTGGCTCTATAGTTTGTATTATCATCATGTTAACTTTTGCCATGAATTGTTTCTGTCTTCTTATTCATGACTTTACTCTCCTTTTTGTTGCGTTATTTTTATGGATTAAAATAAATATGAAAATGCCTTATTTGTCAACATAAACTTCGTCTATACTGTTGTTCTGAATTTCTGATGTTTGATTCAATCAATCACTTTCAGTTAAAGTGATATCAATTGATTTGTTTGATCGTTTCGCAGCGATTCTTTGCACACTGCCTACTGTAGTCCTCAGGTATGGGAAGCCTCTTCTACTCACTAACTAATGTAATGTGATCTTTATTTGTACAATAATCGGGATTTTATATCTCTATCCTTCAGAAAAGCATAAAACGAGTATATCTGCCGAAAGTATCTGTCTTTACCATCGCAGTTCTTTTTTTTTCCTCAACGCACGAGCCACGACGGACGAGAGGCGAGACAGCGGGATCCATGGCCCCAGGGCCATCTCTTCGAAAAGCAGGTCGGGCTCGAGCTACCGCTGATGGATGATGGCGGCAACAACAACTTCTACGGCGACGAGGTTAGTTTTGTGTGCCATTGTCTCATCCGTTGGTTTCCAGCGGTGAGGTCTCATTCCATCTTCTAAAGTCCAGGGGCTGTAGTTTGATTTGTTCTGATTTTTCTCTTTGGATATCAAAGGTCCTGGGACGCGCTCAAGAACAAAGTCCGGTTCTGACTTCTTTGATTGGCTAATTGATCTGGTGATCTATGAGGAGGGACAACTTCTCGAGTAAATACAGTATTCTATTAAGCTCACGACTTGATGGCTGGGTGCTCCATACAGTTACATTGGCAGACATCACTGTAGGTAAAGAGCTAGCAGTTCTCCCGTACATCCATATATCAAAGTCAATCTCTTATTATTGTATTGCAATATTCACTCAGAGGCACTTCGTCGGTGTCCCTTAATGTGTAGATTATTACTAAAAAATTGCCATTCTTAATTTCCTACCTTCCATGCAGTGTTCCCTCCAGCGGCACTTCGTCGCCTTTAGCCAGGGTAGCATCTGTTTGAAAAGTTACAATGACAAGCTTCTGTGTCATCAGGCTTCAGGGTTAGTTGTACACTTGATGTTTGTTTATGCTAGATTATCTTTCCGGTTGAACACACAGTTTTACACTTCTACTTTAAAAAACATAATTAATTCATACCATTTTAGCTTCAAGGAATCGATATAGTTATTGCTGGTTCTCTTTGTCTGAATCTTTACATTTTTGCACTACATATTCCAAAAACAATAAGTATTCATTTCAACTAACTTATCACTTAATGTCACATCTTCAGTATTGCTCCTTATATCCTTTTATTGATACAAATTTGATATCCCTTTGTTCCTCATGATTTCTGCGTAAAGAAATATAGGGGACTGATATCCCTTGGTGCTAAACATTAGTATCATCCAACCCCCATATACATTCCCTGGATATTTTGTGCATAAAAAAATATAGGGGACTGGTATTTTAGTTGTATCATATATATCATTAACTAATTATAGATTATATATCATCTACACAGATTACAATACAAGTCCATTGTTTCTAAATAATCAGCTCAAGGATCTTAAGCAAGCTTGTGAGGGTTGTTTCTCATTATAATGTGACAACTGAGCTTCTAGATTTCCATTTTAATAAAATATTTTCTGTTTGCTGCAGTGATTCTTGCGTTCTGATTTTAATCTCACCATGTCATGAAGAATAACACTTACAGAGATTTTTTATCTTTGTTATTTATATTAAAAATAATAGTGTTCTATGTTCAGAATTTTGGAAATGAGAAAAAAGAACTTATCTGAGAGTTTTGCAGGTTGCTTCAACCATTGAACTCAATAGGTGAGCTTCCTGTCTTGTGCTTTTGATAATTGTAACTAGCACCGATGATTAACTGCTGTTCATATCATAGTTGGCCCAATACACTCGTCACTATTTTGTCCCTCAGAGTGTATACGGAAGGAAATTGCCTCTATTTGTGGTAGAAGAATCTACAGTGCAACCGATACTCAAGTGACTATACTCGTGCATTTTTTACATGGAATCGGGTTATCCTGTAAATGCAATGGATAGGCCTGTTCATATTGTGCTGCTTTGGTTTCTGGTATATAGCGGTTACCTCATTGGCCGAACTGCCTTGGTTAAAGAGCAAAAAGGATTCTCAAAGGCTTGCGAAAATTAAATTCATCAGTGACGGATGGCTCAGTTTCTAAACTGGATGCTGAGAACATGCACAGTATTGAAACCTATCGATCAGATTGTTAAGTGATGTTGTTCTTTTATTGAACTGGCCAGCACAAGAGGGCAGCAACGAAGTTCTAGGACTTGTGTGCGAGGAGCTCCTGTCAATTGTATGCTTGTGTTGGTTGTGGCTTGGAAGCTGAGCACCAACTTTGGGAATGAAGTTTCTTGGCAGAGAACCTAATACACGGCTCTATGATGTTGCATCGGCCATTTGTGCTTCTCAAGGAGAAGCTGCTGTTGTCCATTGCTTGCTTGAAGGAGTCGAGCCAACAAGTGTTTGAACGAGTCGAATCAACAAGTGCCGGAAGAAGGAAGAAGTCTATGTCATGGTTACTGTGAGGCTATGTCAAAGGCACAGCCGTCGGAAGGCGCTGAAGCTGAACGCGTAGATCTTCCAGTGAGAGTGCTCCTCGGTCACGAAATTATTCTTTTGTTAATCACGTTGTAGCTCTCTTTGTTTCGGTATGCGTGATTGACGAGTTGCTACTTACTTTGTCCGATCAACGTTCGCTATGTTGTTGTAACACTTCTTTCTTTTTAACGAAAAATGTCAAAGGTGACTTCATTCTAATAGATGCATATTTCCTAATTACCTGGATATAGCTGCGACTGCAGTGCAGTGCGCAGGGACACACAGAAATGCAAATTAAGATTTTGGATGGTTCTGGTGCACATATAGGATAAGAATCCCAAGTTTTAAGCTGGTAGGACATGTACTAATTATGCATGGTGAAACTTATTAGTTGTCTGTTTTCTTAGACCTGCTACATACTCTGTTCTTTATCAAGCTGATATAGATAAACACCGGATAATACACCAGATGATATTTTCCGTGTTTTGAAAGGGTTTATGATTCTCTAAATTGTCTTGTCAATTTGGGATTCCTGGGCCATAGGATTATTTTACACATGCAACTTTGGCATACCATTTACCTAAATCAAAAATTAATCTCTAAAGACTTATGTAATATACATGTTCCAAGCATCACGGTTGCAGTATTTGTTTTAGGTAACAGACACACTCATAAATATGTTATCGTGGTATTATGTTTTCCCATTGGAACGCACAGACATACTTTGTTTTAAGGTTTTGTGAGAGATTTTTCAAGATACGCATTATTACCCATGAGGCACTAATATTTACATATATACTCGAACTTGTGTACATGATGGTATGGAGATACAGCGTGTGGGGGTATTAACTCCTATACCCTTACGGCTAGGCTTGGGCCGGCCCGGACCAGGGGGTCCGGCCCACTAGAAGACGACGCGCGGCCCGGCCAATCTGCTCGGAGTCCCGCGCAAGGAATCAAGGCAGACTTGGAGATCAAGCAAGATCCTGGTCGGTTAGAATAGGAATCCTTATCCGGCCACCTATGGCAATTGTAACTGGTTAGGATTAGTTTCCAGATCTGTAACCCTGCCCCCAGCCTATATAAGGCGGGCAGGGGACCCCTCTCAAAAAAATCTCTCATTGACATACAGCAATACAATCAGACGCATGACGTAGGCATTACGCCTTCTCGGCGGCCGAACCTGGATAAAACCTCGTGTCTGTCTTACGTCACCATCTTGTTTGTAGCTTGCGCATCTGTCTGCCGATAATCTACTACCTTGGGCATACCCCTAGGTAGACTATCGACCATATTTCGTCGACAATGATGCACCAGGTAGGGGGTGTGCGTACTGCTCCCCAGAAGAACAAGATGGTCATCATCCCCGGATCCATGGCTACGCCGAACGGCCTCACATTCACCATCGGTCAGATCACCTGGACCACTGGCTCCGACAACTTCATCGCCATGACCACGGAGGAGGCGCGGATCCAATCTGCGTCGACCACTGCTTCACCGGCATCGGCTACGGCTCCGACCACGTTGGATCTGGCTCCGGCTACACCAGCATCGTCTTCAGCCACGCCGACAACCCGTCGTTCGCTTCCTCGCTACAAAGGGAGGCAGATCGACAACACCGACCTGCTCGACTCCATCGATCGGGTCGGCACCAAGCTTGCTGAAACCCTAGCTCTGGTAGATTCGATTCAAAATCAACCTACCGAGCAGGTAACCACTACCCACAACAGATCTACCCAACCAGCTCGGGCCAGTCGTCCTGCACGACTCGGTACGGATCTCATGGTCACGTCTACTCCTAAAGGGCGCTCCGTTCGTCGCCGATCAGCCCCCGCAACGAGTCTCCGGCTCTCCGAGTGTGAAGCCTTGATGGAGAATTACCAGGCTCAGCCCTACGGCCTGCGCAACTTCGTCAACATGGTTCGGATTGAGGAGTATCAAGAAGGATCGGTCCACACAGTTCAAGAGGGCGGCTCAAGCTCCCTGTCCGGCATCGCATCTAATGGCTCCGTCCACACTGAGCTCCAGCATCGTGACAATGAAGAAGTTGAATACGATCTGGATATCCCAGACCACTCCCCGGGGTTCCCACGATTCCCATCCTTCCCACGAAGGCGAGGAGGCTTGATCAATGTCGTCAGTAATGATGAACCACCGGCAGTTGGTGAAACAGAACAAGAAAGGCTAGCACGCGAAGCACGCAATATTGACCGGTTTAATCGCAGACAAGCCGAAGCCGAGGCAGAAGAGGAGGCACGACGCATAAGGTTCCAGCCACGTGACCTCAACAATGCCTTTGATAGGGTAGAGGAAAAGCAGGTCTTTAGGACTCTAAGCGCCAACGTAGCTGTTGCTATGGCAACAATGCAACGACTACCCAATACCCCGGAAACCCAAGTAATTCATGATGATGTACAAGCCTACCTGACGACTGCTATGGCCCAGACCGCAGAGATTGCAAACCAAGCACGGGCTCCGTCCGTCTCAGTCGAATCAAGCCGCAGTCGCCAGTACTCAAGTCGCCCACAGTCACCCAACCAACGTGGCTCGCGCAACAACGACCCATCAGACAACCGTCAAGGCGGAAACGGTGGTTATGATGGTGGTCGGGATGACAACCGCCGCAACAACCGGGACGATAATCGACGAGACAACCGCGACAATCGCCGTAATAACCACGGTCGCAGAGTCAACTAGAGGGGCAATCGGGATCACCGTGATGGCAATAACGATCTCCGCCATTCCCTCGGAGAACGCGATCTGCGTGATCGCATTAACCAAAGAGCCAACGATCGTGCATCCCACGAAAGCTATCGCCGTATGGAATATGATACTACCCACGGCCCTCCGGGTTTGAAGCAGTTTATCCATCACCTTCGCCAAGTCATATGGCCCAAAAACTTCAAGCTCGAAAAACTCCAGAAGTACGACGGCAAGGAGAACCCCGAGTTATGGGTCATGCTCTACGAAACCACGTGCAGATCAGCCATGGCTGACGAGCACGTCATGTCTAATTACTTCCCAGTCGTCGTCGGCCATGCAGGCCACCAATGGCTGGTCAGCTTGCCGGCGAACTACTTTGATTCTTGGCAAGAGCTCAAGCAAGCATTCATCGACAACTTCATTGCTACTTGCGAACAACCTGGCAACAAATATGATCTGCAGCGGATTCGAGATCGCAAAGATGAGCCACTGCGCGAGTACGTCCGATGCTTCTCGGAGATGCACATCAAGGTCCCGTCAATCTTCGACAACGAGGCAATCGAAGCTTTCATCACTGGTCTCTGCTTCCACGATGCCCTAAGGGACAAGCTCCTCCGCAAAAGACCTAAATCGGTCACAGCGCTCCTAACCACTGCTAAAAAATATGCGGATGCCGATGATGCTAAAAAGATAATCATCGAAGAAGCAGCAAGGGTTCCACGCTCCGACCACCCCACACCGCGACGACTACTACGGCAACCGTGGTCGGAACGACAATTTTGATCGCCGCAACCAGCGCAACGATTCCCACGACCAGCGTAATCAGCGGCGTAATCGCCATGACGATTACAGGGGCAAGCGTGCTCGGGAAGATGACGGCGAAGTCAACACTGTTAAAAAAGGTGGCGGACGTCGCAACTACGAAGAAGACTACGCCAAAGCATTGAAGGGACCCTGTCAGCTCCATCCCAAGTTGAACCATACCATGGAGAATTGCCGTGTTCTCAAATCCATCTACACGTGCCAACAGGCTCCGAATAAATCCGATAAGCCTAACGACGCAGGGGAGCAGCGTAACGAGGACAACGATGATGAAGACGCAGATCCCTGTCACAAGTACATCAAGCCAACTGACCGTGTCCACACCATCATTGGGGGCAGAGTGTCCATCGAGACCAAGCGAGAGCGCAAGCTACTCGCCTACGCTTGCTTGAACGTGGCCAATGCCGACAACCTCATCGCCGATCCGTGGCTACCTCCTTGGTCTCACCGTGAGATTTCCTTCAGCAGAAAGGACCAATGGGCCGCAATACCTGAGCCAGGGCATTTTCCTCTGGTTCTCGATCCTTGTATCAACAAGGTTCAATTCGATAGAGTGCTGATTGACGGCGGCAGTTCCATCGATATACTGTTCAAGAACAGTTTGCCAGCTCTGAAGATAACCCTGGCTGATCTCAAGCCATACGAGGCACAGTTCTAGGGTGTTCTCCCCGGACAGAGCTCTACACCTCTCAGGTAGATCACACTACCTGTGCAATTTGGTACCCCAGACCACTTCCGCACCGACTACGTCAACTTTGTGGTCGCTGACTTCGAAGGCACCTACCATGCTATCCTTGGTCAACCAGCGCTCACCAAGTTTATGGCCATACCTCACTACAGGTATTTGGTGCTCAAGATGCCTACTGAGAAAGGGGTTCTAACTCTCAGGGGCAACGTATACGCAGCTTATACCTACGAGGATGACAACTTCAAAATAGCAGAGGCTCATGACCTCTCTATTCGCATGGCCGAGACCACGCTTGACGCTAGGAAGACCCCAGCTGATCACCTGGAGATCCCAGAGCTCGAGGCCCCACGCAAGAACATCAAGTCCAAAGAGCACAAAGAGATCCAGCTGGTCGACGGCGATCCCAGCAAAACGGCCCTTATTGGGGCCAACCTGGATCCTAAATAGGAAGACACGCTCGTCAGGTTCTTGAGAAGCAACGTGAGTGTGTTCGCATGGAAACCCGCTGACATGCCCGGTGTACCTCGGAACTTGATCGAGCACTCCTTAAATGTCAATGGCAAGGCCAACCCATCAAGCAGAAGCTACGACGGTTCGCTCACGACAAAAAGGAGGCTATTAGGGTAGAAGTTACACGGCTTTTAGCAGCCGGATTTATCAAAGAAGTGTATCATCCGGAGTGGTTAGCCAACCCGGTTCTTGTACACAAAAAGAATAAGGAATGGAGAATGTGCGTTGATTACACTGATCTCAACAAACACTGCCCTAAAGACCCCTTCGGCTTACCTCGCATAGACAAGGTCGTAGATTCAACTGCCGGTTGCGAGCTGCTTTCCTTTCTCGATTGCTACTCTGGTTATCACCAGATCGCTCTAAAAAAGAACGACCAGATCAAGACATCCTTCATCACGCCCTTCGGCGCCTACTGCTACACGACAATGTCATTCGGGCTCAAGAACGCTGGGGCTACCTACCAACGCGCCATATAGGCCTGCCTCAAAGACGAGATAAAGGACGACCCCGTCGAGGCTTATGTCGACGATGTAGTTTTTAAAACCAAGGAAGCATACACCCTTGTCGACAACCTAGAACGTACCTTTGCAGCCCTTAACACATTCCAATGGAAATTAAACCCAAAGAAGTGCATCTTTGGTGTTCCATCTGGTATACTGCTCGACAACGTCGTCAGTCACGACGGCATACGCCCTAACCTAGAGAAAGTAAAAGCTGTCTTGGAGATGAAGCCGCCTAAAAAGGTGAAGGATGTTCAGAAGCTTACCAGATGCATGGCTGCTCTCAGTCGTTTCATATCAAAATTAGGCGAAAAAGGACTACCATTTTTCCAGCTGCTCAAAGCATCCGAGAAGTTTGAGTGGTCGGAGGAAGCAGACGCTGCCTTTACATAGCTAAAACAATTCCTTACATCACCTCCGGTTCTCACTGCTCCCAGAGAAGACGAAACCCTCCTGCTTTACATTGCGGCAACTAATCGAGTGGTCTCAACTACTATGGTGGTCGAGCGTGATGAGCCCGGCCATGTCTACAAGGTACAGCGACCAATCTATTTCATCAGTGAGGTGCTCAATGAATCCAAGACCAGGTACCCACAGATTCAGAAACTGATCTACGCCATACTAATTACATCCCGAAAGTTGAAACACTACTTCGATGGATATCATGTGGTAGTCATGACCGAGTACCCTCTGGGAGACATCATTCGCAACAAGGATGCGAACGGGCGCATCGTCAAATGGGCAATGGAGCTATGCCCTTTCTCCTTGGAATTTGCAAGCCGTACTACAATCAAGTCTCAGGCACTTGTCGATTTCATCATCGAGTGGACAGACTTAAGCACACCTGCCTCTCAGGGGCCCGCCGAGTATTGGAAGATGTACTTCGATGGCTCTCTCAACATCGACGGCGCAGGGGCAGGAGTCCTTTTCGTATCACCATCCAAGGAGCAGCTCTGATATGTCCTCAGGATTCATTTCCTAGCATCTAATAACGCCACCGAGTACGAAGCATGCCTACACGGTCTGCACATCACGGTCGAACTCGGTCTCAAGCATCTCTATGTCTACGGAGACTCAGCTCTGGTCATCAACCAACTCAACAAGGACTGGGATAAGACCAGCGAAAAGATGGACGCATACTGCAAATCGATCAGAAAGCTGAAAGGCAAGTTCTATGGCATCGAGTACACACATGTGGTCTAGGACAAAAAATCAAGCAGCAGATGCGCTGTCAAAGTTAGGATCATCCCGAGCCAAAGTCCCACATGGCTTATTTGTTCAAGACCTGCTCACGCCCTCCATCAAAGAAGAAGATCCCGCGGTCGACAAACCTCCAGACCAGCTATTGGTGGCTACGGTTCCGGCGTCAAACACCACCAAACCACCTCCGACCACTAAGGAGCCTGACTGGAGAGTACCTTTCATTAAGTACCTAATAGATGGTAGCCGTTACACTGATCGGACAGAAAACGAATGCCTGATGCGTCGCAGTAAGCAGTATCTGCTCGTCGATGGCAAATTGTGGCGCAAGAATGCGAAGGAGGAAATCTTGATGAAGTGTATAACCCAGGAGGATGGTGAACATCTCCTAGACAAAATCCACTCTGGCTCCTATGGCAACCACACGGCCTCGAGAACGCTGGTTGGCAAGGCTTTTCGAGCAGGGTTCTATTGGCCGTCAGCCGTAGCCGATGCAGAGAAGCTAGTCTGCCATTGTGAAAGTTGTCAGTTCTTCGCCAAGAGAATCCACATACCAGCACATGAGATTTAGACTATACCAACCTCTTGGCCCTTCGCATGCTGGGGACTGGATATGATCAGGCCTTTCAAACCAGCCCCTAGGAAATTTACATGCGTCTTTGTGCTGATCGACAAATTCTCCAAGTGGATAGAGTACATGCCCCTGGTCAAGGCATCTTCAGAAAAGGCTGTCGCATTCATTGATCAGGTCATCCACCACTTCGGCATACCCAACAGCATCATCACTGATCTGGGTACTCAGTTCACCGGAAATGCTTTTTGGGACTTCTGCGATGAAAGGAGCATAGTAGTAAAATACGTCTCGGTGGCACACCCAAGAGCTAATGGACAGGTCGAGTGGGCAAATGGTATGATCCTGGACGCACTCAAGAAGAGGATGTACAGAGAGAATGACAAAGCTCCTGGAAGATGGCTCAAAGAGTTACCAGCCGTGGTCTGGGGTCTCAGAACCCAGCCCAGTCGCAATACCAGCGTATCACCATACTTTTTGGTTTATGGCGCTGAGGCAGTGCTCCCAGCAGATATAGCCTTCAGATCAGCACGGGTAGAGAACTTCGACGAAGACAAGGCCAATGAAATACGGGAGCTAGAAGTGAATAGTGCAGAAGAAAAGTGGCTCGATTCTTGCATACGTACAGCCAAATACCTTGCTGTTTTGCGTAGGTACTACAACAAGAACGTTAAGGAGCGGTTCTTCATGGTTGGGGACCTAGTCCTGAAGTGGAAGACAAATCAGGCTGGTGTCTACAAACTCGCAACCCCATGGGAAGGACCCTTCATGATCAAGGAGGTTACACGCCCTACATCCTACAGGTTAGCACGCCTAGACGGCACAGACGTACCCAATTCCTAGCACATCGACAAGCTTAGGCGTTTCTATGCTTAGCTACTAAGATATGTACCCCTCTTGTACTATTGATTTATTTCAATAAAGCTATTATGATTTCTCCGACCACTCTAATGTGTCATTTCGAAGTCTATTGTTATTCTAACTCTACCAGTTAAAACCGACCACCATTCCTTCTCGGGTTTTTTGAGCAGGCCCTATCTCCGGCTCCTCCCAACGCGTGCATGGGATCCGCTCTCTATGCTATGGGTGATCGGCAGGTGCTCTCTGGTTTGACTTGCGTGTTTCTACGTGTGCACAAGCTACGCACCTCACACTCCGACCGCAAGACAAACCAGGGCCATACAAACCTTTCAGGATGACGTGTCGACTAAACTGGTACAACTAAATAGAACACCAACACGTTCTAACTTAGTTACATCAGCACGATATCCAAGCTTAAACACGTTTTCTACAAAACAAACAAGCTCATGTTGATATACAGTTATGTTATTATAAGCTTGCCTAAAAAGGTCCAAGTTTATAATAACACAACTACATCTTCTTCTACAGCTATAGCCTACACTAATGGCTGGTTGGGGCATGCGGCACCTGCTACTCGCTAGGCCTAACATCATGCTTGGGTCTCGGGGACTCTGGCATTGATCGAGTTGAAGAAGATGGCCCCGCCGACGCCTGGCTAGTCGAGACCACAGGCTTCGCCGGTTGGCTTGAAAATAAAGGTGCTCCCAGCTGACTTGTTGACGGCGTTCCTTGTACGGGTGGTGTCGCACCTCCACACAGGTTAATGTCGCCAATTATTTTCGCTGACAAGTCTAGCTAGGTCATCCGTAGCTCCTCGGCCTTGTCTGGATCTACCTCCTTCGGGTATCCAGCTTCCAGGCGCTTCAGATCGATCAGGGGGTAGTGAGCACGTACCATGCTTAGCACATGTGCTCCTGCGTACTCTCCTGCCTCCTTCATGAACTCCTAGAACCATCCCCATGCCTTTTGGCATCTCTCGATCAATCCCAGCTGTGGCGTCCTTGGCACATCTTCTACTAGCGCCGGATCGATGAGGTTAAGGACCGGCAAAATGCCCTTTGCCACCTCCTAGCACCGACTTTTCCAGGTGTCACGGTCCTTGGTGATCTCTTGGCATTGCGCCTTCTAGCCGTCACGGTCTTTCATCATGGCCTCCAGATGCTTCTTTGCATTGACTTTTATAACTGCAAACCGCACACGCTATTAAAACATCAGACCATGCCAAACTACGGTAGGCAACAAAAATGAGCAAAGGTGTTTGGACAACTTACCTTTCAGCTCCTCTGTCATCTTGGTCGTGTGGTCCCAGAGCTACGACTGGTCTTGTGCCAGTTTTCTGTTGTTCTTATTCAGGCGATCACACTCCATGACCGCACGGCTGTTCTCCTCTCGGAGACGGATCACTTCAGCTTCTAAGCCTGCACTACAACTGTTACTACCAACAACGCAATAGCACTTGTTAGTAGTCAGTATGATAAAATGGCTATTTACTTGTTCTTTCCCACTCTTTATTACTGAGCTGGATGACCAGGTTCTGGTTCTAGGACTCTTGCACCGTCTTTTCATGATTGGCGGCTTCAAGTCACTGGCGCAAGCGTTCCACCTCCACCGTCAGCTCCTTGTTGCTTGCAGTGATCCCCTCGATCTGGTCGAAGTATTTCTTGCGGTACCTTGCGGTCTTCATTAAGTCCTGTGTGCAGATAGCTAAGTAAGACAACTACGACTAGACAGCAAGACCAGGGGGTGAAGCAAAGCTTACCTGCACCTCCGTCACAAGCCATTTCGTCGCCCGTTCAACTTTCTTGGTTTCTTCGACCTCCGGGATTTCCTCATGGACAACCCATTGGTCGTTCCGCCAACGCGACACATACACATGTTGTCGCTTGTCTTGCGGATGGCCTAGGACCTCCTCCACCTCATCCTCTTTAGGCTCTTCTTCGGGTCCTGGTGCTGGCCCGGCGTTGGCAGCATCTGTGACCACCACAGCCTTCCCATGAGCTACAGCATCGGTAAATGTGGGTTGTGCTCTCACCTTCGGCTGCTGCTCCTCGGTCTGCTCCGTCACCCTCGACGCCAAGGTGTTGCCCTCAGCAGGTTTAGCGCTCAGAGCACTCGTGCCCGACTCAGCTGGTCCCTCGACCACCTGCTCGGGGACTGTTGTCTGACTGCTCGCTTGCTGAGGCCCCGACGGATCTTCTACTATGGCTTCCTCAGTGGCCTGCTCTGAACTTATTGGCGGAGCCACGCTACTTCCGACTAGCTGGTCCAGACTTTCTGTGGATGCCGAACTAGTACATCCGAGATAAGTTTAGAAGGCAATCATATTCAATGCAAATTGCTAACTTACATCAAGGTTACAAATACTTACATGTTGGAAGCACGGAATGATGTGGAGAAGGCACGTCTCTTCGGCCGTACTTGCTCCATGTGCTGTGCGGATGACTCTTGTTCTCCCTCTACATCCAGCACTGTCGCTGGGCCTTGGTGCTCAACCCCTCCGCTACTCGTCCTTCGCGTTGCAGTGGTCAGTGGCGTGCTCGGTCGAGTTGTCGCTCCCGTCGCCGGTCGCCTTCCTTGCCCAGGTACTCCCGAGGTCGACCCGGCTGCATCCTTCACCGCCGTCGGCGATGTAGGTCCCACAGGCGTGGAGGAGCCACCTTGCTCCATCGACTCCAGTTGCTTCCTCCTTTTTCGAGGGACAAGTCAAAAGATGTCTGCATCCTCTCCCTCCTCTGCGTCATCGTCCGACCAAGCAAAAATCACCTGCCGACGCTTGCTGGCCGGGTTCTCCTCTGGGTCCCCCTCGGGCTCATTGATATTTAGCTCCCCCCGGTGAGCAGGGTGGTTACTGATCTCTTCTTCGACTGTTTGTGGGCAGCCGATCGCTTACCAGTGGCTTTGGCCGCTGCCTCCTCTCCAGCTCCGAGCACCGCCCAGTCGACGTCCTCGTCCTCGATCTCGATGCTGGTCTAGGTGGTGAGATCAGCTCCATGTGGCCACTCTACTCCAGGGGTGGCGACACAAACACAGTCGCTCTATCCCGACCATTAACCTGGGTAACAAAAGGGAGTGAACACAGTAAGTTTCCACTTATCCTACCACAATATAAAACTACGGGTACAAGGCAAGACAAGTTACCTTTGGGGGAGATCGGGCAAGCTTGAAAGCATGCTCGATGTCGCTCAATCGGGCATAATTTGGATCGGCTAAGTTAAAAAGCTCGCCAATTCTGGCTTTGACTTCGATTTTGTCAAGTGCCCCCTGCCTCGTCCTCGTCGGGTCTGCGCTCCCTTGATACTCATAGCCAGGATGTACCCTCCTCTAGCAGGGCTGGATCCATCGGCTGATGAAGCTCCCGACCACGCTCGGACCATCTAGTTTTTTCTATGGGATCATTCCAAATATTTCTAGAATCTATTCTAGGTGCTCGGGCTTCTTCGACCAGCTTGTTTTCTTCTTCGGAATGTAGCCCACGTCGCACAGCGTGATCATGTTCGGCTCTTCGTGGATGTAGAACCATTTCTTGTACCAGTCGTCGAGCGACGTGTTCCATGGGCAGTGCAGGTACTGGGCTTTCATGCCGTCACGGAGGTTGAGGTACACACCCCCCGCTATCTTTGAACCACCGCTTCCTTTCTTCCGCAGACAGAAAAGATGGCGGAAAAAATCAAAATGGGGCTGTAAGCCGCCACATGCTTTGCAGAGATGTATAAAAGTGGCGACAAGGAGGATCGAGTTGGGATGCAGATTGCAAATCCCAATCTCATAGTAAAGACAGAGCCCCTGAAGAAACGGATGTACCGGAACCCCAAATCCCCGTTTAAAGAAATCCTCGAACACCACGATCTCACCTGGTTGTGGATCAGGGTACCCCTCGCCCTCCGGCGCACGCCATCCTACGAGCTCCTTGTTGTGGAGTACCCCCATGGTGACGAGGTCTTCAATGGTCTGCTCGTTGCTTTTTGATTTCCATCACTCCTTCGCCATGACCCCTGCTTTCTTCTGCGCATCACTTTTCACCATGACTCCGACCTTGCTGGTGAACGGGGAAATGACGGCGGATTGATTGGTGGCGATTTTGGATGTATTAGGGTTGGCGAGACGAAGAAGAAAGCTGCGGTTGCGAATGGCAATGGGGTTCAGTAAATAGTAACTGACCTATCATATACCGTATTTAACCCAAGAGTTATGCCGTTTCGTCTGCCCGGAATTCTTGGGAGACGTGCGCACGCGCCGCAGACGGTTGTTTTCACAGCCTCGAGATCTACGCCAATATATGCGCCTCTTCGTTGACAGTGTCGGAGGGACCACGCTGACGCACCTACTGACAGGTGCCACGCAACTATTTGCTTGACAAGACAAAAAGGCAAAATAACGTGCTATACCCGTCTACTTTTTTGATCAGACGTGTCAGACCGGACTTGTCAGAGCAAATACATAAGCAAATACAAAAAATAATAGTAAAAGTGGCATAATAGTACAAGTGGCAAAAGGTTTTTTACCACACTTTTTGTGATTGGAGATTGTCCTGACCACCCTCGTGCTCGGGGACTGTCCAGACCACCATCGTGCTCGGGGACTGTCCAGATCACCATCGAGCTCGGGGACTGTCTCAACCGCCCTCGTGCTCGAGGACTAAACTGACTACGGTTATTCTCGGGGATTCGTCGTTTTTCCCATGCTGTGATCGGGGACTGCCCCGACCACTCTCCGACCATTGCTCGGAGACCGCTCTCCTCGACTACATGTGATTTGTACTCACATACAGTTGAGAGGTATTTATTTTTTTCTCACTTAGACCTTGCTACAAGGCTGATACCTCGCCTTCCAGTAAGCTCGGGGACTACATCGGTATGATGCACCTGCCGGTGCATCTCGTATCGATTGTACGACGATTGGATTCTCAACTTACCTGGGAATTCTTTTTAGACCCTGGCACCACGTGCCTACGTCACCTACTACCAGGCTCGGGGACTAAGTGGGCACACTTCACCTTGCGGTGAATGTGCTTATTTTATCGACCCCTACGCTCTGACTGTTGGCCATAACTGCTACTGTAAAAGGGTCACTTACATTTCTTTTCAGAAATACAAGTGGGCACACTTGATCAGGAAAGAAATCTTTTTCTTTTTTCTTTAGAGCACCATGCATTCTTCGGACAACCGGAATCTTCGGCTATAATCGTGGTCTACTGCTCTCTGTGCTGACCAGGATACTGGCATATTTGCTTGGTCAATGTTTTAGCCAGTCGGAGATGATATGAAGACAGATCGCATTAGTCGAAGAAGATCGAACGGCGTGTCGTAACATAATACATGGTGCTCGGGGACTAGCAATGGGGGTATTAACCCCTATACCCTTACGGCTAGGCTTGAGCCGGCCCGGACCAGGGGGTCCGGCCCACTAGAAGACGACGCGCGGCCCGGTCAATCTGCTCGGAGTCCCGCGCAAAGAATCAAGGCAGACTTGGAGATCAAGCAAGATACTAGTCGGTTAGAATATGAATCCTTATCCGGCCACCTATGGCAATTGTAACTGGTTACGATTAGTTTTTAGATCTGTAACTCTGTCCCCCAGATTATATAAGGCGGGCAGGGGACCCCTCTCAAAAACATCTCTCATTGACATACAACAACACAATCAGACGCAGGACGTAGGTATTACGCCTTCACGGCAGCCAAACCTGGATAAAACCTCGTGTCTGTCTTGCGTCACCATCTTGTTTGTAGCTTGCGCATCTGTCTGCCGATAATCTACTATCTTGGGCATACCCCTAGGTAGATTGCCGACCATATTTCGTCGACACGGCAGAACTAATTCGTGGATTTATTGGCGCACAAAAGAAATGGATATCGGATATTTCTTCAAGGTCTATACAGTAGAGTATGTGAGCCTGCGATGCCGCGCTCTTCGTGACTGTGTTAATTTCACAAACTTTGCTTTTTAGATTAAATGTCACTTCAACATCGATATTTAATTTCACGGTATTATCATCTTATCGTACGATCCGTGTGTTTTTAGTATAAAGTTTAATTGTCCCGTAGCAACGTATGAGCACGCTGCCTATTGGACAAACAAAGACATGCATGCCATGATGCCAAAGTGGGCGCAGCTAGCGGATCCTATAGTTATCACTTATCGCCAATGCAAGGGCAAAATTGTGAAACAACTTGTGAGCCACTTCGGTCGTACTCTTACAACAAAAACGGCTCTTGGGTGCAGGCAGGAGCCGTTTATCCAGTTGCCCGCCCAATCAATCGGCCGCCGGTCTGTATCTGTCTCAGTCGACGGATGATGCATGTGACTTGGAAGCCAGGGATCCTGAGCTCCCCTGCTCAATTATTGCGCCCCTTTAATGTCTGATTCTTGTGGATCGGAGAATGACAACCATATATATGCCTCGGCCACGGCCACGGCCACGGCCACATTGCTTGCCTGCACTCATCGTCATTTCTCCGAGTCACAGATTATTATTCTATTCCAGATGCGATTAATATAATCGCGCATCAGATGTCGCAGCTGGAGTACTCCTGCGATACGTGATCGGTGATCCAGATCTGGTCTGGCCAGCAGTACTCTCATTCCTCGTGATCCTGTCTCCATTCTCATCCGCCTTTCTGGTACAACTACTCCATTTTGTTGCAATCATTATATATTATACTATATACTATTGGTGCTTGTGAGCCATGCCATGAGCGAGGCTTCTTACCTGGCTTTGGTTAGTTCTTCCACGTAATGTAAGAGTGGTCACTGTGCATGGCAACGGAGCCTAATCTTTGGCGTTGTCGGGGTTCACAGTACAATCCCAGGTAGTGAGACTTACATTCAAAACAGACCAACAGTAGCAGATATATAAAACTCGCACCATTGTTCCCTCCTCTCGCCCTTCTTACTGTTAATCCACTAGGATGGACAGTGCACCTACCGCGTTGCTCGTGAAAGAAAAATCACCGTATACGGAAGTTCTGTAGCTGCGGACGAAAGGCTGATTTGTTATAAGAAAAAAATATTGTTCCTTTGCTGGCTCATACGATAAGCGAACAGGGCTAAAGCACAATTGTCAATTGGAGATTTACCTACTGAATCAAACTCTATATGAATTCAAGTAGAGCGCGTTCGGACATGTTACAGAGTTTGATTTTAAGATGAATGAGAATGTATGACATGATTGCTGGATAAGTTTTCCAAGCTGCATGTCATCGAGGTGACCGGATTGTTACAGAGTTTGATTTTAAGATGAATGAGAATGTATGACATGATTGCTGGATAAGTTTTAAGATGAATTGAGCCCCCCCCCCCCCCCCCCCCCCCCCCCATGTAACCAACAACCAACGGATTGTAAATGGAAAGATATATATTGTATTCTAAGACTGCCACAAAAGAACAGAAGGGGCAGGAAAAAGGCTGAGGTGGTGTGTGGATCACTAGTTTAAGGACTAAAGTTTAGCCTAAACTTTAGTCCTGCTGGGCTGTTTGGATCCATAGACTAAACTTTAGTCCCCTAATCTACAATGACTGATTTACCCTCATTTAATTATCCATGCATAGCCATGAATACGAGCGGCAATGGGTATGGGGAGTCCAGCGCCCGCCCCGAGGGAGTTTAGCCTAGTTTAAGGTCTCTTTAGAGTAAAAGATTTTAGCCTAGTTTTTAGCTATTTGCTCACTTTTAGCCCCTCTATTTGGATCCTCATAACAAAAAAAGGGGGGGGGGGGGCTAAAAGTGTAGGGCTAAAGTTTGACCATGGAGCGTGAATACATAGGTATATTTATTTATATATAGTAGTTGTCCTCCGAGATCGGGATACTTTGATGAGTCCTTATGATCGATCGGTGATGTGTCCAACACTCCAACTTGTCACTGCCAAAGATTTCTTGGAAGCCTATGGGCAAAAGGGTAGAAGGTACGACCACGCCATCTGAACCATGGATTCATGCTAAAAGCTCGTATCGTTGTTCTTATCTCCACAACACTGCGATCCATGCATCTCTGGGTTTCAAGCAACGGATGCTGTGAAATAAATCTATGCCATAGAGGTTTGAAACGTGAAAAAAAACATTAATTAAAATGGTCACAATGATGATTTTGCTGGTACTGAAATGTTTGAGGTCTACTGCCATGTTTCTTTTGCGGAAACACTCCTTATAGGGCGTCCGTTCAGACGGACGAACCCCACACTTGCCCACGCCTCACCTGCCCACGTTGCCAGCTTGCTCTGCTCGTGGGACGGAACCCGCCCTCACCTGCGCCACGCACAGCGAGCCCAAGGTGCTAGGTGCTCGCTAGCTCGTTCCCAGACTCATGCCTCCCGTCGTGACCGCGGTCCATCCGCCCGCCCCTGCACCTACCCCTGTCGAGGTCTTTGCCGCCGCCGAGCTCCACACCAGCGACCTTAGCGCCACTCCACGGCTTCGAACTCTGCGTCGGCGTCGAGCCTACATTCATTCAAGCAGCAAGCAGATGCTACGCAGAAAGCGTATGTTGCAATAGTATGTTTCAAAGGTGTGTTGCAAGTGTTGTATATCGATATTGCAAAAGTAGATCGGGATGTTGTACATGTTGTAATGGCTATACACGTATGTTTTAAGTGTATGTTCTAAATGTTTCATCTGTTCCAGACAAATGTTGCAAGTGTTTTGTCTGGATGTTGCATATATATGCATGTTGCAAGCATATGTTTCAAGTGTTTTTAGTTGTTTCATACGTAGGAAAAGTAGCAGAAACACCAATTAGGTAGGATCACGACCAAAATACATGGCTTCAATACCTATATTCTGAGCCATTTTTCTTTTTTTTTTATTAGAGGGTAGTTTGCTACCACGGCGACGCAAGCCCCTGACCGTTGGTGACAAGGTCGGTTGTCCGTTGGTCTCGTGAAGCCGAACCCTGCCCAGAGCCGCACCGGCGATAGCAAACAGTAACAAATCTAAGAGGGTGTTTAGTTGGGTGAATTTTGGATTTTTGGCTACTGTAGCACTTTCGTTTTTATTTGGTAATTAGTGTTCAATCATGGTCTAATTAGGCTCAAAACGTTCGTCTCGCGATTTTCAACCAAACTATACAATTAGTTTCTTTTTTCGCCTACATTTAATGCTCCATACATGTATCGCAAGATTCGATGTGATGGGTACTGTAGCACTTTTTTAGAATTTGACCTGACAACTAAACACGGGCTAAATGAAAGTTATAGGCTAAAAGTTCATCTTCAACTTTAGCCTCTCTTTCTCAAAGTAGCCATGGGAAAAATCCTTTAAAAGGTTATAGGGGGCTTCATGGATCAACGGCAGTAGTGGGGCTTGAGCCCCCTGCCGCACCACTAGATCTGTCCCTAAGCAGCAGCACGAGTCCATAGGATGCGTCGACGAGCTCCAACAGTTTGTGACGACAATTGAGTTAGGCAGCGCTCTGCAGCCTAGCGGGGGAGGATGCCACGGTGGCGGTTTTTTTCTTTTGTTTTGCTAGCGGCAGAACATAGTGTCTTTTTCCAGAATGATAGGCTTGTATCTCTTTGTGAGAATTATGGGCGTTATAGAAAATATAAATATACATTTATAGAAATTACAATGTATACCCTTAAGCCTATAAATATATTTTTATTAATTTTCTTTCCAAATCAGTTGTCGGAAAAAATAAAGATAAAAGGTACCTAGAAATACTGATGGTACTTTCCATAACAAAGCTCCACAATTACGGTGGTCTATGCACGTTTTGAAGAGATTAAGTGGTGAATAATTTTCTAAAATTAAAAATTACCCACAAAATAATTTTCTAAAATTGAATTAAGCTATTTTTTGCATTCAAAACATTGTAATATTTATATTGCAAGACAAGTGTGCCAATCTAGAGTAGCCACTGGAATATGTTGATCTTTTCTTTATTTTTCGGCTCTCTACTTCAAGTTAGGTAGGGATCGGGAGTTTTTTTCCAAGACTTTGTGTCCTTTATCAAAATAAAAGATATACAAGATGAGTTCATTGTGTTAGAATAAAACAATAAACATATTTGGATCCACTGTTTAATAATCGATTTTGAGCTGCCTCTTGCTGATTCCTGAAGACATGTACGTAACTTACTGTTTCCAGAAACAACTAGATAATCCTAATTTATAATATGCAATATAATAAATATATTAATTGTTCAAATCACTATTTGTCAGCATAATAATGATAAACAGTACAATCAGAAGCTCATAATAGTTGAAATATTCAATGTCCATTGATAAATGAATTATTGTCACTTCGTGTGGTCCAAGCTTGACGAGGCAATCTGATATCAAATTAAGTTTGGAGAAACAGCAACATAATCATATGATAATTTAACTTCTTGTGAAAATTTGAAAAGTATAATTTGACACTTTAGCTAATGTCCATTGGCATTGCAAACTGTTACAGTTCAACAATGAGTTGCTGACGACTTTGTTGAAATAAGATATATATCTTGATGCCAAATAAAGTCTATTGTTGAAATCTATTTTGTGAAAAAAGTGAAACCTTATTGAAAGAAGAATAGATAGCTTGAACAAAGATAGCTTATCCCCCTTGGTATGTTACCAAAATTACTTTACGAGTTTAAATTTTTCATCATCAGCTCCTCTCAACCGTACTTGTTTGTATGAAAAAGAATGAAAACAGATATAGAGTAATTAGTAAATTTATCATAATAATCAGATAGGGAATAGAGTATCTAAATGGATAGTGTGTTAGGAAGTCAACATAGAGATATATTAAAGATAATTAATTATTTTAGTTATATGTTACAAATTAATCCATGAAACTTTAAATACTCATGTAACAATATTTAGGCCATGCTAGAGCAAGTGTTGATGTGCCAATTATATATATAAAAGGTAGAATAATCAATTTCATAACTCATGACAAGGAAAAATCCTCTATTTGACCATATGTAGTTAGACACACAAATTCATATGGACAAATCCAATTAAAATCCATGAAAAAAGGTTCCAAAGTTCAATCCTATACTAATAAAAACACTAATGTCCAATAAAATCCTCCAATTATTTTTAAGTCCAAATCCATCCCATTCTCTTTTTTGAAAGCAAATCCATCCCATTCTAATTATAACAAAACTATTATAATTAGAGTAAATTGCACTGGGAGTCCTTAAACTTTTGGAGTGTTCCCATCTGAGTCCTCAAACTAAAAAAGCTACCATCTAGGTCCCTAATCTATCGTCGTCGTACACTAGTAGTCCAAAACCCGCCACGCCAGCGCCAGCATCTGACGTGGCCATGCTACGGTGGCAGCTGGACACTGTGGCCGTGCCAACTTTTCTAAAAAACCCTGTCCTATTTCTCTTTCTCACTCCTAGCTCCTTCCTTTCTTGAACGAACAGAGCAGGATAGTGTCGGCCGATGCCCGATTCTGGCCGCAGAGGGCTCAGCGGCGGCGACCGTCCGACCAAAGGGGTGCACAAGCCCCGCGAGGACCTAGCGCCTACCTAGGCTCCACGAGGGAGAGGTCGCAATGGTCCACCCACGGGAGCAGGCAGTGAGCGCGGCCGTGGCCCGACGCGGGTGGCGCTCCAGTGTTTCTCCCGGATGTGGGAGGGGTGCGGCAAGTGCGCGCGGCCATGGGGAAGGATGGAGGCTGCGTGGGCATAGGCGGCGTGCGCGCGATGGCGGTGGCAGCAGCGACGGCGAGGTGAGGGCCACCCAGACGCCGGCAGTAGTCCTCCGTGCGCGCGTAGGGGTGCAAGGCACGCTCACGGCCACGGCGCGTGGCTACGCAGGGTTGCGCGGCCAGGGCGGCGGCGACAACAGCCCGGACACGGGCACGGTGACATGCGCCACTCCCCGGCGACGGGTCACGTTGCACCCACGCGTCCACGTGGCCGCAGCGACGGTGGCGGCGCCTGCTCACGCACTCACAGCGGCAATGCCAACCGCTCGCACGACGCCATCGCAGCTACCATCGTAGCCATCGCCCCATCTAAAAATTCGTCGGCCTCACTACATCCTTCTTCGATTCCTCATAGCCATGGCTCCCTCACCTCCCTGATGGATCTGAAAATACTTCTAGGCGTAGATCAATGGGTAATGCTTAGCTTAGATAGAAGACTTGGGCCGCCAAGCGCAGTCATGGCCATGGCACCGCCAGCATGGTGGCCACGAAGACAGTAGAGGTAGCCGCCAACACGCCCGCCAGGTCATCGAAGGTAGCAGCAGCACAAGCGCGGTGCTGTGACGGCGGTGAAGGCGATGGAGCTTCCCGTCGCTTACTATGCCCCTCTCGATCGGTCTAGGGTTAGGAACTTTGGTGGGGTGTTGGCGGCTACAGTGAACCTCATGTCTTGTGCCCTAGCCCCCATCGTCCTTTTATGGCGCTGCGCGACTGGGGCCCATCAGCTAGTAGAGCCCATCAGCCAGTAGAAAGGCTGAGCGACCCTGATCAGGGCGTGGATCAAGATCCCAATTGGTCGTTGGGCCAATTGGTGGAGATCAACCTAACATTCTCCCCCTTGATCTCACCTTATGACTTAAATTTAACTTCCTTTTTCTTTTTCCCATTCCATCACAGATCAGTGCATAGAGCGTGCCTCATCGTCACGGTCAATTGCCATTAGATTTAACAGCTACACTGCACCTCTCTGTTTTGAAACAGATACTCAACTAGGCCCTTAGTATCCAGAAATCATAGGCTTTCCCATAAACACAAATCGACTATGTGTTCTCTGAACGCACTGGGTGGTAAGCCTTTGGTAAGCGGATCCGCAAGTACTTACTCGGTACTTATGTGCTCAATGCTTTCATAAATGATTCTAGATTTTCTCCTTTACAACATATAACTTAGTGTCAATGTATTTGGCAGCATACTTGACCTATTGTCTTAGGAGTTAACTACTTTAAATGGTTATTGCTGTTGACTACCATTGTTAAATCCGGGTACTAATTCCCTTACCCTCCTTTTGTCTATTCCTTAAGCCTCATGTCAAGCTATACTATGGTATGCATCGCCGATGATACCACAACTATTTCTTTGGAGTTTTTCCACAATAATACTCCAACTACGAGTGTTAGCAACTACTGTGGATTTCACTACACATCTCACCAAGACTTAACATTTGTACCCTTAACTATTTAAGAGTACTTATTCTTTCTTATTCAGCATGAGGTCTATGATACTTTACAAAATTGCAAGACATTCTCAACTCCATTCCAGTGATCTATATCTGTGCTAGACTTCTGCCAAAATATCCCGGATACGTAAACTACGTCAGGGTAAGTTCTTACTTATACTTTTACACTCATCAAGCTTCCAACGACTGAAGCATATGGAACCATGTTCATTTGATCGATCTCATATCGGTTCCTGGAACACTTAAAGTTCCCAAATCTATTACCCTTGACTATAGAAGCAGGCGTAGGTTTACTCGCATGCATACTTTATTTCTTTAGAATCTTTTCCAAGTATGCCTTTGCGATAGTCCTAATATCCCCTTTTCTTCTATCTCAGTGAATTTTGATTCCTAGAACCAATGACGCTTCATCAAGATCATTCACATTGAAACTTGAGGACAAAACTTCTTCTTCTCCAATGACAAATTAACATCACTACTAGTGAGTAGAATGTCATCTATTCATAGGATGTGGAAAATGAATTTTCCATTCTTGAACTTCGTATAAACGCTATTGTCCTTCTTATTTTCTTTAAAACCCAAACTTTATTATCGTTTCATCAACTTCAAATACTACTATCTAGAGACTTACTTTTAACCCATAAATGGATTTGTACAGGCGGCATCCCATACATTCTTTTCCTTCCATGACAAAACCTTTGGGTTGTGCCATGTTAACGTTTTCATACAAATCCCCATTGAGGAATGCCGTCTTTACATCTATCTGATGTAACTCTAAATCATAATGTGCCAATAACACCATTTTGATTCTAAAGAATCCTTACATGAGTCTGGAGAGAAAACTCTCATCGTAATCTATTCATCCTCTTTGCGTAAAGCCTTTTGCTACAAGTCATGCTTTATATCTTTCTACATTCTCTTGTAGTCACATTTTATCTTGTAGACCTATTTACAGCCTACTGTTTTGGCTCCATTAAGAATTTCATCTAAGTCCCAAATATCGTTGGTATTCATTGAATTCATTTCAACTTCCATAGCTTCTTGCCATTTAAACGAGTAAACGCTTCTCATGGCTTCTTCAAATGAGGTGGGATCACCCTCTATTCGAATTTGTTTACTAACATAGACTTCATAGTTATCAGAAAAACTGGTTTACTAATTCTTTGAGACCTTATGGGGCCTCAGCTACTGGCACTTCCATATGGGGCTGTTGTTGCTCTTCATTGCCAAGAGACAATTGATTCTACAGGCTCCTGTATTACAATATCCTTGTTTATATTATTCATCTTCTTTGAAGAGCTAACAACATGTGTTGTATTAGTCATACAACATCAATAGGTATTAAGAAACTTGTTACTCCTGAGTCACTAGAGTGGACACATAGTCCCTTTTCTCTTTAAGTCATAGGTCTCTACATACCTCTACATACCATGCTCCCCTAGATCTTTTCACCTTTTCTAAAGATAGTGTATCTTCAAATATCTTATTTTGGGTTTAATATGTTAAAACCTCATATGGCGCTTTAAGCACCATCTTAACATCTTTGAGGCTGACTACGCTATCTTCCTATCAGAACTTTAAAAGGTCCGAGAATTTAGCTATTTCTCTACTTAGGGGTATCATTGTTGTGACCGTTGTACTCCTCCAACGGTTGCATTCATCTTAATTAATCTTTATCTCACTCTTAATGAAGAGTATCTTTTTTAATTAATCTTTATCTCACTCTTAATGAAGAGTATTTTTTAATTGATCTTAATATTATCCCCCTCAAAATATGGCATGAACTTTACTGCCATAATTTCGAGAACTTTTCAGAAAGCCTGTGAACGAGGAGACACTTATAACTTACTTCATTCACATGATTATGTCATGTAAACAAACTTATTTCTTGATCCATTTAGGAGTACACTTTCTTTATTTCACTTCAAGAACTCAACGAGGTCTTTCATTAGCAGTACTTTTGTAAGTCACGCTTGTATCTTTTCTTATCTTTTGTTTAGTATTGACCATGATGATGTATTTCTATTGTATCACGATCAATACTGGGACGGCATAAGAGCTACCCAAACTTCTCTCGCTATGCGTGATACAAAATATGTGAATCATCACAAAACTTCTCCCGCCATGCAGGATTGACTAGCATAAGTACTATGCCAAAACTTCTCCCCATGCGGGATAAATCTATACAAAACTTAGTCATGACGACTAAAACATTCACTTATACTTCATTTTCCAATTAAATCTTCCCGTGGGTTCCAATTTAATCAGAAAATTAATAAATTAACAAAAATAGTCCTAAACTGACTTGACTCAAGCCTTTTTATTCACATAGCCCAGCATTGCAGCCCGTTGGCATGCAGCCGAGTGATTTTGTCGGTTAAATAACCAAGGTGCTTCTGCATCAATTCTACATCACCGTTTGGCAGAAAATAAAATTAATGCATAAAACTCATAAATCAACTTGAAATACATATAACCGCTCTTCAAAATTAAATTCTCCCGTTGGTTCGAATTTAATTAGAAGATAATCAACATCATTGCAGCAGAAACTTGATAATGAAATACATTCTTTTAGTTCAGGGGCATTTCTTGGTCCTTATCTACTCTCTAAAAAATTAACCACATTGGTGTAAAATTTATCAGAGATTTAAACTTCAAACTTAAATTCATTATAATATTGTCATCATCAACGTTGGTCGGAAGATGACAATACCATAATCTTACTTAAACAAAATGGACTACTCCTCTAGTTTAAATTTTTCCGTTGGTTCCAATTTAATTAGAGGATAAATATAATCATAATTTACTAAATATAACTGCTCTTCAAACTAAATTCTACCGTTGGTTCGAATTTAATTAGAAGATAATCAACATTAAACTTTGCAGCGGAAACATGAAAAAAATTCTTTATCAAAATTTCAGAAGTATTTTACTTTACTCATCTACTCTCTGAAAAAATTATCCCGTTGGTTCAAATTTTGACAGAGATTCAAAACTTGACAATATTCATCAAAATTGCTTATGAAAATAATAAAACAAAACTCTGTGTTTACTATTTATTCGGCCCTGCCCGGCGAAAACAGTACGCGGCCCAGTCCGCACGCTTGCACGTGGCCCATTGCGCTGCTGCCCTCTGCCGCGGCCCAACATCGCAAAGACGGCCCACGACGACCGCTCGCGCTACGCTCCCCCGCGTCTTAGGCCGCAACCTGGGCCAGGGCCGGGATTCTTCCAACCTGCCGAGGCCTAATTTGGTCCGAGCGCTGCGAGCCATCGATCTGCATCGGACAGTTGTCCGCGCGTCTCACTCGGGTAAAAACCCACCGCGGTCGCCTCCCATGGAAACCCTAGTTCATTTGCTTCCTCTACTTCTCTCTCTTACCGCCGTAGCAGCCGACTCTCTCTCTCTCTCTCTCTTCTCTCTCTCTAGAAACTCGGCGATCGGAGATGGTGGCGCCGCCGCGAGCCCCTCACCGGTGAGCGCACTCGCCCGAGGCTGAGCGCGTAGCCGTCGAGCGGCCTTGCACCGTTGCCCTTGACCCCACGTGGCTCTGCTCCCTAAAACCCTAACCATTTCTTCCTCCGCCTTCTCTCTCTTCACCGCACACGTAGCCGAGCAGAAGAAGAAGAACAGCGGTAGCGGCGCCGCCGTCGGTCCCCTCATCGGCGCACATGCTCGCCCTAGGCTGAGTGCGCCACCGTCGAGCAGTCTAGGCGATGGTGCCCTTGCTCGCCCTAAACCCTAGCTTTCCTCTCTTCGCCGCACACCACAGCCGCTGTACCCGAGGTCAACGCAGGAGGTGGCGGCGCCACCGTGGCGCCCTTCGCTGGTGCACGCGTGCGGCCGGAGCCATGTTGGCGGCGCTATGGCCGCAACTGCGCTTGGCGACCCAAGTCTTCTATCTAAGCTAAGCATTACCCACTGATCTATGCCTAGAAGTACTTTCAGATCCATCACTCCCTAGTAACGCCCCTGAGCCAGCTGCTCGCAAGACCGACCAAGGTAATCGCTCAATTTGGCGGATTTTGCGCCGCCGGCCGCCATTGTCGTGGCTCAAGCTCCGCACGTGGCCCCGTTCTTTGCCTAACTAAGTCAACACCATTTCGCGTGTTCTAGGTCCACCCCGATGCCCTCCATCTTGGTCTCGCACAGGTTCCAGGGAGCTTTGCCGTCAAGCCAGGAACAGGGCCCTTGCCACCGATTTCCATCGCCACTGGGCATGCCTCCACGGCCAGCACTACGCCACCCGCCTCGAACTTGCTGCGGGTGGGATACACCATGGGGAGGTGACCCCTTTGCAACTTGGCCGGTTCCTGTGCTGAGCTCGGCCTTGTGCTGCCACGACGCGGCACTCGTGCCTCCATTACTATGCGCCTCCGCCTTGGCCGCCGCCGTGGTGCTTGATGCATCTACCGCCACCGCCTGCAAGCTCCCTCACCTCGTGATGCATGGCCAGGCCATGGGGAGGCCGGCCCTAACGGCCTCCACCACTGCACGACGCCTATGGTGCGGGCGTGGCGAGGAGGCGCGCGCCGTCGACGAGCTGGGAGAGCGTGGCGACGGTGGAGGATGGACTTGGGAGTGAGAAAGAGAAAGGGGCTGGATTTTTTTGATCAATTGGCTTGGCCCAGCGTCCTGCTGCCACGGTGGCATGGCCACGTCAGATGCTAGCGCTGGCGTGGCGGGTTTTGGATGGCTGGTGTGCGACGACAGTAGATTAAGGATCTAGATGGGAGCTTTTTTAGTTTAAGGACCCAGACGGGAACAGCCCAAAAGGTTAAAGACCCCGGGTGCAATTTACTCTTATAATTATATTTTGTCCCTAGATCAAAAGCTGGATCTTAAAACTAAAAATGCTTTCACAGTTCACACCTTAAAGTTTTAGCACAATTTATTGAAATTTGTTGGAGTAGTATAATTGCCCGCTGTGAACTGGTATGGCTAGATATACACATGGGCCCATATGGAAAGTTGGACCGTTGAAGGGACCGTGACGCCTAAGAAGGGGGGGTGAATTAGGCAACTTAAAAATTCTAACACTAAACTATGGCCTCTTTTTTTAGCCTTAGCAAAACCCATGCAAAAGATAAACTATCTAAATGTGCAACTATGGTTTAGCTAGTGTGTTGCTATCTCTACCGCAAACGTAGAAAAGTAATCAATGTAAATGCGGAAGCTAAAGAGCGAGGTAGAGATATGCAAACTCCCGTCGACGACTCCGGTATTTTTACTAAGGTATCGAGAAGCGCACAAGCTTCCCCCTAGTCCTGGTTGGAGCCCCTCGCAAGGAATCCCTCGCAAGGGCCAAGCTCCCGGTCGGGTAACTCCGTGGATAGCCTCGGGCCTTCCCCATACGTAAGTGGGTCTCTGACGTGCCTTCCGGCAAGCCTCTCCCGGATGCTCCCCGCCGTCTTCACTATCAAGCTTTCGGCCAAAACGTCGCGGGCCTTGTTCCCTCCGGTACACGGTGGCGGCCACACCACAAATGCGGTTGGTGTGATCTCACAAGACTTCAAGACCCTCTGATGTACAACACTTGTGCTCGCGAGCACAGGGTGGCAAGAGGTATGCAAACCTCACTAAACACTAGGCATAAACCTAGAGCAAGCGCATACGCGGTGGTCTAATCAATCTAAGCACTTCGCAAAGCACTTATGCTAATCGCCTAATAAAACACTAAGCACTATGCAAGTGGAGATCACTAAAATGGTGTATCAACACCTTTGGTATGTTTCCTCAGCTCCACACATCTCAAATGGCCGGTTAGGGGTTGTATTTATGAGCCCCACTGAGAAAGTAGCCGTTGGGGTCGAACTCCCGTGAAACTGCTACTGACCGGACGCTGAATCGTCCTGACCGGACGCGTCCGGTCGTCCCGACCATTGAGACGGCAAAACATTGATCGGACGCTAGCTAGCGTCCGGTCGCCTGCCACCGGACGCGTCCGGTCGCAGATATGCCGCTCTGAAACATTTTTGTACTCGATCGGACGCTATGTTCCTACGTCTGGTCAGTTGCCGCCAGCGTCCGGTCCTCGTGTCCGGTCGCCTGTCTACCGAGTCTCCACCCAATGTCCGGTCACAGCGTCCGGTCGCTTGTCCAGCGTCCGGTCTAGCATCCGATCACCATAGTGAACTCATTTCTTCACGATCTTGCGTACGGCTTGGTTTCAATCTTCATGCTTGGACTTTGCTTGATATCTTGGGTCTTCTCTTGTGCTTCTAAGGTCTTGCTTGAGGTGTTGATCATCGGATCATCACATCGCCTTCGTCCAAGTTACGTCTTGCACCCTATTGGACTACAAAACAAATACTTGTAAATTCATTAGTCCAATTTGGTTGTGTTGGTCATCAAACACCAAAATCCAAAGTAAATGGGCCAAGGGTCCATTTTCCTTACAATCTCCCCCTTTTTGGTGATTGATGACAACACGACCAAAGCAAGCAAATAATAAAATTTTGAATTTAAAAACTATCTACTTGCTAGGATGCAATGCAAGGGGCAAGGTTATATGATGCTAAGAGATACTACTTGAAAGACTATGATACCAATTGAAGACCTAACTTGCCCTTGCAAATGTCCCCATGTGGCATTATGGATTAAAGTCTTGCTTCCTATAAATTCTCCCCATTACTTAAACTAATCCATAATCCACTATCCTCCCTTTCTTGGACCATTACCATTTGTAGACATTAACTTAATGCTTGTCTTTGGTCCTCCAAATTCTCCCCCTTTAGCATCAAACACCGAAAAGGAAGACATTAGTAGCACAAGGGAGGGTCAAACTTTGTGATCCTTTGTATGTAGGATTGGATAGAACACAAAATTTGACTCTCACATTATATAGACTATGCTCCCCCTAAATTTATGCATACATATGATAGAAGGCAAAGCATATGCATAATTGGCAAATTATTGCACAAATGACTTTAATCTATATAATGCATGGAGAAAGCATATAAATATCAAAATAAAGTCAACATGATGATACCAAATGAAGAATGATGCTTATCTCCGGGGACTCTATTTTCCTTGCAATGAGACTACTACGCACATGATAAACTTGAAAAGGTGTTAGTCTCAAAGCATCCATCTTGTAGATGATACTCCCCCTAAATTTGTGCATACAAGCGTGGAATACTTGTAGTACTCATGCACATTGATTTTAGAATCAAAATACCATTTGAAGATGATATTTGGGAGAAAATTATCTACAATTTGAACTTTGGCACATATTAGTTAAAAAAAATGTAATACAAGCTATGTGCCGTGCTTCTAATTAATTTTAAACCATGTAGGTTTGCTCCAAGGGCTAAGAATGAAACCGAGCAAGCCTACCATAAGATATACCTATTGTATGCATGGCAAATGATTTAAACATGTAAATGCAAACATAGGCATGAAAGATAACTAGATGCTTAAAGATACCAATTAAAAGCAATATCAATTGAAATAAATACTAATGGAAAGTAATGACATCTAGTTACCTATCATGGGAAGGGGAATTTAGGTCCATAGTATTCACTAACCCTCTTGGCAATAACTTTGTCCAATATGATGCACCCCATGAAATGCACCCATACTTTGCCAAGTCTCCAAATTCCCTGAAGTTCGACGAACTTCTCACTTCCCTTTCAGGATCCAAACCTTCTTGGTGCTCTTCATGTTTAAAATGATTTCCTTTGGCACCCAAAAGCGTTTGACCCCATTGTTGGCTTGCTTGTTCAACTTGATGGCCACAACCTTGTCATTTTTCTTCTTCTTCAAGAGATAAGGTGTGGAGGCCTTCTTGTCCACCTTGTTGGTGTAGGTGTTGGAGAGCTTGCTTGTTTGCTTTTTCTCCTTCTTCTTTGCTCCTCCTCCATTCTTCACCTTGCACTCATAGGACTTGTGACCTTCCTTGTGGCACACGTAACAAACCACGGTTTATCCTTCATCAAGCTTCTTCACTCCCTTGATGGTGTTATCTTGATGAAGTTGGGTTTGCTTCGCCTTGCCTTTTACTTGAGTCAAGTCCTTGGTGAGGCAAGATACTTCTTGCTTGAGTTGCTCATTCTCCTTTGCAACCTCTTGTGTGCATGTATCTCCAATAACTTTCTCAACACAAACTTGGTTGCACAAAGGTGAGTCTAAACATAAATCATTACAAGAAGTAGAGGCATCCTTTTTAGACATGTTAAAGATAGAACTTTTCCTTTTAGATGCCTTGGTGGGAGTTGTGCTAACGGCTTCAAGATTAGCAACTTTATTAGTTAGCTCATCACAATGTTTGCACATGATTTCCATTTTAGCAAGCAAACTATTATAAGCTTCTTGTGAGCTAGCTAACTTTTCTTTTAATTCTTCATTTTTCTTTAAAAGTTGCTCATCATTGATTGTGCATGCATTTGTTGTTGCACTAGTCTCAAGTTTCTCAATTTTAGTAGATAGTTCAACATTAAGATTTGCAAAGTTTTCATATTGTTCAAGCAATTTTTTGTATGCTTCTTGTGAACTACCTAGCTCTTTTAAATTTTTGAGCTTCTTTTGTTGACTAGTGCAAACTTTAGCATATTTAAGATTTTGTTGCACAATTTTATCATAAGAAGGCAAATCATCATCACTATCACTCTCACTAGAGGATGTGCTTTCGTTACCTCGTGCCATAAGGCACACACGTGAAGAGTTTGATGATGAGTGCTTGCGGCCTCGCCTCTTGTGATGATGTTCTTCTTCACTTGAAGAATCATCCCATGACCATATTGATGTGAGGGCTTGGTTCTTGCACGCCTTCTTCTTTGTCTTGGGTGTGGGCTTGTTTGGACAAACTTCCACAAAGTGTCCTGACTCGCCGCATCCGTAGCATCCTCTCTTTCTTTGCTCATTTCTTTGATTGGTAAAAATGAGATCTTGAATTTGGATGGGCACACCCTTGACATTGAGTCTTTGGATCATCTTCTCTACCTTGTTGATTAATTTGCTTGATTCTTCATCAAGGTCGGAGGTGGAGGAGGAAGATTGATCATCATCACTTGAATCTTCATCATCATCATCATCCTCATCTTCTTCTTCACTTGAGGAGCTTGAGCTTGAGCTTGACTCAACTTTCTTGCCCTTCATCTTTTTCTTCTCGCTACAAGCGAGAGCTTTGCCTTTGCTTGATGAAGATGCTTCTCCTTGACCCATCTTACGTGACATTTCAAATGCCACTAGCTTTCCAATGACAATGCCCGGGGTCATGGTGCTCAAGTTCTCCATGTTGTGAAGGATGGTGATGATGCTTGCATATTTCTTTTGTGGTAGAACGAAGATGATCTTCCTCACGATGTCCGCATCATCTAGCTTTAATAATCCTATTGAATGGAGCTCATTGATGATTAGATTTAATCGAGAATACATATCACGAACAAGCTCATCATCATTCATAGCAAAGGAATCATAATTTTGCTTGGCTAGATAATGTTTTTGCTTATGGACATTACTTGTGCCATTATGGAGCTCTTGGAGTTTTAACCAAATTTTATGTGCCGTATTTAAGGTGAACACTTGGTTAAACACATCCATGCTAAAGGATTCAAACAAACAATTCTTAGTTCTAGCATTGAAATGCATTTCTTTTTCGTCACCCTTTGTGGGTTTTTCGAGATTGTTGATGGGTTTCATCCCGTCACGAGTGACTCTCCATACACCCAAATCAACCACCTCAAGGTGGCAAGCCATTCTAGCTTTATAGCATGGGAAGTTAGTGCCGTCAAATTTTGGAGGCCTAGCGGTATCCATCCCAACCACTCTACAATAGCGTCAGCTCAACGGCGGTTAAGCCAAAGGTCCAAATATGAGCCAACCGGCTCTGATACCAATTGAAGGGACCGTGACGCCTAAGAAGGAGGGGTGAATTAGGCAACTTAAAAATTCTAACTCTAAACTATGGCCTCTTTTTATAGCCTTAGCAAAACCTATGCAAAAGATAAACTATCTAAATGTGCAACTATGGTTTAGCTAGTGTGTTGCTATCTCTATCGCAAACGTAGAAAAGTAATCAATGTAAATGCAAAAGCTAAAGAGCGAGGTAGAGATATGCAAACTCCCGTCGACGACTCCGGTATTTTTACCGAGGTATCGAGAAGCGCGCAAGCTTCCCCCTAGTCCTCGTTGGAGCCCCTCGTAAGGAATCCCTCGCAAGGGCCAAGCTCCCGGTCGGGTAACTCCGTGGATAGCCTCAGGCCTTCCCCACGCGCAAGTGGGTCTTCGACGTGCCTTCCGGTAAGCCTCTTCCGGATGATCCCCGCCGTCTTCACTATCAAGCTTTCGGCCGAAACGCCGCGGACCTTGTTCCCTCCGGTACACGGTGGCGGCTACACCACAAATGCGGTTGGTGTGATCTCGTAAGACTTCAAGCCCCTCCGTTGTACAACACTTGTGCTCACGAGCACGAGGTGGCAAGAGGTATGCAAACCTCACTAAACACTAGGCATAAACCTAGAGTAAGCGCATACGCGGTGGTCTAATCAACCTAAGCACTTCGCAAATCACTTATGCTAATCACCTAATAAAACACTAAGCACTATGCAAGTGGAGATCACTAAAATGGTGTATTAACACCCTTGGTATGTTTCCTCAGCTCCACGCATCTCAAATGGCCGGTTGGGGGTTGTATTTATAAGCCCCACTGAGAAAGTAGCCATTGGGGTCGAACTCCCACGAAACTGCTACTGACCGGACACTGAATCGTCCTGACCAGACGCGTCCGGTCATCCCGACCGTTGAGACGGCAAAACACTGATCGGACGCTGGCCTGCGTCCGGTCGCAGATATGCCGCTCTGAAACCTTTCTGTACTCGATCGGACGTTGCGTTCCTGCGTCCGGTCGGTTGCCGCCAGCGTCCGGTCCTCGTGTCCGGTCGCCTGTCTGCCGAGTCTCCACCCAGCGTCCGGTCGCAGCGTCCGGTCCAGCGTCCGATCACCATAGTGAACTCGTTTCTTCACGATCTTGCGTACGGCTTGGTTTCGATCTTCATGCTTGGACTTTGCTTGATATCTTGGGTCTTCTCTTGTGCTTCTAAGGTCTTGCTTGAGGTGTTGATCATCGGATCATCACATCGCCTTCGTCCAAGTTACGTCTTGCACCCTATTGGACTACAAAACAAACACTTGCAAATTCATTAGTCCAATTTGGTTGTGTTGGTCATCAAACACCAAAATCCAAAGTAAATGGGCCAACGGTCCATTTTCCCTACAACCGTAATAAAATTAAAATCCGCACGTCACATCTTAAAATTTTCATAAAATGATTGAAATTTATTGTGGATGTCTTAGTAAAATTGTCCAATACTTCGTGTAGACTAGTGTGACTAGATATACATATAAACCCCGCACTGAAAACCAGAACCTAAAATTGAAAATATCACGTTCACATGTTATTTTTTAGTGAAATTGACTAAAATTTACTGAAAACGACTCAGTACAATTTGCATGCTACTGTATGCAATTTGGTGTGACTAGATATATATGAGGGGGGCATATCAAAAACCAAATATAGAATTAAAAACTCACGTTCATATCTTAGGATTTTGATGAAATCGACTAAAATTTGTTGAAGGTGGCCCGAATTCTCGAAATAACAGCTAGCTACTTCGTTAGACTACTGTGATTACACCTACATGTGAGCCTCACATCGTAAACTCAAAACTCTATGTACAGCGTCTAAAGAAATCCAATGGACACTGCACTCCATTTTCGAACGGATTTTGGATCATATTAGATTGGTTAGCCAAATCTAAATAGGTATACATGTAGTATTTCCAAAGCAAAAAATGGAGTCCAATTAGAATCTGAGTTATCCAAATCTATCCACTACCATATCGATAATATGCAGTGCTTTGTGCGCCTTGACACCTGACAGTGGAACATATGGGCAGGGGCCGGCCATATTTGCTTCTCTTATAATCCGTACTTTTCAGCTTATTTTTTTAGGCGAAACAATATTTTCTTCCTACAATAAATCAGCCGGAACAGTGCTTCGGTTTATTTTTTCAGTGAAACGAACGAGGCATAGGATGCATTGGATACCATGAAACATGGCCCTTCCAAAAGCGCATGCAAACTGAATGCAGCTTGTACATTTGAAGAATGGATCAGTGACTTTCTAAAGATATATGAAATTCCTTATTCATCCAACAGGGACCCACGAATCATTGTCCGTTCCCGTTCTTTTTTTATTCGGTATAATTTAGACACACACAGCACGCGCACTCCACACTCACATCACATGCACACACGCGTGTGTTCGTACATACACAAAGAAGAGATTGTGAGGCTCTCTAGCCTTCAGTGCGTGAGAAACGCGCAGTACTACCGAATGCGCACGTGTGCCTAAATTTTCTGGAAAAATTCTAGAATAAAGGTATGACACCAGGGTTTAAACCATGGTGGATAACGTCCCACCGGACAGCCTTACCACTGGACTACAGGCCCATTCGCGCTGCCAGGTTCTTATCTCCACTGTATCACTGGATTGTAAGCATCGCTACATAACAAACACATCGATCGATATATCCCATTTCCCCTGTTTAAGGTTTATTATGCTCTCTTAGGAGTTGGCTTAAATAAAGGAAAAAGTCTACTCCACCCTCCAACTATGGAGTGGTCTACATAACCCCCTCAACTATGAAACGGTCTGATTTACCCCTGAACTTTTCAAAACCGTCTATTGTACCCCCAGGCGGTTTTCAGCGACGGTTTTGCTACAGTAACATGGGTTTTGCTGCAGTAACGGCGGGTTTGCTACAGTGTGGCAGGGGTTTTGCCTTTTTTTCTTTATTTCCGCTGAATCTTTGAAAAATCATAGTAAATCACAGAAAAATCATAAAATGGAAAATCTAATTTTGTTGGACTCCACGTGAGTAGATCTACACAGCGAACATATAATATAGTACGCTTTAGTACAAAGTTTTTGCTGTAGCTTTAGATTAATTGGAAAATCCAATTTTGTCTGTAATTAATTAGAATAATTCATAGCTGCAGCTTCTATGGTTCAATTGTGGTGAAATTTTTATGGTATGTTAATTATTATATGCTTAAATTATAGTAAAATTTTCGTACTCATTGGACCATGTATAACTTAGTTATAGATAAATTCCAATTAATTACAGACAAAATTAGATTTTCTAATTAATATAAATCTACAGTAAAAGTTTTGTGCTAAAGTGTACCATATTATATGTTCACTGTGTAGATCTACTCATGTGGAGTCCAACAAAATTAGATTTTTCATTTTATAATTTTTCTGTGATTTACTATGATTTTTCAAAGATTCAGCGGAAATAAGAAAAAGACAAAGTCCCGCCACTTAGCAAACCCGTCGATACTGTAGCAAACAATGTTACTATAGCAACAATGTTACTGTAGCAAATCCGCCGCTGAAAACCGTCTGAGGGGTAAAATAAACGGTTTTGGAAAGTTCAGGTGGTAAATCAGACCGTTTCATAGTTGAGGGGGTTATGTAGACCACCCCCATAGTTGGGGGTGGAGTAGACTTTTTCCCTTAAATAAATCATATTAAAGTTGCCCTTGTTCATCGTTCATCGAACTAGTAGTGCAAGTGGCCAAGTGCCAAGGAACTGAGCCCACCCAGGTTTGAGTTCCATTCGACTGGTACTTTCCTTACTCTCTCTCCCAAAAAAAATCACAGCTCGCCAATTCTCCAAAATATTTGGTTTTAGCAGTCCAAAGACTGATGCCAAAAACTATGGGAAATTTACCAAAATTTTCCCTTTCCCCATGATAAAGGCCACACTGATCTAGCCGACTGTATTTGATCCAAAACCTGTGGAAAATTCAGTGCTGCATTGACACGGCCAAGCTTTGTTCTTTTGTTTGCACCTTGAGGTGGTTCTATCAATAATCAATCCATCCATAGTCCAAAAAACAAAGGGAGGTTGCCAAGTGGACCAAGTGCGTGGTCACAACACCAGATGAGCTGTGTTCATTGCACACTTCACCTGAAGCAAGAGACGATCCTTGGTGACCTCCCAAGAGGCACAGGCACCTCACCCCCTCAAGGCAGGGATCAGTCCCTCAGCTTATTGAATGGCCTTATCAGCTGTATTAAACTTTCAATAACTCTATTGTTCGTACAGTTTATACATTGCCAACTGTGCTGAATTTTCCTCACCATGTTAAACAAAGCACATTATTTTCAAAGCAAATGTTCATGTGAGGACTAGGACTCGGCAAGTTTAAATTTTCAAGCAAAAGGGGCAAGAAAAGGCCAAAGCCTTTTGGCCTATATGAGGTGTAGGTGTCTGAAATGAGAGATCTCATTCTCATCACTCATCAGACTGCCTCTGCCAATGGGTCACCAGTCAACAGTCAGCCACATAGATAAGGGCGAATTCCACAGTCCCCTCCAATCGCTTGCTTCAGACTTCAGAGGCCAGAGCTCTCTCTCTCCCGGTCCCGGGGAAAGCCATGGAGGAAGAGCAGAGCCCGAGGCTCGGCCGGGAGCCGGCGACCGAGCCCAGTCCTGCGCCGGAATGGCCGGAGCCGGAATGTAAGAACAACGACGATGCGAAAGACCCGGAGGACCCGGAGAGCACCGGTGGCGGCGGCGGCGGCGGCAACGGCATCAGCTCCCTGGAGCAGCCGCTGCTTAAGCGGAGCACCACCCTGACGGCCAGCCACCTCGCTATCGTCGGCGCCAAGGTCTCCCACATCGAGAGCCTCGACTACGAGTGAGCATTCGTTCTTCTTACTACTACCGTACCTCCTTGCTTGTCACCATGGCTGGTGATGAAGGCCGGCTGGCTCTGCTGTTTCGTCTCAAAGTCAAATTGCTCTGTTCTTGGCGGCTTGGCGCGCAGGATCATCGAGAACGATCTGTTCAAGCACGACTGGCGGAGCCGCTCCAACGTGGAGGTGCTGCAGTACATCTTCCTCAAGTGGGCCATGGCGTTCCTCGTCGGCCTTCTCACCGGAGTCATCGCGTCCCTCATCAACCTCGCCATCGAGAACATCTCCGGCCTCAAGATGCAACACATGGTCAACATCGTCCGCGAGAAGCGCTACTGGGCGGGCTTCCTCTACTTCGCCGGCGTCAACTTCGCGCTCACCTTCGTCGCCGCCGTGCTCTGCGTCGCCTTCGCCCCCACCGCCGCTGGCCCCGGCATCCCCGAGATCAAGGCTTATCTCAACGGCGTCGACACGCCCAACATGTTCGGCGCGCCGCAGCTCATCGTCAAGGTCAAGGCGCTTTTCTCTCTTCTTTCCTTTCGGGGCAGGGCTGACTTTTCCTTTTCTGTTTCTCCTGTGTTGTTTTCTTTTGCTTCTTCGGTTCTGCCTTCTGAAAACGAAAAGAATGTCTCGTGCTGTCTGTGCGCGCTGCAGATCATTGGCAGCATCGGCGCCGTGTCGTCGGGACTGGATCTCGGCAAGGAGGGCCCGCTGGTGCACATCGGCGCGTGCCTGGCCAACCTGCTCAGCCAGGGCGGCGAGGGCCGGTGGCGGCTGCGCTGGCGGTGGCTGCGCTACTTCAACAACGACCGCGACCGCCGGGACCTGATCACGTGCGGCGCGTCGTCCGGGGTGTGCGCGGCGTTCCGCGCGCCCGTCGGCGGCGTGCTGTTCGCGCTGGAGGAGGTGGCGACGTGGTGGCGGAGCGCGCTGCTGTGGCGCACCTTCTTCAGCACGGCCACCGTCGTGGTGGTGCTGCGGGGGTTCATCGAGGTGTGCAGGAACGGGCGCTGCGGCATGTTCGGCGAGGGCGGGCTCATCCTCTTCGACGTCAGCGACGTCACCGTCCGCTACCACGTCGGCGACCTCCTCCCCGTCACGCTCGTCGGCGTCCTCGGCGGCGTCCTGGGGGCGCTCTACAACCACGTCCTCCACCAGGTGCTCCGGCTGTACAACCTGATCAATGCCAAGGGCCGGCTGGCGAAGCTGGCGCTCGCCCTCGCGGTGTCCGTGTTCACCTCGGCGGGGCTGTACCTCCTGCCGTTCGCCGTGCCGTGCACGCCGTGTGACCCGGCGTTCGGCGACGCGTGCCCGACGGTGGGCAACTCCGGCAACTTCAAGCAGTTCAACTGCCCCGACGGCTACTACAACGACCTGGCGTCGCTGCTCCACGCCACCAACACGGACGCCACGCGCAACATCTTCTCCACGGGCACCGCCGGCGAGTTCAGGCTCGACTCGCTGCTCATCTTCTTCGCCATCTACTGCGTGCTGGGGCTCTTCACCTTCGGCATCGCCGTGCCGTCGGGGCTCTTCCTGCCCATCATCCTCATGGGCTCCGCCTACGGCCGCATCCTCGCCCTCGTGCTCGCGCGCTTCGTGCGGATCGACCACGGCCTCTACGCCGTGCTCGGCGCCGCCGCGCTCATGTCGGGCTCCATGAGGATGACCGTCTCGCTCTGCGTCATCTTCCTCGAGCTCACCAACAACCTCCTCCTGCTCCCCATCACCATGTTCGTGCTGCTCATCGCCAAGACGGTCGGTGACGCCTTCAACCCCAGCATCTACGAGATCATCCTCGACCTCAAGGGCCTGCCGTTCCTGGAGCCCAAGCCGGAGACGTGGATGAAGGACCTCGCCGTCGGCGAGCTCGCGGCCGCCAAGCCGCGGGTCGTTACGCTGCAGGTCATCGAGAAGGTGTCCACCGTCGTCGAGGTGCTGAGGTCCACGCCGCACAACGGCTTCCCCGTGCTGGACCGGCCGCGGCCAGGCGTGTCGGAGCTCCACGGGCTGGCGCTCCGGTCCCACCTCATGGCCGTGCTCAAGAAGCGGTGGTTCCTGACGGAGAAGAGGAGGACGGAGGAATGGGAGGCCCGTGAGAGGTTCTCGTCGACGGAGCTCGCGGAGAAGTCTGGGAGCATCGACGAGGTGGCGGTGCAGCTGACGCCAGAGGAGCTGGACATGTACATTGACCTCCACCCGTTCACCAACACCACGCCGTACACCGTCGTGGAGACCATGTCGGTGGCCAAGGCTGTGGTGCTCTTCCGCACCTGCGCGCTCCGGCACATGCTTATCATCCCAAAGTTCCAAGGCCCTGAGGTCAGTCAGTGAAAAAACAAAGCAAAATTAAATTTTGTCACTTTTCTATTCTTAATTAAAGTTTTATTTTTACCAAGTACTATACTTTTGAAAATTTTGGAACTATTCTAACAAATTGGTGATCAATTTGTGTTCAGATAGCTCCAATTGTGGGGATCCTAACAAGGCAGGACCTGAGGGCACACAACATCCTTGGGCCGCGTTTAGTTCGCTGCCTGATTCGGTGCCGCCTGAAAAACGACACTGTATCTACACTATAGCGTTTTGTTTTTATTTGGTAATAATTGTCCAATCGTTGACTAATTAGGCTCAAAACGTTCGTCTCGCAAAGTACAACCAAACTGTGCAATTAGTTTTTGATTTCGTCAACATTTAGTACTCCATGCATGTACCGTAAATTTAATGTGACGGAGAATCTTCTTTTTCATAGTGCCAAATTCTGGAATTTGGGGTAACTAAACATGGCCTTGGGGCATTTCCTCATCTGGCAAACAAAAGGAAAGTACACTAAGGTCTGCCGCGCCATTTATGGTAATTTAATGTTCTCCGCATCCAAACAAAAAGGTCCAGCCAGCTGCTTGCAGATCTATCATATTCTCTCCCCCCCTGTTCTATTTTTGTCTGTAAGTAATTGAGGGTTAATTGCTTATCTTTCTTTGTAATTGTGTGGATAATGACTCTGTTCGCTTGTCTTATAATCCATACTTTTCGGCTTCTTTTCAGCCGGAACAGTATTTTTCTCTCACAACAAATCAGCCGGACAGTGTTTCAACTTGTTTTTTCAGCGAAGCGAACATAACCAATAACTTCCCATGTAAAATCACACCTGCACTTTTCTGCTCGCAATTTGACCGTTGTAATCAAAAGGGGCAAACACCTATGGTGCTATAGTTTTTTTTGAGATGTTTCAAATTGTTGTTGCTTGATTGTTTTGCTTCGTACTACATCTATATAAGAGATAACAGTGTTTATTCGCAATTTGCTAAAGGTTCAGGCTGTCAGTTTGGTGGGTCAACCAGAAAGATAACTCTTGGCACTTGGCTGAAGGAAATTCAAATTTATTTAACTGTAAATACTGAACTTTCTCGGTTTAAAGCGAGACCCCTGCCTTTGTTTTGGGTAAGTTGGCATGGATTGTGGACCGCAAGGAATGCAATAATGATTGTTTGTTTAAACTAATAATATGCGACTAACAAAAAAAACTAACCCAGGCCCTAGAACCGGCTTTGTACTTGCCGTTCTATCTTTTAATATAATGATGCGTAGCTCTTCTGCGTATTCGAAAAAATGCACAGAATAACTATTCTATAAGGCTCGAATGGACTCTGTTATAACTATTAGAGAAAATGAGCTTATATCTTCGAGCGTTTTTAGGGTGTTTGGTTTGAGAAATGAGTTAATCCATCGTCTTCTCAGTCCTCATCTTTTTGTTTAGTTTACAAAATGGAATGAGTTATTCCATCACCGTCTTATTCCTCACAAGCTAATAAATAATACTAGTATGAGAAATAAAATTATTTCACTAAATTTGAGGAGTGGACTCATGATGCACCATCTCATCTAAAATGAAGCCATTTCTCAAACCAACACCCTATAAATTAAGCCTTTTGCTTTATTATATGAGGGTGAGATTGATTTGTTGGAAGACAAAAATACTGTACCATAGCTTATAAGCTGGCCTATAATGGCAGCGGAACACTCCGTAATATTTTTACTGGTGCAAGTATCTTGTTGATTCAGAAGTCCTTCTATTAGGTGAACATATTACTACCAAAATTGCAACAAGACCCTACCTTGTAGCCATTTAGTTTCCATGGTCTCGGTGTAGACCGCTCCAAACAAGACATGAAGCGGTCTTTTTGGAGATTGCAGATAGCTCAGCGTTTGAGAATGCGACTGCTGCATGATTTATTCACTTAAAAGACCATGTAAAACCGCTGGGCTCCAATGATTTACGCTATTACAGCCCAAATTGTCAGTTCTTCCAACCAAATTATGGAAAGCAGGACACATTGCTTTGTCTGACGCGAGCAAGTAACTGAGTTTTCGTCAAATATCTGTATATTAATGAGCACGAGCTCCATGTGAGAACATTGTCAATGAGAAGTTGAGAACAATGCCTATCAGAGTATCAGGTGAATGAATGCTCACTGGCTTAATGCACCGAAAAATTCTAAACAAAGGAGGCTTGCGTGATCAAGACTTAGGAGTAAACAAAACGGACGAGTACCAATGAGCTTGGAGGACACTTGTTTATCAGTGTTGAGAATTTTTGTTTTACAACAAGGCTATCACTATCGTTGAATGGGCCTGTTCGGCTGGTATTAAAACCGGCTGATAAGCCGACTGAAACTGTTTTATTGTGAGAGAAAAATACTGTAGATTATAGTTGATAAGCCGGCTGATAAGTTCAAGCGAACAGGCTTCGAAGGTTCCTTTGTCTGACTCGTGTTCACTTTCAGTGGTAACAGATGAAGTTCTAGTAAACTAGTGAAGCGCGCGCGCCATCGCGCACACATGCAGATATAAGTCTGTAAGCTGAACTGGGGTGAGATATAGTATGAAGCAGTTACAGAGTCCGGCATGCACTGGAAAGTAAATGGAGCACCGTAAGTTGGACAGATTCTTAGCATGATAGTATGGTTCTAACATTACACGGCTCGTTCTAGCATTACACAGATGGGGTTCATAGGTACAGCAGGGTCCTGATTTTACATAACATGATAGTTAAAAGGTGGTGTAGCAACGTCTGGTGGTAGGTAATGTAATTATACGTGTTGATGGGAAGTGTGGTGGCAGCTACGATAATTTACAAAGCTTAGTCTGTAAGGAACCGTTTGTTCAACAGGATAGTTTTGGATGCGGTAGAAGGCGCAAAATACACGGAACGGTTATGAGATCGTAGTAGTTAATATAGGTAGACGACTTCGGAGGTATGGATGTGCATCCTCCACGTCTCGCAAAATGACGATGTAGATACTGTATGCAACAGGTTAGCGTTCTATACCAACAGTATGTTCGCTTCTTGGTTTCAGCCAGTCTTATTAGCCTGCCAACAGTATTTTCCTCTCACAACAAACTAACATTAGCTATGCTTATCATCCTATAAACTAACCAGCGAACAGGCCGAAAAGAAGAAGTAGATGGTCAGGGCTTAGCAGTTTAGGCTCCTTTGGTTCACGGGAGAAGCGTAGAAAAAATGGAGGAATCAGTTCCTATGGATTTGCTGACGTCACATGGTGTTTGGAACGGAGGAAAGCACAGTGCCAATTCCAGAGGAAAGGATTCGTTCACCCACAAAAACGCAGGAAATAAAACATCCGGTTCGAGCTCATGTTTTGGGGAAGTCCGAGGCAAATGACCAACCTAACAAGTTGACCTGCACTGCACTGCGCAAAAGTTGACCAATGATTTAAGCAAATCACTACACTACGTACTGCAAAGTGATGTTTGCTCTCCTGTCAAATCGGCATCTCACTACCGTATTCCAGAGGAAAGTTTCCTCTATTCCACTACGTACTGCAAAGTGATGTTTGCTCTCCTGTCAAATCGGCATCTCACTACCGTATTCCAGAGGAAAGTTTCCTCTATTCCAAATGACCACGATGATTTCTTTCCTACGTTTTTCTTATACTTCTCCTGTGAGCCAAAGGGGCCTTAATAGATGACAGGTGGGGGTAATTTTTTAAACAGAAACTACAATATTTATGCACGCAACGTGTTAAATATGTATTGGGGTCAGAATGATGGCAACCAAAAATATAACTGTAAGGGCAGGTGAAATAATATTTTCGTAATAAAAGGTATAACCACAGAGTGCAGTTGTGGTGGCACAGGTATGTATTGACCTGATCAGACTGTAGCTATGTTGTTACTAAGTTTTGCGGTTGCCACTCCTTGTTTCAAGCCTGGAACCTCCAACCTTTGGCCTGCATCATTTGGAACATATAGGGGGATTGTGATATAGAGAGATTGAGGTTTATGAATAATATGTAGCCGGGCTGCGTGTGTGTACTAACTTTTTGGCTGGGTTCTCTAATGGTGAGGTAGGGTTTTCACTTGGACTGCTGCTATGGACTATGTCTGTGTCAGTTTTTTGGGCTCCTGTTTTGTTCTGCACCTGAAAAAAGCAAATTAGTGCGCACATATCAGTTGAGTGGCTACATAAATCATTACACTATGAACAATAGGAACCTGAGAGTTGTTGTCTCAATCATTAATGAATAATATAAATATATGTGGGAAGTAGAAAAAACTTGAAAGGATTTTCCTTTTGTAAATTATTAGCAACTTTAAGGTTGTTATCTGAACAATAAATAATTCATGTAAATATGTGGGAAGCAGAAAGAAACATGAGAGGATGTTCTGTGTGTTTTCATTATGAACTAAGAGCTAGGACAATGAAAAAATAATTTATAAAAGAAGGGAAGGAAGAGGTAGCCTCAGAAATAAATGGGAGTAATTTGTACCAACTAATATGACAGCACCAATTATCAACATAGGTGATTTTGTAACTGAAGTCTATTTTTACCTTTGTAGTGAATCTATCAGCCATCAGCAGATGGGAGGATGTCCCCTTAGCCCAAAAACCTCATAAGAGCTAAAAAGAATAGAGAAAAAAAAAATTAGGAACCTAATCTTCTTGGACATCACTCAAAACGGTATCCTCTAATAGCAATAAATAATGTCCTATGTATCTATAGATCATGTGGGGAAAACAAAATTACACTGCAGTAATACCAATGGCCCGACAGGGAACCAAAAGAAAAAAATAAACTATCACGTAATGGAGAACTAACAGGCAAGTTTTGAAAAAAAAAATGGAACTATGGCTATATTAGCATTGACGCAATATCAACATTCAGTAATTTTCAACAGCTAAAAGTCTAGGGACAACAAATTGGCATGACAGAACCTTAGGAATTATTTTAGGACGTAAAATAGACACCAAATAAACCATGTTCGGCCAAAAAATAAGAGACACTACAAATAAGTATAAGCACGTATGAAATCAAATAAACCATGTTGAGCCAAAAATAGGACACTGCAAATAAGGAGACGAGACGACGTGCAGGCATCAAGTCATCTTGTTCATCCGTAGACATTTTCTTTTTCTGGAAAAGGCCTGTTGTCCTGCTTGAGTTCAATGCTGCATTTGTGAAGTTCCTGGGCGTCGTCCACCGCTAGGATATGAGAGAAGAAAAGCTCAAGATCAAACAACCGATGGAGATTGAGATGGACATGGAGGAGGGACGAACCTCAATCTGTGAACAGCAGGACGAACTATGGTTGATGGAGGAGATGAGGATGACCTACAGGCAGGGCGTCTGGCCTGTGCCAGGAGCCGGCTGGCAGGGCCCACCCGAACCGTGGCAACCCATGATGCGCGCCCACGTCGAGAGAGAGATGCGTGGGGGAGAGGATAGTGGCCGCCGGCACCATAGATGCGCCCATGACCAGAAGCCGGCCATGCCGGTGCGCCGCGCCTGTGGGGGTCTGGTCGGCGCCATGCGACATGGGGATAAGCAGAGGGAGGCCGCACCACCACTGTGGCAGAACCTCCTAAGAAATCGGGCCACGTGCATCTATCGTTGTCTCAACAGACCTCTGATAGCGTACACAAGTTCCCAACAACTTAACAGGTCTGTCGGGTGTCCTCGGGAAACCCGAATCATCCACGAATCTTTTCCGAACAAGATCCCAATCACAGACATTGCAGATTACAACAGTTTTTAATATACAAATCAGAGATTATAAAGCGGAAGACTTAAGTTTTAATATTACAAACCAGTTGTTTCAAACTTACAAAACCATAAGTGTCATACAACCATAGTAGCGGGATAATATTACATTAACTTTATTTATTTCACACAAACTAGTGCCTTGTCCAAAGGCCATTCATCATTCCTCATCGTCATCGACTTCAAACACTGTCATGCAGCAGGGACCAAAACAAGCCTGCGCATGCGACTCACCTGCAACAAGGGTTAACAAACCCTGAGTACAAAAGTACTCAACAAGACTGACTCGACGAAAAAGGGGGTAAAGGACTTTAGAGATGCAGGTGTTGGGGCAAGGTAAGGATGTAGCAAGATTCAAAAGTTCTTTGCCAAAAGCTTACTATTCTTGATCCTATTTTTAAGTTTTTCCTCTAAGTCTTTTTATTTCATTATCTCAAACTAAGTGTTCATATCCCATGTTTCAATCCTTCTCATTCCATTCCTTTTCTCAAGTTTTAGTAATTCACTAGTCCTGCATTGCTTCTGTAATGAATCGAGTCTCCATATCCGCGGAGCACCGGCAATTCAAATTGATTCAAGTCCCAGCTAGGGATTCCTTATCACACGACATATGTAGAACTAAATCTTGCATATATCAACCTCGCTACCGGATCCTCCTATACTAAGCCGTCTCCACGCCACCCGAGAGCACAGCACACCTCCAATCCGGCCACATTCCAACCATGAGGGTACACGCTACTCCTGCCATCTCTCCACTCCCAATGCGTGGGCATTCATCTTAGTATCGGGTTAGCCGAAGTAGGCTTACCGGAGTATGTAACCAGTACTACAAAGTGTCTCGTTCAGAAGATCCACAATGAGTGGCCTTTAAGCGACATAGTCGGCAACATTACCCAACATTCAAGATAAGTCACCCGACTAGTCTCTAGTTCATTCTATCTTCTTTCTTTCTTTGGCCAGTATGCCATCTTTGATTGTATCGAAACTTGTACTTTGAAAGCCTACCATAAAGCATACTAAGCAATTCTACGCCTTTGTAAATGAAATCATCTTCAAGGATGGTAAACAATTAACAAGGTAGGCAATGCATCAAGTAGGTAACATTTGAATTAATTAACTTAATGCAATAAGTAACATATGTGATAAACTTTTCAAAGTAAACAAGGTAATGGTTTAATGCATAAACCGGGGCTTGCCTTCGTTGACGATCTCGGGTTTCGGATCAGTACCACAAATATCGAATCCCAAGACAATTGGGGATTCTTCCACAACTTGCTCAACTAGAATCGGTTCACTCTCGGATTCTACACGAAATAATAACATATGCTTCAACATGATGATAATGTAAACATGATGCTTTCATGGTGCATGAAATATAATAACACCTTGAATACAACTTTCCTTCGCGGTACAGTTGCAAGCCAACAAAACCAACTTGCAATTCTACCATCAAGGACCACACAAGTGACTTGACCAAATTGACCTTGAAACCCTACTGGTCACAAAACATGACCAAAACAAGATCAAACCCTAAACTAGCACTTAGGGTTTGCTTTTATCCATTTTTGAATTAAATTTGGAATTAAGCTAAAAATGAACTTGTTCCAAATGACCTCAAAATTTTATGTAAGCTTTCTCATGACAAATTAGTGTACCAAAACAAATTTCATAATTTTTGAAGTTATACAGTGGCCTACAAAAATCATGGAAATTACATTTATCAATTAATGGACTGAATTTTTGAACATTAAAAATTTATTCAAATTTCAAGTTTCATATTTTTAAACCATAATAGAACATGTACAAAAGCTACACATAAATTTTCAGAATTTTTAGAGCTGTAATTATTTTCCTATAAATTTCCAAAGTTGCTGCACTATTCAAAATTCAGAAAATAACAAAATCTCACTGTTCTCTCCCTTCTCTCACTGACAGCCTGGGCCCGTTCGTCAGCGACACAGAGAGGGCGCACGGCGGCGCTGCCAGCTCCGGCCAGCCAAACGCGCCGGTGGTGAGGTTCCGGCGAGGCGGACTGCACCAGCACGATCTACTCCACCCTGCGAACCTATCCCAGCCCTCAGAACAGTAGCAGGCGCACCGGAGGAAGCTCCACGCCGGCCATGGCGGCCACGGGCATGGTGGCGAGACACTCTCCGATGACTGGGCTCCGACAGGGAAAATGATCGAGCATACGAGCAACAGGATGACACGGGGAAGCTAAACCACAAGAAGAATCGACGAGAGGATCACCGGAGTGGCTTGACCATGGTGAGATGATCGTGGCGAAGCTCCGGCCGGTCACGGGGAAGAACGCGTTGCGCTGGGCGATTCCGGCCAACCCAAGCGATGCGAGCAAGCCGAAGAGGAGCGCTAGGTCGAGGCGATCACGCTGGCTTAGCTAGGCACGACGGGAAGGGTTCGACGGCGGCTACGGCGAGCGGCGGAGCTGAGCGGTGGCGGAACAGAGCAGAGAAGGAAAGGAAGGACGACGGTGGCGGGTGCTCCTATTTATAGAAGGGAAGGAGGCGTCCGACGTCGACAGCTCCCGAACGAGGTTGCCACGGAGACAGCAGCGTGTCACCGCGCGAGAAAGCGGCGAAGACGGTTGGCTGCAAGCAGCTACGTGGCGCCGGCGGCTTCAAATTGATTTTTTTGAATTATTTACAGAATTGCCACTGCGTTTATTTTGCAAATTACTCACAAATTTTCTAAAGAAGTTGAAAATCTCCAAAAATGAAAGTTGCTCAACTTTTCAAACTCTACAACTTTTCTTTAATGAACATTTTCAAATTCTGCCTCCATTTTGAAATTTGAATTTGGGATGCATTTGAGCATTTGAATCATTTCAAAATTACTCCAAATTTTATATGTAAACTTTAAAAACTTTGAATACCAAAGTTGATCCTTATAAAATAAGCTTCAACTTTGCTTTTTGTCACACCCCAAAATTCCAAATGGATTTTGAAATAGACAGAAGGGGCAAAAAGGACTTTTATAATTTGAATTTGAATTCAAATTTGATTTGTTTACCTTTTTACTGAACTATGATTTTTGACCAGTAACATGGCCCATTAGGGTTATTTGAGTCAATTGACACATGGTCTCACATGATCACATGAAATTTGACCCTTGTGGTCATGATCTTTATTTAGAGTTTTGGATCACAATACATCACATAAAATAACAACTTATGAAATAAAGCTTATTTAGTGAATGCATTCAAAATTTTTTACTTTATGAATGCTTTGCAATGCATATGATGACATGTCAAGTTTTAGTGCTAGGTCAAAACACCAGAGGTGTTACAACCCTTCCCCCTTAAAGAAATCTCGTCCCGAGATTTAAAACCTAAGGCTAAGTAATGGAAAAGGAAATGTGTCAAACTAACACATCATAACTTTATTCAAAAAGCTAGGGAGGGGGGGTTTTCCATCCTTTTGACAAAAGAGACAAGTTACAATATAGACAAGATATTGCAACTAGATAGAAGCGAAGAAGTCAGGAAAGTTTTCTTCTAAGTAATCCTCGGACTTCCAAGTAGCTTCATCTTCAGTGTGTTGATTCCATTGTACTTTGTAGAACTTGATTGTACGTCTTCGAGTGACTCGATCTTTCTGATCTAAGACTCTAATGGGGTACTCGGCATAAGTCAAATCAGGTTCTAGTTCTACATCACCAAAGTCGATCACTTGGTCAGGTACTTAAAGACACTTCTTTAACTGGGATACATGGAAGATATCATGCACAGCTGACATGTGATCTAGTAGCTTGACGCGATAGGCGACCGGTCCACATCGTTGTTGGATTTGAAAAGGACCGACATAACGGGGCGCCAACTTTCCTCAAATCCCAAAACGATGAACTCCTTTCATCGGCGATACCTTGAGGTAGACATGATCTCCCACTATGAATTCTAGCGGTTGTCTCCTTTTATCAGCATAGCTTTTCTGTCAGGATTGAGCTACCTTCATATTAGCTTGTATGAGTTTAACTTTCTGTTTAGCTTCCTTGACCACATCCGGTCCAAAGAACCAACGTTCTCCAGCTTCTGACCAATTTAAAGGTGTCTGGCATCTACGACCATACAATGCTTTGAATGGTGCCATTTTAATGCTCTCTTGATAGCTATTGTTATATGAGAATTCAGCTAAGGGAAGGCATTCATCCCATTTAGCACCATAGGAAAGGACATATGCTCTCAACATATCTTCAAGAATTTGATTTACCCTTTCAGTCTGTCCATCTGTTTGCAGATGATAAGCAGAACTACGGATAAGTTTGGTTCCCAAAGACTCATGTAGACTTTTCCAAAACTTGGATATGAACAATGACCCTCTGTCAGAGACAATGGTCTTGGGTGCCCCATGCAGACTGAAGATTCTATCAAGATAAAGCTTTGCATACTGTTCCGCTCGATATTTATCTCTGACTGGTAAGAAATGAGCTATCTTGGTTAGGCGATCAACGATAACCCATATTGAATTGTAGCCTGCAGATGTCCTAGGCAACCCCACGATGAAGTCCATACAGATATCTTCCCACTTCCAAGATGGAACTGGCAATGAATGTAATGGACCTGCAGTCTTCATATGAACCGCTTTGACTCTCTGACAAGTATCACATTTGGCCACATATTGAGCTATTTCTATTTTCATTTTGGTTCACAAATATCTCTTTCTCAGATCATGATACATTTTGTTGCTACCTGGATGAATGGAGTATCTTGTAGAATGAGCTTCATCAAGAATCTGCTTTCGTAGCTCTGAACTTTTGGGTACTACCAACCTATCTTTGAACCATACGACATCGAATTCATCAATATTGAAGCATGTTGGTTTTCCAGATCTGACTTTATCTTTGATATGGGCTATACCCTTACTTTTTCGTTGAGCAGCAATGATCTGATCTTTGATAGTGGACTCAACTGCAATATTGGATAGGGAACCTTGTTCTATGATTTGTAAATTCAGATGCTCCATCTCTTGACACAATGTCCATTGCATAGGTTTCACAGTCAGACAATGGCAATGACTCTTGCGACTCAGGGCATCGGCAACCACATTAGCCTTGCCCAGATGATAATGCACTTCTAAGTCATAATCTTTGATAAGTTCTAACCATCTTCTTTGCCTTATGTTTAACTCTGACTGAGTGAAGATATATTTCAAACTTTTGTGATCCGTATAGATATGACAGATATTGCCCAATAAATAATGTCGCCAAACCTTGAGTGCATGAACAACAGCGGCTAATTCAAGATCATGGGTGGGATAATGTTCTTCATGCTTCTTGAGTTGTCTGGAAGCATACGCTATGACTCTGCCTTCTTGCATAAGAACACAGCCAATACCAATTTTAGATGCATCACAATAGATATCAAACGGCCTCTCAATATCAGGTTGTGCTAATACGGGTGCAGTTGTCAGCAACTTCTTTAATGTTTGAAAGGCCTTCTCACATTCTGTTGACCATACAAACTTAGTTTGATTTTTCAGCAATTCAGTAATCGGCTTCACAATTCTGGAGAAATCAGGGATGAACCGACGATAATAACCCGCCAACCCTAGAAAACTACGAACTTGATGAACAGTGGTAGGTGCTCTCCAGTTAAGGACTTCTTCTACCTTGCTCGGATCAACAGCTATACCTTTAGCAGATAACACATGACCCAGAAATTGTACTTCCTCTAACCAGAATGCACATTTGCTAAATTTGGCATATAAGTTGTGGTCTCTTAATCGTTGTAGAACAATGCGGAGATGTTCCACATGTTCCTCTTTGCTCTTAGAATAGATACGAATGTCATCAATGAATACCACTACAAACTTATCCAACTCGGGCATGAAAACTGAGTTCATCAGGTACATGAAATGAGACGGGGCATTGGTCAGCCCAAAAGACATGACTAAATACTCATATAGACCATGTCGGGTAGTAAATGCTGTCTTCGGCACATCTTCTCGTCTGATCTTAATCTGGTGATAGCCTGATCTCAAGTCTATCTTTGAGAACACCTTAGCTCCCGCAAGTTGATCAAAAAGCAAATCAATTCAGGGTAAGGGGTATTTGTTCTTTATGGTGACTTCATTTAACGGTCGATAGTCAATACATAACCTTAAGGTTTGGTCCTTTTTCTTCATGAAGATAGTAGGGCATCCCCAAGGTGATGAACTGGGTTGAATGAAACCCTTGTCTAACAACTCTTGTAGTTGGATTTTTAATTCTGCTAGGGTGGCATCCTATATGCACTTCTGGACACAGGTGTCGTTTCTAGTTTCAGATCAATTCTAAACTCTATATCTCGGTCTGATGGCAGACCATGCAGATCATTGGGAAAGACATCCGTAAATTCACATACCACCGAAATTTTCTTGGCTTCTTCAACAGTAGTTGCACAGACTGTTCCAACCGTACTCTTAGGAAAGGAAAGTTAGACGAGAAGTTGGGTTTTGCTGCCAGGTACATTTACCCTTATGGTTCTACGCATGACATCTATGACAGCCCTGTGTTGGGTTAACCAGTTCATACCCAGGATCACATCTATATCTTGATCCTTTAATATCAGCATGTTGGTAGGGAACTCATGTCCTCCCAAATCAATATGTACATGCTGAACTATCTCCCTTGTATAGATTCGTCCCCCAGGCGACTGTATATGATATGGTTCTTTTATTTCCCCAATAGTTATCTCATGCTTCACAACAAATGTACGATTGATGAATGTATGGGATGCACCAGAATCAAACAAGGTAATTGCAGGATGCTTAGCAATGGGAAACATACCAATCATTACCGGTTCTCCTTCTGGAATAGATTCCACCTGAGTATAGAAGACCCTTCCAGTTTTCTTCTCAGCCTGACCCTTCTGACTGTTCTGAGCATTGCCCTTGTACTGATTCTGAGCTTGAGGAACAGGGGCTTTAGGTGCATCAGGATTACTCTTCCTGGGATACGGACATTCTCGGGAAAAGTGTCTGGGTTTACCACAATTATAACATGGATAATTGTGATTCTGGGGAGTAGCAGTGCGATTTGCATTATTTATATTCTTTTACTGCTGCGGTGCTTGATGAGGATAAGGCGTATTAGTTGCAGGGCGAATAAAGATTTGCTGCCTGCTTTGGCTTTGTTGGGGGCAGAATGGCGTACGGCCATGATTCTGAGGATGGTAGACTATCTTTTGACGCTTTTCACTTGATGATCCAGAAGCAGATACTCTCTTTTTCTTCGCCTCTGAAGCAATAGCAATGTTGACTGTCTCATGATAAGTTGCGTTGCCACAAATTGCCATCATGGTCTGAAGTTTGGTGTTCAGGCCTCTCATGAAATGATTCTTCTTCTTCCTGTCAGTATTCACATACTCTATATCATATTGTGACAGGTGATTGAAGCGCCCAACATGGTGCATCACCGGGTGCTCCCCTTGCTTAAGAGCTGTAACACCCCAGGTGTTTGTCACCAGTTAAGCAATGGGTTTGAGCTCAAACATGACATGTCAAGTGGTGATCAAGGTGTCAAGATCAAATCTACATGATGGAGCTCCAACTTAAACTTGGGCCACGCACATTTGCTTACATATGGACCCTTGTTAAGATTATGCAAGAGTAATGTTAAACATGCTTATTCCATGTACATTACATCCACATGCATCCATCTAGACCCGTGGAAAAGTTTCATGAAGTTCGGAATCAAGAAGTCGCATGAAATGATGAGTTACATTCTTGCTTGAATTGCGCTAGTAAGTGAAGGGAATTATAGGCCATCAACCAAACCTTGCTACCTTTCCTAAATGACTCTAATTGAACTCTACAACAAAAGTCATGAAGGGTTTGTGTTGAGCACATGTCAAGAAAAGGCCTCAATTGGTTGAAAACTCTAATTCTAGGGTTAACGAGATGCTGCTTTGACCAAAGTAAAAGAATGGTTTATATTCAAGATACAAGGTTTGACCTTAAATAAAAGTTGTAGTATAGTTTGTGTACTACAAACTTTATTGAAGGACCTAAGTCTAAATCTATCTCTAAGCTTGACAAACATAGGGCATAAGATTGATTTTGCTGCAGTCTTCAACACTTAGAATTATTCTAAGTCAGTTTCGCTAAGCAATGACGTTGGCATTCCGCGTTCTCCAAATTTTGCTAAGCAACTTGAGTTGGTCCAAAAATAAAGGTTGAAGGTTATAGTATGGAGAAGAGCATACAAAAAGTTGCACTGAGTTTGACCGAGTTTTGACCTCCAAAGGCGAGCTCCCGTGACTGTTATCAACACGCTGACACTATCACTTTGGAGCCTAATTAACTGCTAATCCATTGCTCAAATGGCCGTGGTCCGTTAATGAAATTTGTAGGTCATCATGTGGATAACAAACTTGCTTAAGGGCCCATGACTTAGTTCGGACCAGAACAAGCCCAATAACATGATCCAACCAGCCCACTCCGTCACCTGCCAGCCGCTCGGTGGAATGCCTCAAAGGAGTGACGCGTGGCCCGTGCGTGGCAGCCATGCACGAGCAGCGTTCCACCTCCATGCCGCGTGCACCGTGCCCCTGCGCTCTCCTTGGTGGATGCCAGAGGCTCCCCCTCCACTCCTGCTCACTCCCTCTGCGCTTCCCATCGCTTCTCTCGCTCCGACCGCGCACCGGCGCACGTGCCAGCGCACGGCAGCCATGGCCGCCACGGCCGAACTCCCTTGCTGCCACCGCTCCTTCTCCTGAAGCCTCCTGCAGCCACACCCAGCAGCGGGCAAGCCGCGAGCGCCTTCCCACGCCTTCCTCCGGTCAGCAAGACGCCGGGAAGCACCGCCTCCGGAGCAACAGCCGCAGCAGCCACTTGTCTCCATGGCCAGGCCACTATGGGCTGCCTCGGGCCAGGTTGAGCAGCCCCACGCATGCGCGTTGGCTCCCTGGTGCTCCACCGCCACTTCCCCGACGCCAGCATGGCCCCCAATGGCCGGAGCCGCGAGCTCCAACGGTCTCCCCTGCTCTAATTCGCGTGAGGGGCTGCGTACAACAATTAGAAGAAACGAAAGGGCCTTTCTACGAAGCCATGACTCATTTGAATAGTGCTCCTGAGGACCTCTTCGCTGTAGTTTAATTAAGTTTTCTGCAGGGACTCCGATGCAAGATTTCAATCCCTTTTTCTCTGGTTTTTACAGATTTGAATGCTCCATTTTGAAAATCCGTATTAATTAGTAGAAAAATCCTAAAATAACAAATGTGGACTTTTTGGAATCCTTGTGAAATTATCGATGTACTAGATCAATAATATTACATGTTTTAGTTTAAATGTCTAGCTGTAAAAATAGATTTAGGCAGTTAGGTTCTTAATGCTAGTCATGTCTTGTTCTTTTTATAACTGCAGTTATTTTACTCAATTAAATGTGAAATTTTTATGGAGTGTTACTGATGTGATTAGTGATGTCTGGTTAAAATTTCAGTATTTTATGCTTTATAGTTTAAGATCTATAAAAATAACAATTTATCTGCATTGCCTTACCACTATTCTGAATAGGTCTGCAAAATTAAATTAATTGGCTTAGTTAGGTTATGAATCATGACTTGATGATAATACATGAGTTGTAGTACGTTTATTAAGCATTTCAAAAAGCTAAATATCATGATTTTTGGTTAAGTAGACCTTGAGTTATACTTGCTTAAATATCAGTGGCTGTTTCTGCCCAAACTCTGACAGGGTTACCTTGTTGGTATTGTGGAGCCTCCTTAATAGTAGAATTAGCTTTAGGTGTTTACAACAAAGTTGTTTAGAATTTGATAATCTTTCTAAAAAGTCTATAACCACATTTATTGGACATGTATAACTCCAATTATAGCTGTTTAAAGTGGCATGTCAGTTTCTGTCTATGTTTTGGACAGAGATGCAATTATTGGATTAATTGACCCTTCTAACTGAAGAATCATCTTAATATGAGAATAATAAAGTTGTAGGTAACTTCCTAGGCTTTTCAAAAAGTTATGGTTCATGTTTGTTGGAGGTCTAGAACTCCAGTTGTGCTTCTCTGAAGTTCTTATCAGTTTTCTGTACCACTGCTATTGGATTGCATTTGCAGTTTTGCTTGTGCAATTATTTTCGTAGTGTAAATGATGTTTGCTATGGTTGTAGTGAATACAAAAGTTGTAGCAAATTCCATGATCTTGCTTGTGTTCAAATTATAAGGTCATAGGCCAGATAGTGTAGGAGTTACATGACTTTTAAGTCTTCTATCAGGTTTTGATTGTATTCTAAGCAGATCTGAAAGATGCTAGTGTTTGATCTAGTTAGGAATTGAATGAGCTTTTGGTGATAATAACAAAGTTGTAGATAATTCATATATCTAGCTTCTGTTAAAATTTAGTGGTATTTGGTTTTGTGGTTTGTGAGTTATGCCTGTTTAAAGTTGGGTTACAGAATTGATTGCTCTCTGTCAATTGTGGATCAGTTTCTGTAAATGGGTATATTTGACTTAGTTAACTTGAGAATCATGCTAAGATGATTAAAAATGAATTGTAGACAATTTCATAATATTTCCAAAATGTCTTCTTGTAAGTCATTTGGATTTGTGTAACTCCAGTTATAGCTAAATCTTGTAGCTGCTGTTTGCATGTCCAGAAATTGACAGATTCCAATTTTAGTTGTTTGCTTGTATATTGCTAAGTGTGGCTCATACCTTTGATGATGGTTGAGTTAGAGTACCTGAGATCTTGAGAAATTTGTGTCATGCTTGGTGTTGTCATCTTCTTTGCTATCGTGGGATGATAAATTGTGCGATATTGAAAGTAGGCAATGCGAAGTGCTTGTGCATGTTAATGTAACCTTGTGCTTGTCTTACTTACTGCATACGATGCATCGTCTATTGCACTTCCATGTATTCATCCACTTGCATATTGCATCTCATCTAGGTACGCTAGATGCACCACATGGAGGATGCGATGTTGGAGCCAAACCCGAAGACATCGTTTGATGGATCTATCCCGAAGATGGAAGGACTAAGCAAGTGCTAGGACCTGAGATGTCACCAGGACGGTGCAATCTAACTGAACTGACTTGTGTCGGATCCCAGGCAAGCCCCGGAGTATATTAAGCCTCCTAATTTTCGAAATGCAGTTACAGTATTATTGTTACATATATATATTGTTGCATTAAGTTTAGGTGTTGGATGCAAACACTTGCTGCATTGGTTATCCAATCCTTGTCCAGATATTGATACCCTGAATCCTATGTAGCTCAGGCTCATGTAGTGCTTAGCCCTACTTAAACACGGTAGAAGCCGGGTGATTTCCTGTCACCTACGAGATATAGGAAGATACATATGGCACGGTTGGCTATATTTGCTATCGTGGAAAAGAACCAGTCTTAATTTGAAATGAAGACCGGACGGAGGCTTGCCGATTTGCAGTGACTCCGTCTGTGTCGATTAAAGACTGAATCTTGGAGCCTTTCCTGTTCATATTGAACGCATGCCTCTCTCTTAGTTGGCCGTGTCTGAAGACCGACCGCAAAGCCGAGTAGCTCACCTCAGGCCGAGAGTCGATAAGTATAAAGTGCGCCTCAGAAGGGAGCCGTAGGCATGAGTCCAAGGGTAGGTGATTTAAAAGTCCTGATCGTCCTGGCAGATGGGTAATCCCTGAGAGTGCTGGCGCTGATCGAACCCGCGAATTTGGTTCCTGAGTTGTCCCAAAGGTGACCCACGGCTACCCTTGCAAAGTATGCCAGGGTGAGAGTTAGGAATACCCCCTCAGCTGAGTTGTAATTCGATTCGAGTCGCCGTCTCTCCCGGTTAGTGAGAACTTGACGGGCTTATCTCCAAAGTAGATACACTAAATAACATAATGGTTCAGAAATGATGATATGATGATGACAGCCTTATTATACCTGCTATGGTTAATATTGTTTGCTCCTAATAAGTGAGTGCTCTAGTACAGGTGCTAATCTAGTGGACAGGTAAATGATGATAAGCTTGATGCTAAGTTTAAATTGGTCACTATATTCATAAGCTCTTTTATGCAACTGTGTCAAGCTAGCCCACCTTATAAGCCTTGCATGACCCTTGGTGTTCTTTATTTCTGGTTTTGACGGGTAAGTCTAGCTGAGTACCTTCTCGTACTCAGGGTTTATCCCACCATGTTGCAGGTGAAGTTCTCGGCCTATTGAAGATGGTGGCTAACCGCCGATGGGCTCGGTGATTCTATAGTTACTTCTCATCTATATGCTTTTGTCGGATGATGTCACTTATGCTAGCAATGTATTTGGAACATATATTAATGTAATCTTTTGAAAGCTATGTTGTTGTCACTAATCAGTTTTGAAACCCAAACTTGTACTATTATTTGAGAATTCATTTGTAATATTATTTTCCGCTGCAACCCTATGTTTGTGATGTGTATTTACTTAATCACGCGATCTTAGTTGTGATGTTGATTTACCGAGGTCTTTCGGGACACTCGGCGGACTACCGGGTTTATATGAGTGAAAGTATGCGCGTGTCAACGTGTTAGCGGGGACAGCCGTACTTGATCTTGTATAAATTGGGCGGTTCTGTTACAGTAGAGCCAAGAACTCTTCTAACTTTATGGTCATCACACCATCTGGAATATAGTGTACCCTGAAGGCATCCTTGAACTCCATCCAGGTGATTTGGTGACCAGCGGGCTATACAGCTACCAAATTTGCCCACCAGGCACCAGCAGCTCCTCGGAGTTGCTGTGCCGTAAACCTTGGTTTCTGAATCTCGGTACAATGAATCAGCTCAAACTTTTGCTCTATTGTCCGGAGCCAATCGTTAGCTTCTAAAGGCTCTTCTGCCTTAGAGAACACAAGCGGACGTGTGTCAGTAAAATCAATATAGGTTGACTCATCATTTGCATTATTACGGCGACCACGATTAGGGTGTGGCGACTGTGGGTTCTGAGCCAATTCCCTTAACAACCTAGCATTCTCTACCGTTGCATTAACGAGTGTGGCTATGGCATCTGCCATAGTCGGAGGCATTGGTGGAGGATTTGGGATATCATCATGGTCTTGCGAGGTACTTGCACCAGCTCGGGTGTTAGGACGAGGCATCTGTTAGAGAGACACGTTTATTTACATTATTATTTATTGAAAGCAGTTAAAAGGTTTCATGCTACAAAGGGTTACTTATTTATATTACATGTCTTGTATCCCACAAGACAACCCTGGTTTACTAGAAAAGCAGTAAAGGAACTATTACTACTCTAAGCTTTTAGTCATCAGCGTCCGTGTCCATATCGAACGAAACCTCATCTTCGTCTGAGAAGTACACTAACTCCTCAGGGTCCTCCTCCTCTTCTTCATTCTTGACTTCTCCTGGATCTACAATCATTTCTTCATCTGTAACTTCACCATCCCCATGAGGAGGATGAAGTTGAGCATACATCATATGGACATTCTCATGAAGAATGGCATTGTCCATCTCCAGGTCTTCTATGTAGAACTCCAACTCATGGATGCGTTCGTTGGCCGCATCCTCTCGTGTCTAGGCTTCATTCGCAACTCAGTATTCTTGGTGATGTCCCTTCGCATTTCCGCCAGCTTCTCTTGATCTTTGGCATGAGCTCGACGAAGAGTGTTGAGCTCCATGGTAAGGTTCTTGATGTTGCTAGGATTGCTTGAAGATCCTTCATCTCCTAGGGTCCTGGAACTTTCTTCACCAAGCTCATGGTTTCGCGGTGCCAACTGGTGACGAGGGACTCCGTGAGGTCCGGTGGACTTGCGTGCGATTATCTTGGTCTTTGCCATAGCCAGTAGAAGTTAGGGTAGGACTATAAGGATAGCTTGAGGATAAAGAGGGTTAGCAAGAATGGGATTGACATTACTTACCCAACCACTTTTAAAGGGAATTATTATGTAAGGTGTTCAAGCATGATGCATGAATCGATCTTACGAATCCGAGTACAAAAGATTTATACAATCAAAAGTACTAGATTTTTAATACATAGGACAAACCTAATCATATTATTCGCCACGAACTTTTAAATAAGATAGGATTGAGGCTAGATCAGAGGTAAGAAGAAAGAAATTTGAACTTTAAAATATCAAGTTTACTTTCTTTGATCCAAATCAATTTGAAGGTTTTCCAAAGTAACCTACAATGATCTTAGATAGGAACTGCTTTGATACCAGCTGTGGCAGAACCTCCTAAGAAATTGGGCCCACATGCATCTATCATTGTCTCAACAGACCTCTGATAGCGTACACAAGTTCCCAACAACTTAACAGGTCTGTCGGGTGTCCTCGGGAAACCCGAATCATCCACGAATCTTTTCCGAACAGGATCCCAATCACAGACATTGTAGATTACAACAGTTCTTAATATACAAATCAGAGATTATAAAGTGGAAGACTTAAGTTTTAATATTACAAACCAGTTGTTTCAAACTTACAAAACCATAAGTGTCATACAACCATAGTAGCGGGATAATATTACATTAACTTTATTTATTTCACACAAACTAGTGCCTTGTCCAAAGGTCATTCATCATTCCTCATCGTCATCGACTTCAAACACTATCATACAGTAGGGACCAAAACAAGCCTGCGCATGTGACTCACCTGCAACAAGGGTTAACAAACCCTGAGTACAAAAGTACTCAACAAGACTGACCCGACGAAAAAGGGGGTGAAGGACTTTAGAGATGCAGGTGTTGGGGCAAGGTAATGATGTAGCAAGATTCAAAAGTTCTTTGCCAAAAGCTTACTATTATTGATCCTATTTTCAAGTTTTTCCTCTAAGTCTTTTTATTTCATTATCTCAAACTAAGTGTTCATATCCCATGTTCCAATCCTTCTCATTCTATTCCTTTTCTCAAGTTTTAGTAATTCACCAGTCCTGCATTGCTTCTGTAATGAATCGAGTCTCCATATCCACGGAGCACCAGCAATTCGAATTGATTCAAGTCCCAGCTAGGGATTCCTTATCACACGACATATGTAGAACTAAATCTTGCATATATCAACCTCGCTACCGGATCCTCCTATACTAAGTCGTCTCCACGCCACCCGAGAGCACAGCATACCTCCAAGCCGGCCACATTCTAGCCACGAGGGTACACGCTACTCCCGTCATCTCTCCACTCCCAGTGCGTGGGCATTCGTCTTACTATCGGGTTAGCTGAAGTAGGCTTACCGGAGTATGTGACCAATACTACAAAGTGTCTCGTTCAGAAGATCCACAATGAGTGGCCTTTAAGCGACATAGTCGGCAACATTACCCAACATTCAAGATAAGTCACCCGACTAGTCTCTAGTTCATTCTATCTTCTTTCTTTCTTTGGCCAGTATGCTATCTTTGATTGTATCAAAACTTTTACTTTGAAAGCCTACCATAAAGCATACTAAGCAATTCTACGCCTTTGTAAATGAAATCATCTTCAAGGATGGTAAATAATTAACAAGGTAGGCAATGCATCAAGTAGGTAACATTTGAATTAATCAACTTAATGCAATAAGTAACATAGGTGATAAACTTTTCAAAGTAAACAAGGTAATGGTTTAATGCATTAATCGGGGCTTGCCTTCGTTGACGATCTCGGGTTCCAGATCAGTACCACAAATATCGAATCCCGAGACAACCGGGGATTCTTTCATAACTTGCTCAACTAGAATCGGTTCACTCTCGGATTCTACATGAAATAATAACATATGCTTCAACATGATGATAATGTAAACATGATGCTTTCATGGTGCATGAAATATAATGACACCTTGAATACAACTTTCCTTCGCGGTACAGTTGCAAGCCAACAAAACCAACTTGCAATTCTACCATCAAGGACCACACAAATGACTTGACTAAATTGACCTTGAAACCCTACTGGTCACAAAACATGACCAAAACAAGATCAAACCCTAAACTAGCACTTAGGGTTTGCTTTTATCCATTTTTGAATTAAATTTGGAATTAAGCTAAAAATGAACTTGTTCCAAATGACCTCAAAATTTTATGTAAGCTTCCTCATGACAAATTAGTGTACTAAAACAAATTTCATAATTTTTGAAGTTATACAGTGGCCTACAAAAATCATGGAAATTACATTTATCAATTAATGGACTGAATTTTTGAACATTAAAAATTTATTCAAATTTCAAGTTTCATATTTTTAAACCATAATAGAACATGTACAGAAGCTACACATAAATTTTCAGAATTTTTAGAGCTGTAATTATTTTCCTCTAAATTTCCAAAGTTGCTGCACTATTCAAAATTCAGAAAATAACAAAATCTCACTGTTCTCTCCCTTCTCTCACTGACGGCCTAGGCCCGTTCGTCAGCGACACAGAGAGGGCGCACGGCGGCGCTGCCAGCTCTGGCCAGCCAAATGCACCGGCGGTGAGGTTCCGGCGAGGCGAACTGCACCAGCACGATCTACTCCACCCCGCGAACCTATCCTAGCCCTCAGAACAGCACCAGGCACACCGGAGGAAGCTCCATGCCAGCCATGGCGGCCACGGGCACGGCGGCGAGACACTCTCCGACGACTGGGCTCCGGCAGGGAAAATGATCGAGCATACGAGCAACAGGATGACACGGGGAAGCTAAATCACAAGAAGAATCGACGAGAGGCTCACCGGAGTGGCTTGACCACGGTGAGATGATCGTGGCGGAGCTTCGGCTGGTCACAGGGAAGAACGTGTTGCGCTGGGCGATTCCGGCCAACCCAAGCGATGCGAGCAAGCTGAAGAGGAGCGCTAGGTCGAGGCGATCACGCTGGCTTAGCTAGGCACGACGGGAAGGGTTCGACGGCGGCTACGGCGAGCAGCGGAGCTGAGCGGTGGCGGAACAGAGCAGAGAAGGAAAGGAAGGACGACGGCGGCGGGTGCTCCTATTTATAGAAGGGAAGGAGGCGTCCGGCGTCGACAGCTCCCGAACGAGGTCACCACGGAGACAGCAGCGTGTCACCACGCGAGAAAGCGGTGAAGACGGTCGGCGGCAAGCAGCTGCGTGGCGCCGGCGGCTTCAAATTGATTTTTTTGAATTATTTACAGAATTGCCACTACAGTTATTTTGCAAATTACTCACAATTTTCTAAAGAACATGAAAATCTTCAAAAATGAAAGTTGTTCAACTTTTCAAACTCTACAACTTTGCTTTAATGAACATTTTCAAATTCTGTCTCCATTTTGAAATTTGAATTTGGGATGCATTTGAGCATTTGAATCATTTCAAAATTACTCCAAATTTTGTATGTAAACTTTAAAAACTTTAAATACCAAAGTTGATCCTTATAAAATAAGCTTCAACTTTGCTTTTTGTCACACCCCCATATTCTAAATGGATTTTAAAATAGACAGAAGGGGCAAAGAGGACTTTTATAATTTGAATTTGAATTCAAATTTGATTTGTTTACCTTTTTACTTAACTATGATTTTTGACCAGTAACATGGCCCATTAGGGTTATTTGAGTCAATTGACACATGGTCTCACATGGTCACGTGAAATTTGACCCTTGTGGTCATGATCTTTATTTAGAGTTTTGGATCACATTACATCACATAAAATAACAACTTATGAAATAAAGCTTATTTAGTGAAAGCATTCAAAATTTTCTACTTTATGAATGCTTTGCAATGCATATGATGACATGTCAAGTTTTAGTGCTAGGTCAAAACACTAGAGGTGTTACAACCCTTCCCCCTTAAAGAAATCTCATCCCGGGATTTAAAACCTAAGGCTAAGTAATGGAAAAGGAAATGTGTCAAACTAACACATCATAACTTTATTCAAAAAGCTAGTGAGGGGGGGGGGTTTCCATCCTTTTGACAAAAGAGACAAGTTACAATATAGATAACATATTGTAACTAGATAGAAGCGAAGAAGTCAGGAAAGTTTTCTTCTAAGTAATCATTGGACTCCCAAGTAGCTTCATCTTCAGTGTGTTGATTCCATTGTACTTTGTAGAACTTGATTGTACGTCTTCGAGTGACTCGATCTTTTTGATCTAAGACTCTAATGGGGTACTCGGCATAAGTCAAATCAGGTTCTAGTTCTACATCACCAAAGTCGATCACTTGGTCAGGTACTTGAAGACACTTCTTTAACTGGGATACATGGAAGATATCATGCACAGCTGACATGTGATCTAGTAGCTTGACGCGATAGGCGACCGGTCCATATCGTTGTTAGATTTGAAAAGGACCGACATAACGGGGCGCCAACTTTCCTCGAATCCCAAAACGATGAACTCCTTTCATTGGCGATACCTTGAGGTAGACATGATCTCCCACTATGAATTCTAGCGGTCGTCTCCTTTTATCAGCATAGCTTTTCTGTCGGGATTGAGCTACCTTCATATTAGCTTGTATGAGTTTAACTTTCTGTTCAGCTTCCTTGACCACATCCGGTCCAAAGAACCAACGTTCTCCAGCTTCTGACCAATTTAAAGGTGTCTGGCATCTACGGCCATACAATACTTCGAATGGTGCCATTTTAATGCTCTCTTGATAGCTATTGTTATATGAGAATTCAGCTAAGGGAAGGCATTCATCCCATTTAGCACCATAGGAAAGGACACATGCTCTCAACATATCTTCAAGAATTTGATTTACCCTTTCAGTCTGTCCATCTGTTTGCGGATGATAAGCAGAACTGCGGATAAGTTTGGTTCCCAAAGACTCATGTAGACTTTTCCAAAACTTGGATATGAACAATGACCCTCTGTCAGAGACAATGGTCTTGGGTGCCCCATGCAGACTGAAGATTCTATCAAGATAAAGCTTTGCATACTGTTCCGCTCGATATTTATCTCTGACTGGTAAGAAATGAGCTATCTTGGTTAGGCGATCAACAATAACCCATATTGAATTGTAGCCTGCAGATGTCCTAGGCAACCCCATGATGAAGTCCATACAGATATCTTCCCACTTCCAAGATGGAACTGGCAATGAATGTAATGGACCTGCAGTCTTCATGTGAACCGCTTTGACTCTCTGACAAGTATCACATTTGGCCACATATTGAGCTATTTCTATTTTCATTTTGGTCCACGAATATCTCTTTCTCAGATCATGATACATTTTATTGCTACCTGGATGAATGGAGTATCTTGTAGAATGAGCTTCATCAAGAATCTGCTTTTGCAGCTCCGGACTTTTGGGTACTACCAACCTATCTTTGAACCATACGACATCGGATTCATCAATACTGAAGCATGTTGGTTTTCCAGATCTGACTTTATCTTTGATATGGGCTATACCCTTACTTTTCTGTTGAGCAGCAATGATCTGATCTTTGATAGTGGACTCAACTGCAATATTGGATAGGGAACCTTGTTCTATGATTTGTAAATTTAGATGCTCCATCTCTTGACACAATGTCCGTTGCATAGGTTTCACAGTCAGACAATGGCAATGACTCTTACGACTCAGGGCATCGGCAACCACATTAGCCTTGCCCGGATGATAATGCACTTCTAAGTCATAATCTTTGATAAGTTCTAACCATCTTCTTTGCCTCATATTCAACTCTGACTGAGTGAAGATATATTTCAAACTTTTGTGATCCGTATAGATATGACAGATATTGCCCAATAAATAATGTCGCCAAACCTTGAGTGCATGAACAACAGCGGCTAATTCAAGATCATGGGTGGGATAATGTTCTTCATGCTTCTTGAGTTGTCTGGAAGCATACGCTATGACTCTGCCTTCTTGCATAAGAACACAACCAATACCAATTCCAGATGCATCACAATAGATATCAAACAGCCTCTCGATATCAGGTTGTGCTAATACGGGTGCAGTTGTCAGCAACTTCTTTAATGTTTGAAAGGCCTTCTCACATTCTGTTGACCATACAAACTTAGTTTGATTTTTCAGCAATTCAGTAATCGGCTTCGCAATTCTGGAGAAATCTGGGATGAACCGACGATAATAACCCGCCAACCCTAGAAAACTACGAACTTGATGAACAGTAGTAGGTGCTCTCCAGTTAAGGACTTCTTCTACCTTGCTCGGATCAACAGCTATACCTTCAGCAGATAACACATGACCCATAAATTATACTTCCTCTAACCACAATGCGCATTTGCTGAATTTGGCATATAAGTTGTGGTCTCTTAATCGTTGTAGAACAATGCAGAGATGTTCCATAGAATAATTAGCCTATCGTAAAAATTTCAACACAATTGGACCATAGAAACTGCAGCGCGGGTATGAATTAATTACATAAAAGCATAGATCTAAAGCTATAACAAAAAAATTATACTAAAGCATACCATATTATATGTTCACTGTATAGATCTACTCATGTGGAGTCCAACAAAATTAGACTTTTTATTTTATGATTTTTAGATTTACTATGATTTATCAAAGACGCATCCGAAATAAATGAAAAAAGAAAAAGACAAAACTGCCTATGAAAACGGCTTATAACCGGTCAGGGAGTTAAAATAAACGGTTTTAAAAGTTCAAAGAGATGGTTTACCCAGTTTTAGAGTTCAAGAAGAAAAAACAGACTTTTATAAAAGTTGAGGGAGACAATGTGGACTTTTTCCTTTATTCTAACACAATGAACTTGTGACTTTGCATATCTTTTATTTTGATAAAGGATACAATACAAAGTCTTGGAAAGAACTCCGGACCCCTACCTAACTTGACGTGTCACGGGCATATATAGATTTGTTTTCTCTAGTCAAGTGCAAATATCCATGTCAACTTTTTTTAAGCCTCTCATCTGGATATAGCTGTAGCATCTGTTCATGCACAGATACACACATTCACGCTATGCACGCACCCCACCCCACACACCACCTGTGCACTACTAGATCTACAACTACACATAGATAACAACCGTAGAGAGGCTGCTGATATTTATTTTGGGGAAAAACCCCAGTGGAAAATCACGCACCGAGCAAGGCTCGAACACGCGACCGGTGGCGTCCGCACCCGGAGCTTTCACCAACCGAGCTACGGCTCGGTCCCCATATCCATGTCAACTTGTCTACAAATAATATGCGGTGCAAACCAAATATAAACAACAAAAAGAAAACTTTTTTTTGAGCCTGGACTCTTAGTGTACAAGTTGTAGTATCTGTACTCTACACAACACACTCACACCATCACACACACGTACACCCATAGAAGCTACAACCTATACACCTCAAACGTCCTTGTGGATATTACCGAAGCCACACGAGCCTCGTAGACGATGGGAACGTCGTAGTCCCATTGTAGCACCACGCGAGTATCCAGGATACTGCAAATATTGAGGAAAAACTCCGGTGAGAAACATGAGTCGAGCGGAGCTCGAACCCACGACCGGCCGCTCCACCACCTGGAGCATTTACCGCCCGCTCCACCTAAAGATGGCAACGGGCATGGTGCCCGCGGATACTACCTTCTTACGCCCGCGCCCGCCAGCTAAATCTCTCGCCCGCGCCCGCGCCCGCGACCCGCCACGGGCAACAAACCACGCCCGCGCCCTCCATCCGCGGACATGAAATGCCCGCGGGCATGTCCGTGTGCCCACCAGGTTGAACATATACATAAATCATAGTGCATTACAAGAGATACAAAGATACATATTCACAACAAATCGTGTATATATATACATATATTTGCTTGTAGGTCCCACATGTCAGACCTGTGGAGCGGGTCTGGCAGATAAGCGGGCGAGGATAGCAAATTTCTTTGCCCGTGAAGAACTATCCTCTGGGTTCAGGATGGTGCCCACGCCCATACCCGCGGGCAAAAAGTGGTGTCCGTATCCTTGCCCATCGGGTTCCATGCCCACGGGCATGCGGGCATTCTGTGCCCGTTGCCATCTTTAGCTCCACCACCTGGAGCATTTACCGCTCGAGCTACGGCTCGTTCCCAGCAAAAAGAAAACCTGCGTGTGTGTTTGTTGTCGAATTCCGTATAAAAGGTCCAGCTCCAATTCTGAAGCCACTCCCACTAAATGGGCCCAAATTCATACTAATTCGGTACTGCTAGTGAAGCTCAGTCCCTCTGTACGGGCCTATGGCTGTTTCATTTCACGTCAGCCCAATTTCCATATTAAGGCTCAAATTCATTTCAAGCAAGTTGTAGCCGGAATTCCTTTTCTTTCCTTTTTTCATATCTTTTCTCTCTCTTTTCTATTTTTTGTTATGTTCATTATTAATTTTCACTTTGAAAATTCATTGTCAATTTTCATTATATTTTTTATTAATTATTTAAATCTTTTTGTGTTGTGTATGGTGTATTCATGAAATGTTTTATTTTTTCTATTCCTTTTTCTTATTCTTTTCTTTTTTTTTGTTTGCTTTACTTGCTTCTATTTAGTTTTAGTTTTATGTGTTTTTATTCTTTTGTCATTTTTATATTTATTTTTATTGTACTCAATTATTTTCTTTGTTTCATTTTCTATTTCCATGTTTTATTCTCTTTCATTTTCCCCATTTTCTCTATTTCTTTCTGTTTTCTTTTATGTTTTATGTGGATTTCCAATTTTCTTTTTTTTCTTTTTTTACATTTTCTCCTTTTTATTTAACTCTAATAAATTATATTTTATTTTCATGTTTTACTTTTCTTTTTTTTTATTTTATGAGGTGCGTATGATTTTCATACGGTAAACATGTAATGTTTTATGATGTATTTGATTTATTAACACTACATCAATGAGATATTCCAAGGTGTTATCCAAGATGTTCATGTAGAATGGGATGTTCCATGATGTATCTTTGATTATTCACATAGTACATGTGGGATGTTCTATGTTATATTTTATGCCAATCATCGCGCTCGAGTGACGGGGATGTGCGTTGTTGGTTTTTGCCGATGCAGTGTTTTTCCTTATTCTTTTATTTTCTTTTTATTACTCTTTTCATTTTCCTTTTGTATTTATACGTTTTTTACATTTCACTTTTGTATTCTTATTTTTTCATTTTTTATTACTCTTTTCATTTTCCTTTTCTATTTATACATTCTGTTATTACTCTTTTCATTTTCCTTTTCTATTTATACTCCTTTTTTCTTTTTTTTTCTTCTACATTTGTGTGGGGTTACATCATATGCCAAATCGTTGGTTGTCCATGTCCTATGCTTCTTGGCCAGGCCACCCTCCTGTGGGTCTTCCTTTGATTTGATTAATGGGAGAAGTACCATTTTCACCAAAGATAGCCCAGTCAAAAGAAATTGGAAATGAAGTCTCATTGCTACCTTTGTGATCATAATGGAACAAAAAATTCTTAATTATTCCAACCGCGAGTCCACCAAGAACATGGTAATATGTCATGTCATAAATAAATAATATAATAAGACAAGTATGCCACGAAAAACAAAAGTGTATTCCAAATTATACAAACGTACAAAATGAAGCTGATGTGAATACAAAAGCAATGAAGACTAGAATACTTAAATGAAAGAAAAAACATCAATTGGGGAAAAAAAGAAAAATGCAATATACATAGAAAAAGAGCAACAAAATGGGAGACGAAACCAGGGCTAAACATGGATGTCAAAGATACTTTTTAACGATACTGGCCCTGTTCGCTTCGCTGAAAAGCCTTGGCTGAAAGTACTGTTCACTGATTTATTGTGAGAGAAAAACATTGTTCCTTCGCTGAAACAGTACGGCTCATAAGACAAGCGAACAGGGCCACTATGGTCGTAGGACTTATTTTTGACATAAAGAAGGCAAATGTGGTTTATATTAAGGGTTCAATAAATCTATTTTTTCTCTCTATATAGGTCAATTGTTGAGGATAAACAAATGGTTGGAATCATTTAGTGGTGAGTTTGTGGCATCTATATTTGTACCAAGAAAAAGGTGCATTTACATAGTGTTTACGTATACAAACTGAATAATCTATTTCCCAATAAAATGACTACGAAAGTTCAAACATCTCACTCAGAAGATAGCTCGGTCAAAAGAAATTCAAAACAAAGTCTCTGTGGTAATTTTGTTATAGTAAAGAAAACAAAAACTCCTATTGATTTCAACAGCGAGTCCACCAAAGCACGTGACGATATGTCATTAATAATAATGCAAGTGTGTCGGAGGAATAAAAATATATTCCAAATAAGTCAAATGTATAGAAGGACACATTGTGTGAATACAGAATAAATAAAAATAAAGTGTACTAAAATGGAAGGAAAATCTTAATTGGATCTTTTCAGTGGAGTTAACATCAGGAGAAAGAAAAATGCAATATCCACAGAAAAGGGCGATAAGAAGGAGGGATGAAACCCACATAACTGCCACAAGTGATATCAATGGGCCAACATAACAAGAAAACCCCACAAGCAATATCAATGGGCCAAAAAGCAGACGCACCTAGGCTTGCAAAGATGTGCTGCACAAAGCAACTTGCACCCGGTGAGCCGCTAGATCGATGGGCCAAAAAGCAGACACACCTCAGCTTGCAAAGATTAGTGCATTTTCCTCAAGATTTAGGCTTGTATACCTTACGGTGTTTGAGATTAATGCGATGTATAGAAGATGGATGTCTTATATCATATCAGGTGATGGAACCAACCACCCATATAAAGGATATGTGATACAATTTGATTAGAGTCCGATAGGTGGGTGATTAACTTGTTGAAATCTCAAACTTGAAATGCATTTTTTTTAAATTGCGGGTCAGTTTTTGAATTCGGGACATCATGCTTTCTAGGGTGGATGCAACGAAACAAGATCGAAATCGAATATAATGTTTTACTTTTTACCTCATAACCGGTATTTTATAGGGAAAATTATCTGGCGGACATCCAAAGTGATGGTCGTTTGCTGGCGGACACCCCGTTTTGAAAAGTTTGCCAGAAGACACTTTGGTTCGTTGAAATTATGTCACTGGACACCGCGGCCCGATTTCAGCCAGTTGAGGAGAGAGAAAATTTTGTTTTGGACATCCGGTGCCCCTGAGCCAAAGTTGGGTTCGCCCACAACCTGGTCTGGTTGGACCACATAAGAACGGAACTGGAAGAAGAGACATGCCGTGTTCGGACCAGCTCCACGCCGGAGTCAAAGCTCCGCCCTTGTCGAGCGGGCTGCGAATGCCAGAGCCCAAGCTACGCCCCCTGCCGAGCAGCTCCGCGCCGGAGTCCGGCGTCGCCCCGCCGCTCAAGATCTAGAGTCGCCTACGTCCTCCTCGCATCAACGCTGGCGGACGACGTTTCGAACTGCAGGCGGCGCGTGAGCGCGGCGGCATCGATCTCGGCAAAGGGGACGAGCTCGAGGAGACACACGGCAACCATGGTACGCACGGTGTTGATGTCACCGCCGGTTCCCGCACCCCCCGCAGCGGCGGAAGCTAGGGAGGACCCCGGTGAGGTCTTGCGGCGGGTGGAGTGGGCCGGGTCGGGGAGGGCGCGGCGGTGCTGGGGCCTGAGGCTGGGGTTCTGCACGTGGATGTTGGCGTTGGGGTACAGCGGCGCCATCCCCTCCGTTGGGTCCAACCCAGGTTGGGGTCGGACCTAAGTGTGGCTTAGGGGCACCGGATGTCCAAAACAAAATTTTCTCTCTCATCATCCGGCTGAAACCGGGCCGTGGTATCATGTGGCATAATTTCAACGAACCAGAGTGTCTTCTGACAAACTGCTCAAAACGGGGTGTCCGCCAACAAACGACCATCACTTTGGAAATCCGCCAGACAATTTTCCCTATTTATATTAGTTCAATATTTTGAATGTACTATTTCAGCATTTCATATAAAACGTTGTAGTAGTTTTTTTTACACTGTTTGATTAAAAACCCCAGAAATTTTGAACTGCATATTGTGAAATGTCGACTGCACATAAAAGGCGCAATATCATCATATAACGCAACAGCGAATCAGTAACAGGATTAGACAAAACAAAAAAAAAGTGAAACAAATGGGCTGCACTGGGGCAGTCCGTGGGCTGCATGGGCTGCACGGCCTACTCCTGCATTATTGGCCTTTGGTGCCCGCCTGGGCGGGTGCCCGAACGCCGACTCGCCGAGGAAGAGGACAGGAGCACCGGCAGCTTGTGGCGTGTGCAGATTTGGTTCCAGGTCGGGCCTCGGGGTCTCGGCACGCACCCGCACCCCGGCCGCGCCTCATCATCCCCACCCCCACTCGTCGCGCGATGCTCGATCTGCTGGGCTACATGCGCGAGCACGCCGCGCTGGCCGGGCTGCCTCCCCGAGCGCGGCACACTTCGGCTGTGCCTCGTCGTATCGTAAATTTAGAATAATATTTTTTTCTTACACAAATCAGTCAACAGTACTTTTTCACGAGGCGTGTGCAGATTTGGTTCCAGGTCGGGCCTCGGGGTCTCGGCACGCACCCGCACCCCGGCCGTGCCTCATCATCCCCACCCCCACTCGTCGCGCGATGCTCGATCTGCTGGGCTACATGCGCGAGCACGCCGCGCTGGCCGGGCTGCCTCCCCGAGCGCGGCACACTTCGGCTGTGCCTCGTCGTATCGTAAATTTAGAATAATATTTTTTTCTTACACAAATCAGTCAGCAGTATTTTTTCACGAACCAACAGCAAAACGAACCAGCCATCCGAACATGCCGGAGGCAGGCGATCCCCCCGCGCGCCCGATTCGCAGCACCAGACTCTCGGTCCATGATTGGGCCCCTTCTTCTGTCAATAGATCACGGCCACCATAAACTAACCCTGCAGTCAAATCTTGGGCAGTCCCAGCGAGAGATGATTGAATCGATCAGCGCGCCGCGCGCGGAATATAACCTTAACGTGCCCATCTCTCAAACTGGAAAAACAAAATATATTTCGCGGCTGCTATGCTAGCCATTGTTGTGCTTCCCATGCCTGCCGGCATGCATGATTTGTCCTCCCTAGTCTGGCAGGCTCGGCACGGCAGATCTTAGGGGATCCTCCTCTCCCAGACCTGGTTTTAGGCCTCTTTTAATCTAGACCATAAAGTTTTAGGGTGTCACATCGGATATTACATGAGGTGTCATGTAGGGTGTTTGGATATTAATAAAAAAACAAATTACACCCTTGCCCGAGGACATCGATGAACGGATACTAGGAATCGTAGGAATAGCTCTAGCGCTCACTACGCCCTCACCTTTTCAATCCCATGTTGACGTAGAGTATACTTCAATTGCTTCGAACAAGCGCTAGGTGATCATCGACAGCTTGGGCGTTGCTGGATAATAGGATAGGGGATTCAATGAAAAGAATGAAATGAAGAGTATACCCACGTCAACTTCTGCTTCTAACGTATACGAATCTCAGTAAACCATCAGACGAATTTACTAAGCCTAATTAATTTGGCATTAGCACATGTTTACTGTAGCATTTTATTGTCGAATTATAGATTAATTAGGCTTAAAAGATTCGTCAAACAAATTAGTCGCAAACTGTGCAATTATTTATTTTTTAGTTTATATTTAATACTCTATGCATATGTCTAAACATTTAACGTGACAAGGTGTAAAGTTTTATGGTGGAAACTAAACAAGAGCTTAATTATGCTTCATGATCGAACTAACGGTGGAATACTTATAATAATCCAGCGTACCAGTGGCGTTGTGGGCAAGTGGGTAGCGAAAGCAGGAGGAGCAGAACCTTCTGCGGATCGATCCTGGACCAAAAGCAGATCATCACAACACAAGTAGGCAGGCAGTCTCTGCTCCGAACAAGCTGTGCTGTCCCAGTCCCAGTCCCAGCAGCAGCAGCCGTCTCACTTGCAGTGCCTGCCCGGAGCTAGCCCTGCAATAATTGGGATCCGATCGATCATCCATGGACGACAAGGCTCTGCCTGCGCCCTTGTGAGCCGCGAGCGTGTTATTTTAATCCAGACTCGAACTCGATCGACCACCAGTGGTCTCACGAGCAGCCTCGTCGTGGCCATGAGTAGTAGGCTAGGGGAGTGAGAAAGCAACTTGCGAAGCATCGCCGGCGATTATGCTCATGCACATGTGTGGAGCATCAGGGCATCAGGCAGGCAAAGGCAAGTACCTCCTGCAACTGCTGTACTAGTTCATCTTCTCTCTTTGCATAAAGTAGCACCCAGCGGCACAAAAGAACACCCTGTCATGCTCTGTGTTTTTATCTTCCAACAAAACAGCATCAGTCGGCTTATAAGCCACGTAAACGATATAAGCGAACTGGGGGCCATCAGGGAATGCGAGCTGCACTACTGCAATGATGCTGTGTGATTGAAGCATGAGACCACGCCGGGAAGGAAGCGTTCATTGTTTACGAGATGGTTGGTTTGATAATTGCAGGCACTGATTCTGTTCTGTTCTGCTGCCCACTAGTAATCGGTACTATATATATCTAGTCTGTGAATGCGGCTGTTTGCCACACAGCTTTTTTTTTTTTTTGCCCGGAATCGATCTTTATTTTAAGCCTTTCAGCTCACGTTATGCGGGAGCTACTGCTAATAATTCGGCACCAATCCACCTGCATGAATTTTATATACCGTACGTATATATGCCAACGGCCGAAACTGATCTGAACAACTATGAAGCATCAAGTGTGTGTGTGGGGGGTGGGGTGTGTGTGTGGGTGGGGGGGGGGGGGGTGTATTCGGACCATATATAGCACAAAATGTTGCTCAGTTCTTGTTTAGTTCGAAAAAAATTTCCTAAAAAGTGCTACAGTAGCTATCACATCGAATCTTGTGATACGTGCATGGAACATTAAATATAGACGAAAAAAACTAATTGCACAGTTTGGTTGAAAATCACGAGACGAACGTTTTGAGCCTAATTAGTCCAGGATTGAATACTAATTGCCAAATAAAAACGAAAGTGCTACAGTAACCAAATTCCCAAATTTCACCCAACTAAACACAACCTCATAAAAAATTAAAAATGGCCCTGCTCGGTTGAACTACTTTAGCAGCGAACAAATAGTGTTTTTCTCTCATAACAAATATCATTTTCAGTTGTGAAATGATGACCCTCCAATTCAAACGGGAGATTGATTAGGCTTGTTCTGTTTAAAGTCAGCAATCGTACGCACAGCTAGGTAGTTGGTAAATTTTTTGGCGAAATACCATGGTAGTACTTTCGTTATTATTTGGCAATTAGTGTCCAATCATAGTCTAATTAGACTTAAAAAATTTGGTATTTTAGAGTAAAACTAAACAGAATCCTAGTTATCATGCTGTCGAACGCTTGGTGTACCACTAGAGTAGTGTGTCCCAACAAATCATGTCAACTCGTTCGCTTCCATCTCGGTAATGATAAGAACGGAATCACGGTACTACGAAGCCATGGCTTTCAACAGTCCTGGACACCAGATTGATCTGTGCAGCGGACAAGAGATCTACGATTCCACCACATCATGCTGCGACTGCAACGCCCACGCCCCCAAGGACGACTTGTTTAGATTGCTTCAAACTTCAAGTTTTTTCACTCTTTTTTCATCGCATTGAATCTACGGACACTTGCATGCAGCAGTAAATGTAGATAAAAAAAATAACTAATTACATAGTTTATTTGTAAATTACGAGATGAATCTTTTATGCCTAGTTAGTCCATAATTAAACAATAATTATTAAATATAAATGAAAGTGCCAAATTTTTCTAACTCTTGTGATCTAAACAAGGTGGAAAGGGCCTGCACGTCGCACAAGCTGCAGATTTTTCTGCGGAGCTCTGACAGAGAGGCATGCAGGGGGCGCCTAGCTAGAGGCTAGTAGGAGTACTGTAGTGCGCAACAGGATCATTCGCCGTTCAACCGGGCGTCGTGTCAGCTAAATTGGCAGCTTCGATTTGCCCCGCTCGGCTAAAGTAGCGTTGACGGATTTAGTGTAAGCGCGTGTTTAGTTCCAACATTAAATTCTTTAAAAGTGCTACGGTACTTATCACATCGAATCTTGCAATACATGCATGGAGCATTAAATGTAGACGAAAAAAACTAATTGCACAGTTTGGTTGGAAATTACGAGACGAACGTTTTGAGCCTAATTAGTTCATGATTGAATACTAATTGCCAAATAAAAACGAAAGTGCTACAATAACCCAAATTTCTAAATTCATCAAACTAAACACGCTGTAAAAAATATAACCAAGTGAACAGGGCAGATTTCATACTACTCCCTCCGTCTACGAAAACATTTTAATTACGAGATCCGTATCAATCAAAGAAACTCAAGTTTAACAGAGTTTATAGTAAATAATATTAATATTTATATTTTTAAATAAAATTTATTATAAAAATATATTCTATAATTCATCCAACGGTACTTATTTTATATCAAATGATAGTAATTTTTTATATAAATTAAATCAAAGTTCAAACGCATTGACCTTTTGAAAAAACAGAATTACATTACGGAGGGAGTACATCCATCCATCATGTCCACAGCGATTTCGCAAAGGGCAAAGGCGCTACTTGATCTGACGGCCGGCCACTTTGATCGGACACGATTTCCCATTTCACATCCCTGATCGAGATCATGGGGCTGTGGAGCGAACCCTAGCTCGACACGAAGACTTGCTGTTCCTGGACCTGGAGGGGCAGATAAGCTAGCGGTAGCGGTAGCGGCCGGTTAAGGCGTCGAGTCACATTGACATTGGTGGATGGGATGGAACATATTCCATCCTATACAACTACGTAGAAAAGTAGTTCATGTTTAATTAAATTTCTAGTAAATATTATTTATATTTATAGCTCTAAAATAATTTATTATAAAAATATATTTTATAATTAATCTAATACTATTTATTTAATATGATAAATATTAATCATTTTTATTTATAATTAATTAAACTTACGATACATAACTATGATACTGTACTAAAATTGTATTATTTCGTGGCCAGAGGGAGTTCCATTCCAATTCGGGAGTGGGCGCGCCGCAACTGCAAGCCTAGCCACCACACGAGGAAGAGGAATTTTTCCTTTTTTTTTGGAAAAAATAGGAAGAGGAATTTGAATGCTGTGTTGCTACTGCTAGGTGGGCGCTCGGTATCTTCATAAGGAGTTGTTTAGTTCGCGAAAAGTTTTCCCAAAAAGTGCTACAGTACCCGTCACATCGAATCTTGCGGTACGTGTATGGAGTATTAAATGTAGACGAAAATAAAAACTAATTGCACAGTTTGGTTGGAAATTACGAGACGAACGTTTTGAGCCTAATTAGTCCATGATTAAACACTAATTGCCAAATAAAAACGAAAGTGCTACAGTAGCCAAATTTCGCACTTTTCGTGAACTAAACAAGGCGTAAGTCACTATGTGTCTACTCATGGTCTTGTCTGTCTTGCCGATTTCGTCAAGCAAGTCTCCTCCACCCACGAAATGGGTTTGCTTCACCGGCGGCCTTTCACCGGTAGCGCGGAGATTGACATACACTAGGCCCCGATAGTGTGGGGGAATTTTGAAGAAATTTGGAGGAATCCGGATGAATTTGAAGGAATTTATGAGAAGAAAATACTGTTTCAAATGAAAAAAAGAAGTGGTTCAAGCCGGGTTTAAGGGCACGCGAACGGGACCATAGAAATAATTCCCTTCATTTTCCATATTGCTTTTGTTTCTCTCATTGCTTTCCACAAGATCCACGAACAACAATTTGGCAAGTTCATTTAACCTAAAAATTCAATTTCTTTTTTCCCGAAAGCTTCATCGGTTTGCTAAGAATTTCATTTTTTTCTAAAATATTCTCACCATTATAAAATGTATGCGGTTTTATTTAGCTTTGCTCTGATTCGAAATTCTCTAACTTCAATCATATTTATAAAACAAAAATATACATTACTTATGGCACTGGGTTATTTTAACTAAATGTATAATAAAATATCTTTTGACAGTGTATTTATTTAGTACTACTATATATTATAACATCTTTTCTATAAACTTGATCAGGTGGTTAAAGAAATGACGAAACTAAAAGGATCCTCATTTGCTACGAAAAATGAAAAGCCCTTTGATCAGGTGGTTAAAGAAATGACAGGATGCCACTTCCATCACCATCATGATTTAACACGCGGCTGACTTGTTGGGCGATGGAGCACAATCAAAAGCCCTTTTAAAAAAATGCCCGAGAGCTCAGGAGGAATCAACAAAGCAAAGAGCTCTGATACCGAGCGGCATGGAATGCGATTCCAAGCTTGCACCAGCATCGGCCAAGCAATACCAAGCTTTATTCCGCATCAGGATCAGATTATTCAGTGCCGTCTTGGCTATCCCATCAGTTTTTTTGTTTTTGATGAGAGGACGCCATCCTGTCAATGGAGTTGCCATTCCTGACGATGCAGCCAAAGTTGATGCTGAATCCTGATGCACCACCAAGAAACGGTGATTAGACGCGAGGAGCAAACATCGGAGGTCATGATGATTAAACGCCACAGAATTTCTCGCTGATTAAAGGTAATTTGGTACTACAGCGACCACAACCGGATATCCAACTTGAGTAAACCCATTGCATCCTAACTGTAGTACATGGTTCATGAAAGGACCTAAGATGCCGTCTAGAGGAGGGTGAATAGACGTTTCTGAAAATTAACACCTTTAAATACGAAAACGATTAGTAAAGAGAGTTTTCAAAATGCAAACTCCAAATTAAGTGTAGTAACACCCCTCACAAGTTAGCCACAGAGTAAACAAGGTATAAAGAATATATATAGAAGTTACAACCCTTGCAATACAAAGTTAGAACAGAGAATGAATATATTCAGCACAGGCAGGAAATACCGGACGTGTCAGGTATGCACGGTTTCTGCAGAGCAGCCCCAAACTTGCTCCTTTCGATTTCAATCTTCAAATCAAACTGCAGGCACCTACTAGAGATGACAATATACACAGAGAGCCTGCACAAAAGCTGGAGCAACATAAATATCAAATGAAATACGAATTGAGATATGATATTTATTTTACTGAAGTTCGGACTCGTTCGAGTCCTACTCTCCGTTGAGGGGGCTGCGGGTGACCCAGCGAAGGTCAGCCCTAGAGGGCACCATGAAGGTCACTCTAGCCGGAGTCTTTTCCAACTATTTTCCTCATTCCACTAGTTGATTCTGAGGCGGCGGAATCGACCATTACAAACTTTCTGAGGCACACCGCAATCTCTCGGGTGCTCTCCGACGACGCCTAACCGTCTAGGACTAAAAAGTCTAAGAGTAACAAATGCAAATCACGAGATTGACAATATGCACAAGTGCTCAAGTGGTGGCTTGCTCTTCTTTTCAAATTCTCTCTTAACCCATAAATGGATTTTGCGATTTGGATCACACACTCACTAAGAGAGCGTTTAGGAGAGTTGGCAAGGCTCAAAAACGTGTATGTATCAGTAGAATCAGCAGCCTCCAAAGGTGGAGGCTTGGGGTATTTATAGCCCCTTGGAAACATTAGCCGTTTTATAGCTGTTGTCATACCGGACTGCATACCGAACATGTCTGGTATGACTTACACTGTGTCAATGGTAACTGGGTTATAGTAACATTATGAGGCGTCGGAACTCCCGATGAATGCCGGAACTTCCGACCGTCGGAACTCCTGACTTACGTCGGAACTCCCGACCCTCAACACATTTGAAAACTAAGGTAACTGAGTTAAAGTATGTGAGGTGCCAGAACTCCCAACTCGTGTTGGAACTTTCGACTGTCAGAATTCCTGACCCTCAAGGCATTTGAAAACTAGCCGTTGGCTTCTAGCCGTCCACCGGTATGACCACCACAGTGAATTCTCTAAGTCAGCTAAGCACGAGACATCGAAACTCCCGACCATTGCCAGAACTCTCAACGAACCAACCCGACATCAACAATATTGTCATTGCTGGACAAATACCGGACACATCCGGTATCAATACCGGACATGTCCGGTATTGCCAGACCAGCAAAAATCAGTTAGCTCTTTTGTCTCTCAAACACTCTAAAAACTCACATGGGTTGGCTTGAGCACTTATGAAATATTATCTATCAACATGATGCATCCCTCTTAATAGTACGATATTCCTATTAACTCAAATGTAAAAGTATAGTGAATTTAAAACTTTTGAGTTGATCTCTTTCAACCGAAGCCATGTATTCCACTCTTCATCAAGTGAGGGTGCCAGCATGTTGATATTGATCTTTTCACTTGAGCATATCCATCTTGAGCACGTGACTTGATTCCATTCATCAAATTTGAATAATCCCAAATGTATCAAGTCACTTCCATCAAACACTCCAATAGTGATTTGATCCTCCACATAGACATGACCATCATAGCTTGATTAGTACCTCAACTAAATACAAGTACTTCCTTCTTTACCCCAGCTAGGTTCTTCGATCGCCAAGCCATCGCTTGCCCTTCACCCTTGCTTAGTACCTTGAAGCCTTTCCTTGCTATCTTCACCATCTCAAGCCATCAAGTCACATCTTGTGTTGAATCATCCATTCATTTGTATTGTTATATTTTTCATTTCAATTTAGCAAGCTTCAAATATGAGACCATTCCATATGCAATCCCTCATGTCTCATTAATTAATTCTTATGAGCTTGCTTTCACATAGTACATGAAAATTCCATAATAAATAAGCCCTTGTATGAATTTCATTTGCATTGTTGTCTTGTACTTGAACTAGATTGCTTATACAACAACACATCATTTTGGCTTTCATTAAGTACCTGTGAGATAACCTATTTCCTGTCCACACTTAGCAAACGGGTTAGACCTTTAATCACGTTGTCATTCAATCATCCAAAACCCACTAAAGGGCTAGATGCACTTTCAATCTCCCCCTTTTTGGTGATTGATGACAACTTGATTAAAGCTTACAAAAGAATATAAACATTTAAACTTTTGGGTTCAATGATTTATGAGAGACCCCTCTTAATATGTGCTTATGATTAGAATCCACAAAATGACCTCAAATGTGAATTGCACATACTAAAACATATAGGAGACTCCCCTTAAATCATTGCATTCATGGGGTGAATGTGTGTGTGACAAATTAAAAACGTGATGCATATGACAAGATATATCACACAAGAATAAATATAAAGACACCACATCAAATATTTTCATTCTAGCATGCATAGTCCTTATGAAAAATAAATATAACACATGTATGTCGCACATAGCACTCATTACACATTTTCTCAAGTCCACAAGCGACTAATAATATAAATAAAGATCATGTCTCAAGAGATACATAGATAAAGCATAAGTGAGTCTTATCTCTCATATGATACAATCTAGCTCAAAAGATTATATTGATGAAGCTAAAAAACTATAGCCTGCAGTACATATCTTCAGGTATAAAGATAAGCAAATAAAACTAACCTAAAGCTTTAATCAGTCTCTCTTCCCCTTTGTCATCTATCACCACAAAGATCCAACAATGACATACCATGGAGAAAGGGGCTGCAAGCTGTCTCTGATAGCTGTGATCACTCATCATCATCTTCATCTCTAGCAGCATCCTCATCATCTGAGTGTGTAGCACCGACTAGACAAGAACCACCCGCACCAGACGAGTCATAGAAACTACCCGTGATGTCACTCCACCAGTCTAAAGCATACTCGTCTGCAGCACAAGGACGTGACTGAGAGTGAGTAGGCACCCGAGCCTATAGTGGTAAAGTGTTAGGGTGCTTTGGAGCCTGCTACTGCTATCGCTGAAGGAACTCAGCAAACTCTGCTTTGTACCTGCCCTACTGCTGCTCCTTAGTCTCAGGCTTACTAGCTGCCTCATCTGATAGTGGAGACCTAGGAGGATCAAGCTCAAGTCTAGAAGCAATATGCTTCAAAGTTTGAGTATCCTTCCTCCTAGCCTCCCTCTCCTTTTGCAGACAGGTCCGTATGTCCTTGTATATCCCAAAGATAGCACTGAACATCTTGCGAATAGGAGAAGGAGCACTGCGGTGATGTGAAGAAGAATGTGAAGGAGCATGTGGTAGAGGGGAAGCTCGTCCTACTGCTGCACCACCTGCAGGTGCATCTACCTCTAGTGCTGCTGCTCCTCCTCCTAGTCCTACTAGAGGTACCTCAACCTCAGGCAAGTCTACAACAATCTTCAGGGCCTTATGTACCTTGTCATACTCAAATATATGCCCTATGACCTGCTCAATCATGTGCATGATGTAGGGAGCAAAACCACAGCCCTTGAGGGGCCTCTCACCTACACTCCGGATCTCACACCAGATAAAGTCAAAAATGCTAAAGGGCCAAGCATCAGGTGCCATCCTATGGAGCAGGTTTCTAGAGTAATCTGCGATGTTTCTCTTATCTCTACCCTTGCAATCAATGGTCTTCCTGAACATCCTGTCTAAGTATCTATAAGTAGGGTGAAGACCTAGAACCTTGCCCATTGCTCCTCTCTCACCTCCTAGTGGGTACATGTAGGCAAGCTGCTCTAGAGGCGACACCTGCTCTATGTGGATCCTATCTTTCTAAAGATCATCATCTGAGAAGCTAAGTAGAGCTACAAAAGCATCATAATCAATACTGTACCACTGACCCTCAAGCATTCAGTGCATATGCCTCTCATCCTCCTCAACATACAGGGTGGCATAGAACTGAGCTACCACCTCTGTGTTCCAGTCATGCTGGAACTCCATAATCTCATAAACCCCTGTATGCTCACAAATGGCAATAGCGTGATCAATGGAGGCCTTCTGCAAATCTCTGACATACTGCCAGTCAATCCACTGAGTTCCTAGCGAGGATCACACTAGTGTAGAAATCCATATAAAAGGCTGCCTAAAATCGATGATCAAACTGAATCCTCGACAAGCCCCTTGGATCAATTCTTCTTTAATCTCTAGCCCTTCTGGTCATGCCTTTCCCCAACTCTGTCAACATAAGAGGGTACACTAGGTGGATGTGGCTCAAGTAAACCATAGTGCATACCCTGACCTGGCTGGTGCTGAGCTGGAGTACTGCTTGCTCTTCCTCAATCTCTTGCTCATCATCTGAGCTGCCACCGTCTGAATCTCTGTCAGTGCTCTTCCTCTTTTCTGGTACTAGGCTCCACTCTATACTCCTCTATATCTTGTTAGAGGAAGAACTGTTGTCTCCCTCTTTGTACTATGGATCACCCCTAGTAGCCCCGGAGAGTCTCCTGCTGCTACCCTGCTCCTACTAACTATATCTGGGATGCATTTCTTGTCTTGCCTTCTTGTGTTTTTCTAGTGCTAGATCATGCCTATGCTTGGACCTAGGCTCCTATCTTTCACTCATGGCTGCTATCATGTATCCAAAGATATGCAAAGAATTTTAGATACATGCCCAATCGATAGCTTATTTTAGTTGAAATATAGAAATAAGAATAATCATCCTATGCTTTGTAATCACCTCAACCAAACAAGGTCACAAGGTTCACAAAATACAATAGATAATTAAACTTAGTCCTATGAATCAACTACTGAGAAGATTGAAACAAGGGAGCAAAACCTGCTCTGCACGTCCAGTATGAGCGGACAGCAACCCTAACCGGGGTCCTTCGCTCAATCTTCAACCAATCAAATCCAAACTTTGGGCATAGCTTCTAGACAGGTAATGTAGCATCTCTACCGAAGGAATTCCAAAATCATGCCCTAACCGCTTAGATCAGATGAGGTCCGAGATTAGGGTACCTTATGAGAGTGAATGAAGATGCGATTGGAAATCCAAGTCCCGGAGTCCTTGATCTTGATGCAAATCTCCTCCGATCCAATCTCCCTCTCTTCCTTTTCATGGTGGAAACTCAAAATCACCAATGGAGGTCGAGGAGAGGTGGCTGGGTTGGCTAGAAGGAGGAAAAAATAACTTGGCCAAAGGGGTATCGACTGTTTTATAACCCTGCTCATATAGGACATACCGGACATGTCCGGTATTTGCGGGCTGGCTGCTCTTGTTCCAAATTTCATTCACTTAATTCTAATCCCCTTCTCTATCATTACTTGATCCAAAAACATGTATGTCCTTGATCCAAATAAGATGTAATTACTTTTCTTATCCAAATGCATGAGTAGCACTTTTCTTTTCTGAATATTTGGCATATATAGATTTTGATTACTTGAGAGAGAGATTGTGAGACATAGTAGATTATGGACTTAATAAGGCCATGTCATGTGTAATTAGCCAATCAAACAATGAAGGAGAGCTATAATTATCACATGACAAGGCTAGGTCACAAAGACCAAGATTCAAATAGTTTTTCAAATTCACGCCACCTACACATGCTAGTAATGAGTTTTGAAAAACATCTCTCCTATGTCACACAAATGCACATTCTAACATATAAAGGGCCTTAGATGCACTTACAATGTATGTATGTAAAAATATACCTTTGCCTTGAGCCCACAAGAGTACCACTAAAAAGATACATATCATGATAATCTTATGTTGACCTTGATTGCCAAATAATCATGCTAGATACAAAATCAATTTTTCATCCAAAGGACTACAAAGAATGCTAGATAAATTTGTTAGTCCACAAGGTGCAAAATAGAAACTAAGCTCCCCCTAAATAAGTGCTTTAAGTGATTTGAATGACTTTCAACTAGCACTTTATTCTATTAAGAATTTTGGGAGTTAATTTTCTATTTTGAACCACAACCAAATAATTTGTCATATTTAAATTTGAGTTCAAGAGATGCTCACAATTCACTTAGATTTGGTAAACCACAAACTTCTGAGTAAATTGAGGATATATGAAAATATGTGAATCAAAGACTCAGTTCCAATCCTATCAGTGTTCTAGTTCCTGTAATACCAGACATGTCCGGTAGGTATACCGGACACGTCTGGAATACACAGAACAAAAGCACTTGCTTTCTGTCCCTGTCCATACTGAACACATCCGATAGTAATACCGGACACGTCTGATTGGTGCAGGACAGAAACAATTAACCCGCTGCTTGTGATTCTTCGTTTTAGCGATAGTATTTATTTTATGCCCTGCATCTCAACAAATAAATTACTCAACTAGAGAGCCATTAAAAGCATCATATGGCAAAATAAAATACTTTTCAATTAGCCACTTTCAATATTTCACAAATATGTCTATTTGTGAACTATTGAACACAAAACAAACAAGGTGGCTATCCTATAAGGTTTAAGTACTTGTTACCAATGGTGATGATGAAATATATGATATATTCATTGAATTATCTTTGGGTCAACCATATAAGAGATTATGATAAGAATTGGTTGATAGATTGAGTGAATATTATCAAATTGCTTGCTCAACCACCCTGAAGCCTTCATCTCATTACCAAGTACCTACATCATTAACCTAAGCACACTTTGGTACCCAACTCTTGTTGGGTCCTTTTGGGTTAGTCAACAAGTGCTTAGGCACCCAAATGGTTTTAGCACTAGTTTGTGGTGAACACATCACCTTGCTAGTGCTAACTCCATTTGTGGTCTTCCTAAGCATATCATTATAAACAAATGTGTTCGGCTTAGGAGCGTTACTATTTGGGCATTCATAGCTTAGATGCCCCTTTCTTCTACAAGTATATCATATGCGGCCTTTGTTTGCTCTATGCTTGTTTTGCTTGTATGGACATCTATCAACCTTGTGGCCCATCTTGTTGCATCCATAGCATCTTCTTATTGCAACTTGGGCTTCCTTTCTGGCCTCTTTGTACATTGGGCATTTCTTGGTAGGATGCCCCAATTTCTTGCTCATAAGATAAGCGCTTTGTCCATCACTTTTCTTTTGGTTGGCCAACTTGTTTGAGGCCTTTTGTTCAGCCACTTCACACTTGTTGGTCCAACTCTTATGTGGACACATGGCCCACTCATGTCCATATAATCCACAACCATAGCATAACCTTTTTCCATGTTTCTTGCTCTTGGTTGTGTTGGCCTTGCTTGAGATATGATTCTTTTGTTGGGTTTTGGAGGAAGCAAGGTTTGAACCCTTTTTTCTATGTTTCTTGCTCTTGGTTGTGTTGGCCTTGCTTGAGATGTGATTCTTTTGTTGGGTTTTGGAGGAAGCAAGGTTTGAACACTTCTCAAGCTTCTTCACTATGTTATTATGGTTATCTTGAGAAGGTTGTGCTTTCTCCTTACCCTTCAACCGAATCACATCTTTCTTTAATCTTTTTACCTCTTCTTTGAGCTCTATGCTTTCTATGAGATTTAGCTCAATCGAAGATTGGCTTACTTGAGGAGCACACTCATTAGTATAAGAAATATTTAATTGAGATGGTGTACTAGTGAGTGAATATGTAAGAGGTTGAGAAAATTTTACTGATGTGATCACAACCTCATGAGCTACCTCAAGCATGATGCTTGATTCTACTACTTCCTCATGAGAGCAATTTATATGAATATAGTTTGCTTGTAGCACATTATATTTGCTTGATAGTTCATCTAGCCTTGCCTTGAGCTCCAAGTTTTCCTTCTCTAGTTGTGAAACACTAGAAGAGGAGTTAGTAACTAAAGCATGCTCAATTGACAATTTTTCATACCTTTCACTTAGAGCCTTTAGTTCTTCCATCTTGGAGATGAGAAACAATTCTTGCTTTTGAAGTGATTGCTCTTGCTTCTCAATCTCTTCTTCAAGCTCATCATTCTTTTCAACTATCTTCATGATGATGAACTTGCCTTTGCGGTTGAGATGATCAAGGTTGTAGTTGTCTTCAACTTCAACATCACTCTCATCTTGATCATCTACTTGTGCTTTCTCCTTTTCTTGATCTTTCTTGTACTCTTCTTCTTGCTTTTCTTGGCCATGAGACACAAGTGATGAGTATCATGAGATACTGAGGTTGACTCATCACTTGGTCGCCACCAGGCTTGAGCCTCATCATCACAAACAACCTGCTGTCTTACTGCCACGGCCATACTAGACACGTCCGGTAGGCATCAGGTATGTGTAGGCAGACAGCATGTTATGTGTTGCTTGCACTTCTTGCTCCGGCTTGGCGCTCTTGAGGTGTTGTGAGGCTTCTTCGCTGCATGAAGACACAATAGACATACTTTCCATTGACTCGATCTCAAGTGCATCATCACATTTGGATTTTCCATATAAATCAAAAAGTCTAGTCCAAATGAGATGAGCACTCTCCAGAAGTGGTTGTCCATTGAAGATTACCTCATCTTAAACCTCTACACTTAATGTACTCAAAATGACATTAATAGCTTGAGCATTGAGTTGCACAGATATTCTTCCTCTTTTGACAAATTTTTGTAGTTGCTCCAATCAACTATAGGAAGAGATATGCTTGCATCCACAATATGCTCAACAAGAGGACTAATATCCCTAAAAGCAATGAGTACATGAATTGACCAAGGTAGAAAGTTTGAACCATAATTTTGGAGAAGCACCGACTCCAACTCGATAGGCGTCAACATCATTTTCTCACGGCGGTGAAGCTTTAGGTTAGAACCTCGCTCTGATACCAATTAAAAGGACCTAGGATGCCCGCATAGAGGGGGGTGAATAGGCGTTTCTGAAAACTAACACCTTTAAATACGGAAACGATTAGTAAAGAGAGTTTCCAAAATGGAAACTCCAAATTAAGTGTAGTACCACCCCTCACAAGTTAGCCACAGAGTAAACAAGGTATAAAGAATATATATAGAAGTTATAGCGCTTGCAATACAAAGTTAGAACAGAGAATGAATATATTTAGCATAGGCAGGAAATACCAGACGTGTTCGGTAGGTATACCGGACGTGTCAGGTATGCACGGTTTCTACAGAGCAGCCCCAAACTTGCTCCGTTCGATTCCTATCTTCAAACTAAACTACAAGCACCTACTAGAGATGACAATATACACAGAGAGCCTGCACAAAAGCTGGAGCAACACAAATATTAAATGAAATACGAATTGAGACACAATATTTGTTTTACCGAAGTTCAGACTCGTTCGAGTCCTACTCTCGATTGAGGGGGCTGCGGGCGACCCAACGAAGGTTAGCCCTAGAGGGTACCATGTAGGTCACTATAGCAGGAGTCTTTTCCAACTCCTTTTCCTCCTTCCACTAGTTGATTCCGAGGCGTTGAAATCGACCGTTACAAACTTTCTAAGGCACACCACAATCTCTTGGGTGCTCTCCGACGATGCCTAACCATCTAGGACCGAAGAGTCCAAGAGTAACAAATGCAAATCATGAGATTGACAATATGCACAAGTGCTCAAGTGGTGGCTTGCTCTCTTTTTCAAATTCTCTCTTAACCCACAAATGGATTTTGTGATTTGGATCACACACTCACTAAAAGAGGGTTTAGGAGAGTTGGCAAGGCTCAAAAATGTGTATGTGTATCAACAGAATCAGCAGCCCTCTTGGAAAAACTAGCAGTTTTATAGCCATTGCCATACCGGACTGCATACCGGACACGTCCGGTATGACTTACACTGTGCCAATGGTAACTGAGTTACAGTAACGTTGTGAGGCGTTGGAACTCCCAATGAATGCTAGAACTTCCGACCGTCGGAACTCCCAACTTACATCGGAACTCCTGACCCTCAACACATTTGAAAACTAAGGTAACTAAGTTAAAGTCTGTGAGCTGTCGAAACTCCTGACTTGTGCCAAAACTTCCAACCGTCAGAACTCCTGACCCTCAAGGCATTTGAAAACTAGCCGTTGGCTTCTGGCCATCCATACCAGACACCATCCATACCGGACACGTCTAGGATTACCACCACAGTGAATTCTCCAAGCCAGTTAAGCACGAGACATCAGAACTCCCGACCATTGTCGGAACTCCGACTGTCAGAACTCCCGATGAACCAACCCGACATCAACAATTTTGTCATTGCTGGACAAATACAGGACACGTCCGATATGTCCGGTATTGCCAGACCAGTAAAAATCAGTTAGCTCTTTTGTCTCTCAAACACTCTAAAAACTCACATGTGTAAGGTCGAAATGGCGACTAGAGGGGAGGTGAATAGTTGTTACTAAAACTTAATCGCGTCGGCTAACTGAAACAAGTGTGGAATTAAAACTATTGGTATAGTCAAGACTACACCCCTCTATCTATGTTCTCTAGCACCTCGCGAAGATCCTAATTAAGTAATAAAGGTATCGGGCTAGCTAGAGCTCACCTAACCAATTCTAGGAGCAAGGTCACACAAACCTATGCCACTAGTACTTCAAGCAATGAGGGAGCTCCTACACATGTTAGTAAGCAAAAGTACAAAGCCAACTAAGCTCACTAGTAATGCTCAATAACAAGGCAACCAATGCCAAACTAGAGAGCGCAAATACCTAGCTACACAAACTAAGCAATGTGACTAACAAGGTTACACAAACTAAATTAGCCACGCAAGGGAGCTACTTCTATGCTACACAAGCAAGAAGGTAACTAGTGAGCTACACACGCTAACTAATTACAAGAGCAACTACACAAGCACAATGTATATAAAAGTAATATCAAGCTTGTGTAAAGGGATTGCAAACCAATGGGAAGAGCAAGGTTGACACGGTGATTTTCTCCCAAGGTTCACGTGCTTGCCAACACGCTACGTCCCCGTTGTGTCGACCGCTCACTTGGTGGTTCGGCGGCTAATTGCAATCACCTACCAAGCCTGCACGTTGGGCACCGCAAGAACCTACCCCGAAAGTGAGGGTAGCTCAATGACACACTTAACTAGAGTTGCTCTTCGCGGCTCCCGCGGGGCAAGCACAATGCCCCTCACAAAGCTCTTCTTCGGAGCACCGCACAAGCTTCTTGCGGGCTTCAACGGAGACCACCACCAAGCCATCTAGGAGGTGGCAACCTCCAATAGAAACAAGCACCACCAACTTGCAACTCGATCACCTAGTGCCACTCGATGCAACCTCACGATGCAATCGCACTTGAATCGCTCTCTCACACAAGCGGATGATCACTATCAAGAATATGTAAGATGGAGGGCTCCTAAGCACTCACAAGCATGGACACAAAGTCCCCCCGAGGTGCTCAACACCAGCCATAGTCGAGACCCACTTCTATTTATAGCCCCATGGGCTAAACTAGCTGTTACCCCTTCACTAGGCAAAACTCAGGACGACCGGACACTTCGGTTGTATTGACTGAACGCAGGACCTCAGCGTTCAGTCAATGGATGCTCGCCACATGTTGCTTCTATTCAAACTCAGTCGCTCAATCTCAACGGTCAAGTGATGACTGGACGTAGCTGCTCAAAGTGACCGAACGATGGACCCTAGCGTTTGGTCATTTCCAGTAAGGTTCCAGTCGCGACCGGACGCATTCGGTCAGTCATGATCGGACGTAGCATCAGCGTCTGGTCCTTATCCAACTTTTCTACGTCGCCTACGTCACCGTACGTTAGCCTGATCAGACGCACCTGGCCAGCGTTCAGTCACTTTCAGCGCCAGTGTCCGGTCAAATACCGATGCTTGTGCACTCTACGGGCGAACACTCCGCCGGTGGAGTTTTGAACCCTTGCCACCGTTCCTTTGCCGAGTTGATTCACATCAACTCCAACTTCGTCTCCTTTGTAAATGTGCCAACACCACTAAGAGTACACCACCATATGTATGTGTGTTAGCATTTTTACAATCATTTTCTAAAGGATTAGCCACTCAACTTGCCACGCCACTCAATCCTAGCGACGATGCAAAGTTAGATCACTCGAGTGGCACTAGATGACCGATATGCAAACAAGTTTGCCTCTCTTGATAGTACGGTCATCTATTCTAAACCCGGTCATCAACTTCTCTACACACCTATGACCGGTAAAATGAAATGTCCTAGGTTATACCTTTGCCTTGCGCATTCCATTCTATCTCCTCCAATGTCGATGCAACACAAGGACTAACACGATCAACAATGATATGATCCACTTCATATCATCATGTGATCTTGTTGGTTCATCGATCTTGATCTCACTTGCTTTTCACCATTGCCTTCGTCCATCGGCGCCAAGTCTTGCTCAAGCTTCACCGCCACGCGGTCCATCGCTCCAAAGCCTCCAACTTGCCCTTCACGCTTGCAACCGATCCATCAAGCCAATTCATGTCTTGATCTTCTCCACCTTGATCACATGACTCAATGTCATGTCTCATTTGCAATGAGCTCCTTCATCATCACATGTGTGGGCTTTGCAACATCTCTAAGCCATTTTCACCTTCATGGCATATGTTGCTCACACACATGTTCTTGTGGACTAATCACCTGTGTATCTCTTATAAACATAATTAGTGCACCTAGGTTGTCACTCAATTACCAAAACCACACAAGGACCATTCAATCTCCCCCTTTTTGGTTATTGATGACAACTCTACAAAGATATAGAAATTAAGCTCTTTTAGGTTTATGTTGCTTGCCCAAGCAATTTTACTTTGTGAAAATGATTTTGGACAAGTACCACATACCCGAGATGGTAGTATTGGCTCCCCCTACATATGTGCTAGAGTGTTTGATTTGAAGCTCGCACATATGCATAGATTGCAATTGTGGGAGAGTAATTACTACTAAATGACGCTAAGGTATATAGAGTAAACCTTTGAAGCATGATACCAATCGGAGTTGCACTTTTAAGTCCATCCTTAGCACCATGGTTAGCTAGATATCACTTGGAAATCAAAGCACTAGATACCTCGTGAGATCAACATTAAAATCAAGGTACTAGAATTACTTGAAAAACATACCAAGTGTCTAGCTATCATCCTATGCATGCTAGTTTTCATTTCATCAATCAAATTTTACAACTAGCATACATAAAAAAGCATGCATATTGAATTTAAGAACTTATGCAATGCAAGCAAGCACATGAATATGCACATATCAAATGCAATCAATCAAAGTTCATGTGCTTGCTCCCTCTACTCGTGTGCTTCTCTTGTCCAAGAATTTTGATCCATCTCTTTTCTCTAATGTTGCTCTCTTTGTCCATGTCCATGTCCAACCTCTATTTCTTTGAGCTTTCAATCTTTCCCAAAGCTTTTATATCTTATCTCTCCCCCTTGTTCAATCTCAATCTCAAAGCTTTCACATCTTTGTACAATCTCTCCCCCTTTGTCATCAATTTCCATAAAAGGTGTGCTTATCATTGATGCAAAGGTATGCATTTGGGGTAGATGGTTGAGGCTTGAATCTTGCATTTTTTATGGACATCACTTGATTGTTGAAATGACACCACTTGAAGATACCACTTGTAACTTGTACTACTTGTATCTTTTGTAGGGCTTTTTGAGATACCACACATAGAATCTTTGATCTTGATATCAATTTATGTGACACCTCCCCCTATGTGATAGCATGGGTCATCCGTTTGATACACTTGAGCTCTTGTAGGTGAGGGATGCATTCTTCATTTGATGATCACTTAAAGTTGAGGATCACTTGTAGAACCATTGTCTTGCATGATTGATACCACGCATAGATGTGATACCACTTGAAAGCATTTTCTAGTATGGAACAACTTGTTGGATTTATCAATAAAAACTATTTCTTGAACCTTTGTTATCTTTACGAGTACCACTTATAGGATATCACTTGTGAGTTGATCTAGACATCACTTGTGAATTCTTGATGAAATACTTGAGTCTAGATACTATTTGAAACAAACAAACTAGATATCCATTTACATTGTCGTCTTGTGCTTGTACTCTTATCACTATCATGAGCTTCTATGATTGACTTGAACTAAATTGATTTGCTTAAGCTTCCAAGTCTGGTTTGAACCAATGACAAGCTTCTTCACACCTCTTGCAAGGGTTATCTTGTCAATGTTGTACTTATCACTTGTTAGCAATCCAAATTAAGTCAAGTAATTGAGTTTACTAGCTCATGAACAAATTCATATACTAACCACTAGATCAATTTATCATTCAAGCAATAGTGATAGGCTATGAATTTAAACATTTTATTTATTATACATGATCCTATGAAGCATGAACTATATGCACTAACCGCATACTAGTAAGGGATGAAATGATCATACACATTACAATGATACCTTTGCTATGTTGGAGTAGAGGATAGTCACATAGATTCCAATTCATTACTTTAATAGCAATGTGAAGTCCAATTATAAGCTTGGTGAAGACCAATAGACACTATTTTGAATTGCACTCTTCACCCATATGAAATAAATACCATTTATGATCAAGTGCACTTTCTTATTGTGGTTGGCTTGCTTCATCTTTTGATCAATGCTTGCATGAGAGCACTATTTAGAATACCACTTCAAATATCATGATTAGCTCTCTTTTGGGTGTTGCTTGCTTTTCTTGATCAATCCTTTTGATTTTTTCAACTAAGTATTTCAAATGTCCCTCGGATCACCACTTCCATATTAGCCTTCCAAGTACCACACTTGGTTTACCTACACATAAGCGGTAAGCCCCAACACTAGGGAGAAGTGTCCTCTCTCCAAAGAACCATTCTTGATACTCACTTGAAATAACTTGATTGATTGATCCAAGTAATGAACTTAACTTGATGAGTAATCTTGATTTCTTCTTTAAGTCCTTTTCTTTATATCAAATGATCTCTAATCATATCTAGAACTTAAACTTCATCTTCAACTTGAGTTTGATCTTGATCTTCATCTTGAGTACCAAAAGTGTGCAAAGTACACTCTACAATCAAATAGCCTTGTACTATTTGCTTGTCATGTTTCTAGATCATCTTAAAACCAAACTTAGGTGCCTCAATTACTTATAAACATATTTCCAACTTAAGGACCTTTCAATCAAAGTGACTCTAGATCAATCCAACATTTGTCACTTTTCTAGCAGATTTTATACTCTTCAAAGAAAAATGCATATCTCATAAAGTACAAATCCAAATATCACAAAATTTGGTGGAGGTATGCATCACTAAGTTATCTAGCAGCTGTAAAATTTAAGCTTAATTTGACTTTTAGATTGCTACCAGATTTCAATTCTTTCACCACTACTACATGTTGAAAACTGCTGCACTATAGCTGACAAGATCCACTCCAAAACCCAAGCATTTCTTATCCAATTTTCATAATATTTCTACAAAATCTCATACCATAAGTTTAGAGCATGTACAACAATTTTTATGCCAATCCAATAAGTTTTGATCACTCAAACATGGCTAAGATCACAGCTCACTCAGATTTTTAATATAGGACAGATTTGAATCACTTGAGCTATACTTTATCAAATATGAATCAAACTTGAAACTAACTCGTTTGAATAATTTCACAAGACATAAATCCATTCAATCCACTTACTAAATGTCATCTTATAAACTTATCCAACACAAATCAATCCAAACTTGACTACTAATCAATTATCCATTCAATCATCTCATAGCAAACAACATTGCATATTTATTCAATCCAATCAACTCATATGCACCCAAATGAAATGATTAACAAGAGATATACCTTATCCAGCTCATGATCATCCAACTAGCAAGCTTCAACTCAAATATTTACAAACCATCAAATATATCCAATGAATCATCAACAACTTGAATTATAGCACTTGTATGATGTAGCACATTTGGACTTCACTCAATTATCTTGGCATTGGGTTTGGATATGCACTAGGCTTCATATCTTAACTCAACATATGATGATCAATATGAAATCAATTGAATCAAGTCTCCAATGCCAATGGTACCTACAAACAATCATTCACTTTTTGATGGTACCCAAATAATTTTAGGTCCTCTCAAGTTAGGTGCAACATACTTAGGCATAGCCTTAGTATGAATAGCGGGACATTTTACAATTGCAACCATAGAGATACCACTACCATCGTTCCTAAGCATAGAATCATCATTAATTGAAATAGACTTAGGGGTGTTACCTAGAGGACATGAATGTGCCATGTGTCTCCTTTCTCGGCATGAGTAGCACTTTCTCTTTGCTTGAGCCTTTTCTTCCTTGCTTATGTTGTGCTTCTCATTGCCTTGCTTCTTCTTGTTTGCTTGAGCCTTCTTCTCAAGCTTGTTTGGACAATCCGAAGCTAGGTGGCCCAATGTGTCACAACTATAGCATCTCATGTGAGCAATCTTCTCTATTTTCTCTTCTTTGTTCTTGCTCATTTGCTTTACATCTTGATTCATCCTTGGACGCAATGCTCTTTCTCTTGCTTTTCCACCCCTTCTAGTTTTCTTCTTCTTTATCATCAAATCACCATCTTCATGTTTGATCTTGATTTGTTCTTGGGGTGTCTTCTCTTGCTCAACTTATGGCTTTGGTTGAGGCTCTTCTAGCTGCTTCACCAATTGCTTGGTTGGGCACATTGAGGTAAGATGACCCCAAGTGCGGCACTTGAAGCACTTCACATGCTTGAGCCTCTCTTCTTCTTTTATCTTCTTGAGCTTCTGAATGTTAGGGCAACCATTTGCAAGGTGTCCTGCTTCATGACACTGGTAGTACATGGTGTGAGAAAGCTTTCTTTGTTGTAGCTTCTTCATCTTTCTTTCACCCTTTGTTATCTTCTTCTTGAAGCTTAGGCCACACTTATCACCATAGTTTCTTTGAGTCTTCAACATGTGCTCAAAGGTGATTTTTGAGTTGTAGCACCTCTCTAACTTGTTGCTTAAGTTCTTCACTTCATTTTTGAGCTCATTGTTCTCCTTTAAAAGGTTAGTCTCACAAGACATAGAGGTAGAACAAGTATCTATATGTTAAGAGCATGGCATATTTAATAACTCATCACAAGAGATGGATACATGCTTCTTGCCTACATCACAAGGGTTAGCAACAACATATGATTTATCATTTGATCCATATGATGAGCTCTCATTATTTTTAAGTTTCTTTGTATACATTTTAATGAGATAAGCATGTTGTTCTAATAATTCATCATGAGATGCAAGAAGTGTCTCATGATTCAATTTTAGCTCATCATGTGAAGATTTAAAAGCATCAAGTAATTTCTTATATTCTTCACAAGAGTTCTTTAGAAATAAGTTTTCATTTTCTAGTTTTAATGTTTAGCTTTCTCATTTTCTAAAGATATGGTTATGCTAGCAAGTCTACTAACAAGCTCATCATATGAATCAACATGATCAACCACATTAGCATTTGATACTTTGGTGTCACCTTGTGACATGAAGCAATGTGGTATAGTGGATGGGCTTGTAGTAGCATCACAATCATGGCGTGAGCATGAACCATCATCACCATTAAGTGTGCATGGGGTAGGATCATCATGTGCATCACTTGAGGCATCATCAATCTTGTCAAGTGAACTTATAGTGGATTGATCATCATCATCACTTGACCATGAGGTGGAGCAATCTTCCACAATCATGGACTTGTGGTCATGCTCAACATCCTCATGCGCCTCCTTCTTAGGCTCCTCCTTCTTAAACTTGCCATCATCCCATGTGGAGGAATCACCGAAGGTGCGCTTGATGGACTCCCATATCTCACGAGCGGTTCCCGTGTAGTTTACTTGTTTTATCAAATCAAAACTCAATGCATCTATTAGAAAACAACAAGCATGTGCATCAAGTTTATAGAGAACTCTTTGAACTTTGGTGAGATTTCTATGGTCCAATATATGAGTGAGACCACTAGTGACAATCCACCAAAACTTAGGTCCCTTTGCACGAAAATGATCAAGCATGTGGTTTTTCCATTGTGCAAAGTTTGTGCCATCAAAAATGTGTGAGTCACACTCAACATCTAGCCCACTAGACGCCATCCTCTCGGGTCGGTGAAGACCACAAATGAGAGACCTAGCTCTGATACCACTTGTAAGGTCGAGATGACGACTAGAGGGGGGTGAATAGTCGTTACTAAAACTTAATCGCACCGGCTAACCGAAACAAGTGTGGAATTAAAACTATCGGTATAGCCAAGACTACACCCCTCTATCTATGTTCTCTAGCACCTCGCTAAGATCCTAATTAAGCAACAAAGGTGCTGGGCTAGCTAGAGCTCACCTAACCAATTCAAGGAGAATGTCACACAAACCTATGCCACTAGTACTTCAAGCAATGAGGGAGCTCCTACACATGCTAGTAAGCAAATGCACAAAGCCAACTAAGCTCACTAGCAATGCTCAATAACAAGACAACCAATGCCAAATTAGAGAGCGCAAATACTTAGCTACATAAACTAAGCAATGTGACTAACAAGGTTACACAAACTAAATTAGCCACGCAAGGGAGCTACTTCTATGCTATACAAGCAAAAAGATAACTAGTGAGCTACACACGCTAACTAATTACAAGAGCAACTACACAAGTACAATGTATATAAAAGTAATCTCAAGCTTGTGTAAAGTGATTGCAAACTAACAGGAAGAACAAGGTTGACACGGTGATTTTCTCTCGAGGTTCACGTGCTTGCCAACACGCTACGTCCCCATTGGGTCGACCGCTCACTTGGTGGTTCAACGGCTAATTGGCATCACCCGCCAAGCCCACACGTCGAGCACCACAAGAACCTACACTGAAAGTGAGGGTAGCTCAATGACACGCTCAACTAGAGTTGCTCTTCACGGCTCCCGTGGGGCGAGCACAATGCCCCTCACAAAGCTCTTCTCCGGAGCACCGCACAAGCTTCTTGTGGGCTTCAACAGAGACCACCACCAAGCTGTCTAGGAGGTGGTAACCTCCAAGAGTAACAAGCACTATCGGCTTGCAAGTCGATCACCTAGTGCCACTCGATGCAACCTCACGATGCAATTGTACTAGAATCGCTCTCTCACACAATCCGATGATCACTATCAAGCATATATGAGATGGAGGGCTCCTAAGCACTCACAAGCATGGACACAAAGTCCCCTGAGGTGCTCAACACCAGCTATGGCCGAGACCCACTTCTATTTATAGCCCCACAGGCTAAACTAGCCGTTACCCTTTCACTGGGCAAAACTCAGGACGACCGGACGCTCCAGTCGTATTGACCGGACGTAGGACCTCAGCGTCCAGTCAATGGATGCTCGCCACATGTCGCTTCCGTTCAAACTCAGTTGCTCGATCTCAACGTTCAAGTGATGACCGGAGCAGCTGCTTAAAGTGACCGGACACAGGACCCCAGCGTCCAGTCGTTTCTAGTAAGGTTCCAGTCGTGACCGGACGTGTCCGGTCGGCCACGATCGGATGCAGCATCAGCGCTCGGTCCTTCTCCAACTTTTCTATGTCGCCTACGTCACCGTACGTCAGCCTGATCGGACGCACCCGGCCAGCGTCCGGTCACTTTCAGCGCCAGCATCCAGTCAAATACCGATGCCTGCGTACTCTATGGGCGGACACTCCGCCGGTAGAGTTTTGAACCCTTGCCTCCGTTCCTTTACCGAGTTGATCTACATCAACTCCAACTTCATCTCCTTTGTAAATGTGCCAACACCACCAAGAGTACACCACCATGTGTATGTGTGTTAGCATTTTCACAATTATTTTCTAAAGGATTAGCGACTTAACTTGCCACGTCACTCAATCCTAGCGACGATGCAAAGTTAGATCACTCGAGTGGCACTAGATGACCGATATGCAAATAAGTTTGCCCCTCTTGATAGTACGGCCATCTATCCTAAACCCGGTCATCAACTTCCCTACACACCTATGATCAGTGAAATGAAATGTCATAGGTTATACCTTTGCCTTGCGTATTCCATTCCATCTCCTCCAATGTCGATGCGACACATGCACCAACACGATCAACAATGATATGATCCACTTCATATCATCACGTGATCTTGTTGGTTCATCGATCTTGACCTCACTTGCTTTTCATCGTTGCCTTCATCCATCAGCGCCAAGTCTTGCTCAAGCTTCACCGCCACGTGGTCCATCGCTCCAAAGCCTCCAACTTGCCCTTCACGCTTGCAACCGATCCATCAAGCCAAGTCATGTCTTGATCTTCTCCACCTTGATCACATGACTCAATGTCATGTCTCATTTGCAATGAGCTCCTTCATCATCACATGTGTGGGCTTTACAACATCTCCAAGCCATTTTCACCTTCATGGCATATGTTGCTCACACACATGTTCCTGTGGACTAATCAACTGTGTATCTCATATAAACACAATTAGTCCACCTAGGTTGTCACTCAATTACCAAAACCACACAAGGACTTTTCAACATGGGTTGGCTTGAGCACTTATGAAACATTATCTATCAACATGATGCATCCCTCTTAATAGTATGACATTCCTATTGACTCAAATTTAAAAGTATAACGAATTTAAATCTTTTGAGTTGATCTCTTTCAACCGAAGCCGTGTATTCCACTCTTCATCAAGTGAGGGTAACAACATATTGATATTGATCTTTTCACTTGAGCATAGTCATCTTGAGCATGTGACTTGATTCCATTCATCAAATTTGAATAATCCCAGATGTATCAAGTCACTTCCATCAAACACTCCAATAGTGATTTGATCCTCCACATAGACATGGCCATCATAGCTTGATTAGTACCTCAACTAAATACAAGTACTTCCTTTTTCACCCTAGCTAGGTTCTTCGGCCGCCAAGCCGTCGCTTGCCCTTCACCCTTGCTTAGTACCTCAAAGCCTTTCCTTGCTATCTTCATCATCTCAAGCCATCAAGTCACGTCTTGTGTTGAATCATCCATTCATTTGTATTGTTATATTTTTCATTTTAATTTAGCAAGCTTCAAATATGAGACCATTCCATATGCAATCCCTCATGTCTCATTAATTAATTCTTACGAGCTTGCTTTCACATAGTATATGAAAATTCCACAATAAATAAGCCTTTGTATGAATTTCATTTGCATTGTTGTCTTTTGCTTGAACTAGATTGTTTAGGTAACAACATATTATTTTGGCTTTCATTAAGTACATGTGAGATAACATATTTTCTGTCCACACTTAGCAAACGGGTTAGACCTTTAATCATGTTGTCATTCAATCATCCAATACCCACTAAAAGGCTAGATGTACTTTCAGTTCACATGGTGCAAGATGTCGAGGTAAAAATAATAATAATTAAATTTTAGATTTGAAAAAAATTATGTAAACTGATAGCCTACAGAAATGGTAAAAACTAGTTCATGAACACATACTCCTATATGGGCTAGTGATTCAGACTAATTTTAAGAAATAAAAATATCATGAGTTCTTTAGAAGTTCTTAGGTAAATTTGTAGCATGGACAAAAAAAATCTTTTAATGCTCTCTCGTTTGTTAATACACAACACTCATATAGATACTTTAATGTTTTATCATGTTGTGATAGACTTTAGTTACTAATCAGTTTTATATAATTTTTCATCATCATTCATAGCTATGTAAAATTAAGTCATCGCTCTTTTTAAGCATTTCAGGAGAGACTTTCATGAATTTCTACACGTGATCATGTCACATGAATTTTATAATCTTGTAATTAATACTTCCTCCGTCCTAATTTATAAGTCATCGTAACTTTTTTGGAGAGTTCAAACATCTAAAGTTTGACCAAAATATTACAAATATTTATAACATCAAATAAGTATACTATAAAAATATAATTAATAAAGTCTTATTGATATTTTTTTCTCGAACACGCAAAAGGTTTGCACGTCTTTATATTAAGGTAGAGAAACTGTTCAATACAACACGCCTTAGCGGCGCCGTAGAGGATCAATAAAGACCAATTAATACTTATTTAATATCCTAAATGTCATTATTTTATTATATAAATTTAATTAAACTTGTGATACTTCCACTCTTCTAGAAATTTGCAAATCTGAGCGCATGCACCGATACACTGTACACTGGAGAATCCGCTTTACCAAGGCGCACCACAGTGGATGGGATTTGACTTGAAAACGAAAGCCTTTGCTTTCCACGGTTTTGGTGCGGAACCTCAACGTCTGCGCACAGCACCCGACTCTCCCGTGCTTGAACGGCTGCAGCCTGCAGACGACATGACCCATCACTAGAACTCGTTGCACGTTACTAGTACGTGCTGGCCTAGAACGTTGCGACCCGGGCCCGACGGGACTGGTGCACTGCAGAAGCGCAGATCATGGAGCGAGCGAGAGAGCCTCGCTCGTGCCATGCACCGGGGAGGAGGGACAGGGACAGGGACGCAGACGGGACACGCACAGTGGGAACGGTGCAGCTAGCGCCATGTCCTGTCCCGTTTCGTACGGCCAGCCGGGGCGCGCGCGCGAGGTCTCGTCGCGATCGTGGGCACCGGGCGCCATTGCCGCGCTGTTGCTGCATGTTCTCGGCAGTCGGCACCCGCAGTCCCGCACAGCTCCAGTCCAGCTGCTCAGCCGCTCGATCGACGGCAGCACGGAGTGGGGGCAGGCGTCCTGCTCCCTCCGCCGCCGCGTCAGGCCGCCCGCGAGGACAGCGACGATCGTTCGTTCACAACTGTCCCGGCGCGTGCCGGGCTCCGACATCTCACTTGAGGCGTGCGGAAAAAAGGAGGGAGAAGAGAAGAAAAGAATGCACGCGCCCACCGCGCGTCGGAGGCGCAAGGACAGGGTTAGGCCGAGTGCTCTGCCCTACCACCGCGGCTAGCTGCCCGGTGCCCGCGCGCTTTCACCACGAGAGGCACGCATGGCGGCATGTCCCGTACGTACGGGACCGCGAGCGGCCGCAGCCACGCGCCGGCGATCGACGAGCGGGGTGGGGTGTCGCCTGTCGCGCGCCTGCGCCGGTGCCGCCACCGCGCGTGCCAGCGACACCGTACCATGTGGGTCGGTTCTTTCGGTCCGCCTGGGCCGCGATCGCGCCTCGCTTAAAAAGCTTTCAACTGACAACTGGTCACCGCGACGAAGATTGGCACGGACGTTCTACCACAGTAGCGCTGGTACGACCAACAGTGACGGTGCAACCGCACACACGACGGCCCGGCCGACGGCTTGCGGCCGCTGTCACACTTGTCGTGTGTGCGCGGCTTCGAATCATCCTTATCTATTCCATTACTAGGCGGCGCCGCGTCGCCATCTCCCCCCGCAAATACGCATGCCCACGCGCACGACGGCGGCGGCGCGGTTTTTCACCGGGCTATCCGTGTCGAGACGCCGACGCACGACCTAATCCCACGCAAGCGCCCGCCGGCCTGCTTCAGAGAGTTCAGAGCTTGGTGCCAGACCGTCGTTTTCAGTTTTCACCGCTCCCATCGATTCCCGGCGATCGCACCGCCGCCTGCCTGCGGGCGTCTCCTCCCCTGTCACGGCCCGCCCGCCAATCGCGCGTATCTTGGCAGCTGCGAGCGACGGCGACCACTGGTGGTTGCCTGCCTCGCGTCGTCTTCGGCCGTTTCCGGGCATTTTTTTCCAAGTGGAGTGCAGAATCTACTCGTCCGCGCGCACGATCCTCGCGTCCGTATTTCCTGTTTTGACCAGGATTTGTGCTCCGTGGACGCATCAACTATAGGTTCGATGTACTGGTGTCGTCGACAGATAAAAATACTGAGAAGGGATCTTTCTCCGTCTGTTGAGCTAGCCACGGTCGATTATTGTCTGATGATGATGGAGTAAACGTGCCTGTAGCTATCTTACAGACTTACAGTAGCAGCAACCAGCCAACCAGCTAATTGCATTGACCGTGCCATTGTCGCGTCCCTCTGAGTCTCAGGTCCCATGCCAAAATGGTGGAAATTTATCAGCAGCAAATAATTGCGTCCAAGTTGATCATGGATCATATCCATATTATGGCGTAATTAAAAAAGATGAAGTTGTTCGAATAAATTTAGGTGACGAAACTGTTGGGGCTTCAATCACTGCTCCTCCCCGTATCTTATCTCCCTTCTTTCTCTTGACTGCCTGTGCATTTCACAATTCAGTTGTTTTTTTTAGAGTTTTTTTTTGTCTCTAGGACACCACGAAAGCATGATTTTGTGCCAAACACACTACATTGTTTATTTTAGGCTGCTGGACACTGCAAACATGAGGCTTTTGTATGCTGCACATTATCATGGTTAAAAAATGCTTTTCTAGTCTGGGTACATACATAGTGCTACATGAAAGACCTAAATGACCTCACTTATAATGGAGATAGATTCTGGGCGCTAGCCCCATTCCAAGAACATTTCACATGTTGGGTACAACATCAAATGACAGTATTTATGCACCGCATCAAATAGACAATATGAAACAAAGTTTAATTAAACCGGCATAGCTTAACAAGTGCATGGCCTCACACGTCAGAGCACAACTTAATAACTTGTCACAAACTAAAGTCTTCTCTATGTGAGCAGCATCTCACAGAGGTGCAAAAAAAACCTTAACATGTCCCAAATTTACATCAATTTGGCATGTCAAGATGCTTCTTACAGTTTTCTTGTACACGCATACACACATATCATATCTGCATGAGATGGTCTAGTGCCATTATACCATGCACCTCGGCTTCCTCTATTGCAAGTTTCCTAGCACGGCTGCAAAAAATGGCATGGATTAGGAAAAATATTAGTTTGAATCTCATCAAGTTAAATGAAAAAAAATACTTACTGCCTAGTCAGTGCTCTAGGACTGCAGTTAATCTCATCAAGTTTCCTAGCTCGGCTATGAAAGATGGCAATAAGTAAGGAGAATTTTATTTTCAAATTCATCAACTTTGCTTGCTGATATTAGTTAAATGAAAAATAATTACCTCCTAGTCAGTGCGCCAGGACTATAGTTAAGGTCAAATGGGCTTGATGATCCCTGCAGCAGCCTAAGTGGTGTGCTGGGGCTAGCTGTTGCTGCTACTTCTATGATGACTTCCCTCCTAGTCCTCTTTCCCTTAGGTGTACTTGTATTGGCGGCTACCTCCTCTGTTATGACTTTCTTCTGCTTCTTGGCTCTCTTTCTCTTAGGTTTTGGTGGTGCTTGTGGTGGAGCATCTGAGTCATACACAGTCTCATTGCAAGTTTTCTGAGTGTGCCCAAATTGACCACATCTCTTGCATTTTTTCCTATTCTTGCTGCCTCCTTCCTCGGCTCCTTTCACTCTCTTTGTCCTTGGTCTACCTGCTGCCCTCTTGAGTATTGGAGGCCATAGCTTGAATCCTATGTTCACTTGAGGCCATAGTGTCTTGTCTGGTATAGGTTCAATCCAACCTTCATATGCAGCTTTGAACCTAGATATAGAGTAACAATTATCAACATAATCCTCCAACTCTAGACCCCTGTAAGAGCATATCAAATTAATTGCATGGGTGCATGGTAGTCCAGTGATTTGCCATTTATTGCAAGTACATGTTCTTTTTTTTAGGTTCACAGCATGTCTCCAAGGAGTCAAGTCCTTGTAAACACCACTTATCTCTGCTGTGTGTCCGACACCTTTGTGGATTGAATACCCAACTAATCCTCTACTTTTTGCATTGAGGTCCTTCACAATGTGTGGAAGCACTTTACTGTTGAGCTTCATGGCAAGTCTTCTCCTTTGAAATAACTTATCCATGATTTTTTGTCTAATTCTATCCATTAGATCTATCACAGGAAGCGACTTCTCATGTTTAATCCAATTGTTGAAGACTTCAGCAATGTTATTGGTCACATAATCACACTTGCTGGCTGTAGAGAAGTAACATCTTGCCCACAAATGCTTGTGATTATCCTCAATCCACTTCAATGCTTTTGGCGATGATTTCTTCATGATATTGTAGTGCATGTCAAACAAATCTTTCCTGTAAACTCTTGCTGCTGGCCATAGATTCTTCTCAAAGACTTTACCATGAAATCTCTTTTTGAAGTTTTTATACAAATGTCTCATGCATTCCCAGTGCTCTACTCCATTGGTGAAGACATTGGTCACCGCTATGTCAATGCCTTTCCTAGCATCAGTTGAGATAACAAGTCCAGGTGGGGATCCAACTGCCATTGCTAGGTTACCCATGAACCATCCCCAATTTTCCTTGGTCTCTGATCCAAATATTCCATATGCCACAGGGAACATCCAGTTATGTCCATCAATACCTATGGCAGAAGCTAGTTGCCCCTTCCACCTTCCAGTAAGAGCCATGGAGTCAATGCCTAGGTATGGTCTGCATCCATTTTTGAATCCGTCTATACATGGCTTCAAAGCAACAAACATCTTGCTAAATCTGATCTTGGACCCAACCTTTTCATAATCTATCTTAACTATACTTCCAGGAGACTTCCTTTCTATCTCTTCCTTGAATGCAAAAGCGTGTTCAAAAACTATCCTCCCACTTGCCCAAAATCTCATCAATAGTTAGCTCCTTGCCATTGTAGACAATCCAGTATGATAATTGGATCAAGTACTTCTCTTCCAGCTTCTTCTTTAAAGCAGCAGAGCCAATTGTTGGGTCTTCCCTAAGCCATTGAACTACCCTGTCCCTAACCCAAAACTGGTCAGCCATACAATTGCTCTCCAATTTGCTTGTGCTTTTACAGTAGTGCTTGTTAGGTATCTTCTTAATCTACAAAAAAACAATGACATAATTTAAAGGAGTTGGCTATAAATTAAGAAACAGAAAATTGAGGAACAAAATTAAGAAACATAAATAAAGGAGGTACCATCCATGTCCTTCCATCTTGCAGTTGTGATGCATGTATTCTCCACTTGCACTTTTTGGCCTTACAATATCCTCTATACCTCTTGGCTTCACTATAAGGAGCTGCAATTTCAATCTCATTTAGAATAGCATATTGCCTAATTGCTCTTTTAAAGGTTTGTCCATCCTCAAATGTCACACCAACTTCAATCTTTGGATTTTCTAAGTCAGTTACATGGTCAACAATCTCATAGCCTTGTTCACCATCAACAGCACAATCATCATTGTCTTCATCAGAATCAGGAATGCAATCAAATTCATTTTCATCATCAGAAATCAAGTCAACATGAAAGACCTTCTCATCATCTACACCAACATACTCAGTTTCATCGTTTTTGCCCCAAGGATCATCATCTGTAGGGTTTTCCTCAGTCCTAGATTTAATAACAGGATCAGAGAGATCTGCTAGAGTGGTACATGCGCTCTGTTGTGTGGGTTGTGCATGCGGATCTGCTACTACACAAGAAATAGAATGTATGCTCTGTTCTATGGGCGGCTGATGAATGCTGAGCCCGAGCCTACAAGCACAGATGAAATCAACTCCTATAAGGATACTGCTAAAGCCCAAATATATATCTAACGAACTCTAGGCCCCCAAATCTCATGATAGGATGCGGTGTTCTGAACCCTAGATCCTCAAATCATTTGGGGGAAATTTGAATCTTACCCGTCAGGAACCCAGGACAGGTCTGACACCTTCTTTTGGGAGTCATCGCTGCATAGTCGCTCCACTCCAAGAACGGGGAGTGGGGACCGAGTCGCAACCATCGGGCCTGGTCTCTTAGTGCAGCTCGCGGATGGAGAGAACTTGCCGGAGCTAAGTTGCATCAGTGGCAGGAGGCATGGCGTGTGTGATTGGTGGCGGTCGGTGAAGAGTCGCCGGAGATTATGGCAAGCCGAGAAAAATTGCGGAGGCGGCGGCGAGATGCGTTGCGACTACAGGATGGTGCCGTGAATAATCTGGATAGGATGCGGCTGCCAGCCTGTGTGCAAGTGGTGTATCTAAAGGGGGTATTTTGGTCTTCCTAGGCTACGCCATCCACCCTTCCGGCCATGAAATCATTTTTTAATGGATCCGATGTGTAATAGACAAATCGATGCCTTTTGCAGTGTCCAGAGTCTAAAACAGCAAATTGAGTGTGCTTGGCACAAAACCACGTTTTAATGGTGTCCACCAGACAAAAAACTCTTTTTTTATCAGGTTTCCATTACTTTTGGAATAGGACCATGGGTTTATGTATTGGGTTGTCTTCGGCTAGATTATAGGATACGCTATCCAGTACTCCCTCCATTTTAAATTATATATTGTCCTAACTTTTCTAGATACGTAACTTTTATTATATATTTAAATAATATGTAGATATATAGTGAAAAACTATATACCTAGAAAAGCTAGAACAACTTGTAGTTTGTAATGAAAAGAGGAGTATGGTACTGCTGAAATTTGGCTTATGCTGAAACAGTATGAGATGAAAACACTGGCCCCGTTCGCTTGTCTGAATTCTGGAGGAATCTGGATGGTTTGGAGGAATGCTGGATGAATTTGTGAGAGGAAAACACTGTTCCGGATGAAAAAATAAGCGGATCAAGCCAGGTTTAAGGACATTGCTGAAAAGTAATTCTGAATAAGCTCGAGCGAACATGACAATTGTTTCATGCTATTAATGCTTGCAAAGTTAATCTTGCAAGCAAACACTTAGGGCATGTTTAGTTCACCCCTAACTCCCAACTTTGACACTATGCAAAAAGAAGATTCCCCGTCACATCAAACTTGCGGTACATGCATGGAGTACTAAATGTTGACGAAATCAAAAACTAATTGCACAGTTTGGTTGTACTTTGCGAGACGAACATTTTAAGCCTAATTAGTCAACAATTGAACAATTATTACCAAATAAAAACAAAACACCACTGTATCTACAGTGATTCGGCCACCGCCGAATCGGCGGAACTAAACGTGGCCTTAGGTTGTTCGATTCGTCGTGCCACATCTTGCGTGAGCAAATTATCACACGATTTCTCTGTATGCTTCTACCTGCCATTGAGAATGTCGGTGGAAGGCGGTTAAGAAATTGGAGTATCCTAGGTACGTATAACTCTAAAATGATCGGTGCTGGTTTGTGTTTGAAGACTATCGGGTGGCGGTTGTCGGAGGAAAAGAGTGGGCAAATAAAGCTACGGAGTATATCTAAACAAAACGAGCACCATAGCACGAGTCTCTAGGCTCGTGTCGATCACGCCATGGGAAGCGGGGAAGCCTCGCCGAGAGCACATCGGTACCGGAGAGGTCGGTGCCTCGGACGGCCTGCTGCGCGTCCACACTCTAAACTCCGGCCCGTTTGTTTCCGCTTATAAGCGGCTTGTCGGCGGAAATAAGCAAGAATCCCGCCAAACGTTTTGCTTATTTCCACCGATTCTCGCTTATGTGGTAAGCCGCTTCAGAGATTTGAACTACGAGAAGCGAAAAACGAGAAGTGAGAAAATCTTCGTTTAGATTATAATCCAAGCGTGGTTAGAAGAAGTGGAAACAAACGGGCCCTCTCACACACCGACGTATATAATGAAAAATTAAACATAATTACTGTTTTTTTTATTTTTTCGTGGGTGCGGCCGCACCGCTGCCGTGACTATGGATCCGCCCCCGCTGACGCACGCCATCTCTTTATCCAAAACGTCTTTATCCAAAACGAAGAAATCCATGGAGACACAGCACGGCAATGTAGCGGGTATGACACGGCCACACTTATAATTAATATATATAAATATATAAATATAATAAAAAGTTTGAAAGAAATATAAGCTTCCAAAAATGATATGGCAGTGATAAAGAGGGAAGAAAGAAATTGGAAACTTTTCGAGAGAATTCATTATTTGACACCAGGCAAATGATCCGTTCCTTTTTTTGGCCCTCAAAATTTTTTCGTTCTCTATTTGACACCGAGTTCAACTTTCGTTCCTTATATGACACTCCATTGGATTTTCCGTCCCTGGACCGTTAACTGCCATGTGAAAAGACGATTTTATCCCTATGGGCCCCACCACCCTTCTCCCTCCTCTCCTCCCCTTCTCCCTCCCCTGCTTGGCTGCCATGCTGCCGCTGGCCTAGCCCATGAGGCCGATGACCATCCCAGCGACGCCGCGGGAGCTGAGGCTCGAGGCCGTCACGCACTGGCGCAGCGGCGGGCCGCACAACGACGAGTCGTTGCCTAGGAAGGAGTCCGCCGTGAAGCGGAGCCCGCGAAGGTCGGGGGCAGCTGGACGGAGAAGTTGTTGTAGGAGACATTGAGCGCCTGGAGCTGCTGCTGGGTCGCCATCCTGGCGAGGGCCTCCGGTATTGGCCCCTCCAAGCGGTTGGCACCGAGGTCGAGGTGCTGGAGGCCTCGGAACGCGGTGAGGAACACAGGGAAGCCGCCGGAGAAGCGGTTGGCGCCGAGGTCAAGGACGCGGAGGCGGTCGCAGGTGGTGTTGGCCTCGGGCGGCGCCGGGATGGCCCCCGTGAGGGCGTTGCCATGGAGGCGGAGCTTGGTGACGCGGTCGTAGAGGTTCCATATGGAGGTGGGCAGGTCCCCGTCGAGGCGGTTCCCGGCGAGGTTGAGCGCGGAGAGCGACGGCGCGTTGTCGAGCTCGAGCGGGACGGGGCCTGTGAGGGCGTTGGCGGCGAGGTAGACAAAGTCGAGCGCGGAGAAGGCGCCGAAGTCTGGCGGGAGGCGACTGGCGAGCGCGGCGGCGGGGAGGCGGATGGAGACGAGGAGGAGAGCGGGGTCGGAGGCGAGGGACAGGTTGCGTGAGGAGGAGGCGGCGTCGCAGCGGAGGGGCCGGCCGTCGGGCGTGGCCCAGCGGAGGCCCCGCCAGAGGCAGAGCGACGTGGAGGCGTTCCAGGTGGCGAGCTGCACGTTGGGCCGCTGGCCCTGCAGCGCGGACTTCACCTTGGTGAGGAGCAGCGCGACGTCGGGGTTGGAGGTGGGCGAGGCCAGCGGCAGCGTGGCGGCCAAGCAGAGGAGGGAGAAGGTGAGGAGAGGAGGGAGAAGGGTGGTGGTGTCCACAAGAGCAAAATCGTCTTTTCACATGGCAGTTAACGGTTCACGGACGAAAAATCCAACGGAGTGTCATATAATGAATGAAAGTTGAACTCGGTGTCAAATAGGAAACAGAAATTTTTTTTGAGGGCCAAAAAAGAAATGCGTCATTTGTCTAGTGTCAAATAAGGAATTCTCTCGTACTTTTGGGTCAGGACAAATGGGACCCACATACGCCGCAATCCCGTCCCGTGGGTTTCCTCCTTTCCTTTGCGGACACGCTCGTCCGCGCCCACCAGGCCCACTGGGCTGCTGCTGTCCATCGCGGGCTTACGGTACGGGTGCATGCACCTCTCGTCGGGCCCACAAGCGGCCCTCCTCCTCCTCGCGCCGACGCCAAGTTGCCGTCCGTCCGTCGTCGTGATCGCGGGGGACCCGACGGTCACGCGGACAGCGCAGGCGCTGGCGCGTCCTCGGGTCCGTGTGCCCGCCCGGGTCGCGGAAAACTCGTCAGCGCATACGGCCGAACAAGGTCGAAGAATCACCGGAGCTGGCCAGTCGGCCACAGCCACTACGATCCAGTCCAGGAAGCAGAACCGTATGGACCTAGCTTGACGGCAAATCGTTCCGAAAACCGGCCCGGCAACCCTCCTCGTGGCGTGTTCAGCTGACATCGGTATGGAATCTTGCCGCAAAAACACACGAAGCCCCATCATCCCACCGGATGTGCAAGAATCCAGTGACCCTGATTAGCTACAAAGTTCACTACTGAACCCGGTTTTTCATATCTGGACATCTGGTTTACTATTTCCTCGTACGGAGTACTAGTATCTTTGCTTGGCGCGCATTTTTTGGGTACTCTTATCACGGATTGTATTGTATGCCCTTTCGAGGCTTGTTCTTGCTATTTGCTGGTATACTTACCCCTGCTTTGGTGGCTTGGTGCCTCAGCCGCTCGTCCTCGTCTCGATTTTTAGGTACTGCACGTTCAGATGAGCTATAGGAATGAGAAGAAAAAATTATTACCTTCCATTTTAAATTATAAGACATTTTATTTTTTAATATATTGCTTTAATTATAGTGTATATTTAAGTGCTTATAAAAAATCTAAAATGTCTTATAATTTGGATCTGATAGTGTACTTGCCACCAAGACAATAGCAATTTTGTTCAATATAGAAGTTCTTGAAACTTTCTTATAATAGATAGATTCAGGGGCATATTCAAGATGAGACAAGGGAGGGCTAAATAATGACGATTTAGGGCTAGAGCTAGAGATTAATGATGATTTGAGACTGAGTAACAGTAATTTAAGGCAGAAATCAGGCACACGAGGGGAGCTGCAGCCCCGATTTATAGCATACCATATTTTTTAGTATTGTAAACTATTACAATTTTTATACATATTTTGTAAACCTATTGTCATAGCTTGATTAGTTAGTAGAATTTTGTTGGACTTCAAGAAAATCTATGTTGCATTGAAGTTAACCCTACCACGGATGCACAAGTACAAAGACCATTCTTTCATCAAGCTACCCGTGGCGCTACCTCTAGACCGTTGAAGCTCAATCAAACGACTAACAACTATAGCAATACCACAACGTCTTCCAATCACACACCAGACCCGATCATCCGAAACTCTGCACCTGAAATCTACTTATGGCTGTTAAATTGAGAGCGACAAACGAGTCCCTAGAGAGAACAAAATGACTACATAAAGTGGAATTTTTGTAAATGTCTCACAGGACTAGCAGAGCCCAACATTGCAATGTATGGTTTGGAAGGCGCCTAAACCGATATTCTTATCCTTGTCCACTCCAGATCCCAGGATACAAAGGTATAGCCACTGTAGAGCTGTGTTGGCTGGTGGTTTATGCGGCTGATAAGCCGGTTGATGCTGATTTATTGTGAGGGAAAAACACTGATAAGTAATTTAAGCGAAAAGAACTTATAATTTATTAACCTTCGCGAAAATATGATTGCAAAGTCACATGACATTATTGATGTTGAGGAACTTATTATTGCAAGTCTGCAATCATCTATTACTGCAAAAGGCCTAGCGTAATAGCTGCATCAGATCTTGTAAACGTGGCATGATACAGGGTTTACTAGCTACCACCATGTTAGCTTAGATCATTTACGTGGCTTATAAGCCGGTTGATGCTGTTTTGTTGTGAGAGAAAAATAATATACCATAGTTGATAAGTATGACTGATACGATCAAGCGAACAAGGTGTACTAGTAATTTCAAATCCCATCCACCGGTAATTTTACAGAGATTTAGGGTCTATTTGATTAGTGACCAAAACTTGTCACGTCAAAAGTTCATCGTGCCATAGTTTGTTCGACAGCTGTTTGGTTCACTGTCACACCTACGACACCCCAAACTTTTTTAGCATCCCACTCCGTATGTCATAGACTATTTTCGTGCAAAATCTTACCATAAGTGTAGCTTTGATTTCGATCCTCACATTTTTTTTCCAGGCACACCCAAGATTAAGCGTGGTAAGTTCTGATCGTGAACCCACACAATAGAGAGTACCCATCCACGTCTATAAATTCCCGCCCACCCTGCTCCCACTCCATTCCCCATCACCAAGCCGAACCGAGAGAGCTCCTCCAGACCCACAGCGGGGTGAAGCCAATCGCATCAAATTCGACCGAAGAATCGCGACACTCGGCCCCGCCACCATGAGCTTCTCGTCCATGAGCAAGCAGCAGGTGCTGGACGCCGGCGACAGGGCGGGGGAGGAGGTCATGGAGCTCATCCCGGGCCTGCCGGAGGAGGTGGCCGAGAAGTGCCTCCTCCACCTGCCCTTCCTCTACCACCGCCTCTTCCGCACCGTCTCCTCCACCTGGAACCGCTTCCTCACCGACGCCCCAGCCAAGCCGCTGCTGTTCCCTCCCGCCGCCGTGGGGCCTGGGGCGGGGACGGCGGCCACGGGGTCGGTGTCCTTCTCCCTGCCCTTCCTCTTCGCCTTCGCGTTTGACCCCGTGTCGCGGCGCCTCCAGTGCCAGGCGCTCGACCCTTTCTCGAGGAGGTGGCTGCTGCTCCCGCCGGTGCCCGGCGGCGGCGCCGCGGCCGGTTCGTTCGCGGTGGTGGGCCTCCCCCGCCGCGGCGAGATCTACGTGATCGGGGGCGTCGAGGAAGGCGGCAGCGACAAGGCGGTGACGAGCGTGGCGGTGTACAGCGCCGCGCGGAACGGGTGGGAGGAGGCGGCGTCGATGCGGACGCCCCGCGGGTACATGGCGGCCGGGGAGGTGGGAGGGCGCGTGGTGGTGGCCGGGGAGGACGGGGAAGCCGAGGTGTTCGACCCGGAGGCCGGGCGGTGGTCCCCCGCCGCGCCGCGCCGTGGCGCGGCCGTGGCGCGGTACGACGCGGCGGCGGCGGGCGGGAAGCTGTACGTGACGGAAGGGTGGGCGTGGCCGTTCGAGCGCGCGCCGCGCGGCGCCGTGTACGACGCCGCCGCGGACTCGTGGTGCGAGATGGCGCGCGGGATGCGGGAAGGGTGGACGGGCTCCTGCGCCGTGGCGGGGGGACGTATGTACATCGTGGCGGAGTACGGGGAGTGGCGGCTGAAGCGGTACGACGACGCCCGGGACGAGTGGCGGATGGTGGCCGGCACCGGGGTGCCCCCAGAGGTCCGCCGGCCGCACGTCGTCGCCGGCGAGGTCGGGGAGGTCGCCGGCGGGTGGCGGAGGATCTACGTCGTCGGCGCCGGGCTCGACGTCGCCGTGGGCACTGTTTCTGCCGCCGCACCCGCCGCCGCCGCCGCGGCGGCACCCGGCGTCCTCGGCGTCGAGGAGGAAGTGGTGGAGTGGGAGGTGGTCAAGGGCCCCGCCGAGTTCGCCGGGCTCGCGCCCTGCAACGCGCAGGTCCTCTACGCATGAGTCGCCGCCGCCGGACCCCCCCGCCTTCTTGTAGAACGTCTGCATCGCCGGACCGAGGACCGAGGGTTCGGCCCAGTCGGCGCACCCACACGGGTCCACCAGCCCCGCGCCGCATCACGTCGCCGGGGAAGCGCCGAGCTGGCCCACATGTCAGTGGAACGTGACGGCTCCAGCGTCTCGCCGGCAGGAGCGAGTGGCCTGCTGCTGGAAGAGGAAGACCCAGATGGAATTTCGGAAGAAAATAAAATTAAAAAAAGGGTACTGATGTGCAAGCGCAGGTGCACAAGCTCGCCACGTGGGACCAGTGTGTGAGCGAGCAGTGATGGGACTCGTTGGGAGAAGGCTGAAAAGTCTTTTCCGGCACGTGGGGCCGAGGAATCGTGCAAGCTGTAGAATTTATTTTTCTTTCTCATTTGATTGAGGCTTTTCTTGACCTGTGTATATTGGTATTGTATTTTTGAAGAAATAAGGTCTTGTTTAGATTGGGATTAAGAATCAGTATTTGGCACTATAGTATTTTTGTTTGTATTTGACAATTATTGTCCAATCATGGTCTAACTAGGCTCAAAAAATTCGTCTCGTAATTTACAATTAAATTATATAATTAGTTAATTTTTTTATCTATATTTAATATTTCATGTATATATTTAAATATTTAATATAATGGAGTGAGAGTAAAAAAACTTAGCAATCTAAACAAGGCCCAAGAGAGAAAAACAAATCAAAAGAACGGGATGTAATGATGTGAAGTGCTCCCTTTGTTTCCGTCTTCCAACAACAAGCAGCCAACATCTCATAAATTTTAGCTAGAATAGTATTTTTCTCTCACGTTAAATCAGTCAACAATAATAATCCACGATCGTATATAATCGTATCGGCACCAGCAGAATAGGCTGAAGGTCACGAGGATGTGATCAAACTATCTAGAGTTCATCTAACTTTGTAAAAAAAATATCGATATTTATGACATCATATTAATGTATTATATATTTCATAATGAATCTGATATTATATTAGCTGTTCTAATACTAATACTAATTTGTACGAGTATATCTTTAGTAAAAATTAAGATGGTATGGCTGGGTATTGTATTAAAATTGTTTTTCTTTCTATACCGAGGTGGGGGTTACTCCGTATATATATAGCGATGAAGTGAGGCTCAGTTTAGATGCAAAATTTTTGACGAAATGCAACTGTAGCATTTTTCGTTGTTATTTGACAATTAGTGTCTAATCATAGTCTAATTATGTTTAAAAGATTCGTTTCGTGGATTTCGTCTAAACTGTGTAATTAATTTTATTTTTTATTTATATTTAATGCTTCATGCATGCGTTCAAAGATTCGATGTGACGGGAAATCTTGAAAAATTTGATAAAATGAAGCGGAACTGAACAGGGCCGGAGCTAAAACCAAACCCTCCAAAGCACTCGGTGTTGTTCCGTCTCCACGGAAGGAAATCCGAGCTCCAATCCACTGAGACAAGAGCCGGGGCGGGGTTGTGTTCGACGCGGGCGCACAAGGATCCGCCTTTTTGCCCGGGCACCACCAGGCGGCGCCGAAGCGAGAGCGAGGCGGCCTGACGGGACGGGGGAGCTGGGTGGCGACCGCACCGCCGCCTCGATCGAGTGACGATCGCCTGGAGGGGATGTCCCTTTCGCCTCTCCGCCTCTTTTCCGAGGCGCAATCATGGCGCGATGGCGACCCGCGAGCCCGAGCACGAGCACGACGCGACGCCGAGACCCGAGAGCACGCCTCGGCCTCGCCCGCCTGCTGCTGCTCCCACTCCCTCTTCCCAGTGGAGAAACGGGGAGCGCATAATGGCGGCGTGGGCGGTAGGCCCCGGCCGGCCGGCGCTGCTCTGCTCCGCTCCGCTCCGCTCCTCTTCTTCAATTCGCCTGCAGCAAGCGTGCGTGCGTGACCGTCACGGTAGAACAGGGGGCGGTCTGCACCTGCGACTGGCAACGCAGAGCAATTAAAGAAACAGATCCAAATGATGAGCGCGGTGCCGGGCTATGGACAGTGGACAGTGGACACAGAGTCCAGATGCATACTTGCAGTACAGTGGTACAGTACACGGGTGCACGCTCACTCACAGCTGGGAATGAGCTCAGGTGTCAGTGTGCCTGGCTGTGCACGCGCGTGGGGACGAACCTGATCCCATCGCTCGCTCATCACTGAGCGCGTGTTTAGAACTTCAAAAAAAAAAAAAAATGCTACAGTACCTGCCACAGCGAATGTTTGCGGTCTGTGCATAGAACATTAAATTTAGACGAAAAAAACTAATTACGCAGTTTGATGGGAAATTACGAGACAAACGTTTTGAGCCTAATTAGTCCATGTTTAAACATTATTTGCCAAATAAAAATAAAAGTACTACAGTAACCCCAAATTTCAACTTCCTACACTGAACACAGCCTAAGGATGGATGTCGGTGCGGCCTGTTGGGCTTATGCTTGTTTAGCGGGGAAAGCATCATTCACTGATTTAATAGAAAAAAATATTATTTGTTTACTGAAAAAATATAATTTATAAGTTAAACGAGTCGGAACGACACGTACTTACCAGGAAGGAGAGAGGCCTGCCTGCGGTGGGGCTAACAAAAGCTTGGGGCCGGCGGAGCTTGCATATGCAGTTCTGCACAGAAGAAGCAGCGCTCTGGGCCTTCGTGACGTACAGGACACCCCATTAGCATGTAATCAAACCGTGCAGCCGTACGCTTGTTTTCATCTTTTGTTTTGAGGAAAAGAAATAAAGCAGGCGCATGCGACGAATTTCCTATTTCTTTTTTTGTTTGTTTACCAAGGCCCGTTCGCTTGTCTTAAAGTTTGGCTTGTTCGACTTGTTTTTTCAGTCGGAACAGTGTTTTTCTCTCACAACAATTCAGCCGGAACAGTATTTTTCAGCCAGTTTCAGCCAAAGTTCAGACCCGCAAACGAGGCCTATATATATATATATATATATATATATATATATATATATATATATATATATATATATATATATATATATACCCGGCCTGTGACACTGTCAATATAAGAGGACGAATAGCGCAGATAATAAATGCTCTGTGGTTGGGCCGTTTTTTTTTGTTTTTTTAAGTTTTTTTCATAAATATGCCCCTGATTGTATACTTTTAAAATCTAGACCCGCACCTCGGCGCTGTTGTAATTAACATCAAGCTTACACGTCTTATTGCCAAAGTCTTTGGCGCCTAGGTCTCGAGGCCACGTCGGCGTTGATGCAGACGTGAAGGCTGACCTAGCAGCCAGCTCGGCGCCATAGATCTTGACGCCGAGCTTGACGCTGTGGCGCCTAGCCGGCTGACTATTGGACCCTCCAAATCTCTATCGCTCCATTCCCTCTCCCTCACCCACTCGGCCCGACTCCCTCTCTCTCCCTCAGTCCGCCGCCGCCGCCGCGCCTCTCGCGCACCACCGCGCTGCCTCCCCTCGGCTACCCGCGTCCCCAGCGCTGCACGCCACCTCGGTAAAGATGTCAACGGGGACTCGATCCCCGATTTCCCGTGGGGAATTCTTTCATTAGGGGATGGAGATGGGAGGAAATAAATCCCCACGGGGAAATATTTGGTAGTAAGGCTGTCCCCGTCGGGAATGGTGGGGACGGGGATGGTTGCCTAGTCCCCGACCCCGATCCCCGCCAACCCGCCTCGCGAGGCCGCGAAGCACGCAGCAGGCGCCGGCCCATGTAAAGGCCCAGTCGCGGAGGTATATAACACGCCGTCCAAACCCTAATTCTCCAACACCCCGCTCACGCCGCGCAGCTCCACGCCCGCCTCCTCGTCTCTGCTGGCGTGCGCCCTCCCTCACCCGCACTTCACGGCGCTCTCCTCCCGGTCACTCCCTATCTGGTCACTCCCTCCCTCGGTCCCTCCCACTTGCGCGCCCTCTCCCAGTCTCCCTCCCTCTAGCGCTCTCCTCCCTCTTGCGCGCCCTCTCCTCCCTCCTTCACGGCGCCGTCCTCCCTCCGTAGCGGCGTCCTCTCTCCTCCCTTTGGCGCAGATCACGGCGGTGCGGCCCTCACAGCGCTCGGCGACGCAGATCCATGCCGAGGCCGGGTGGATCTATGGCGGGCAACGTGGATCCAGGTCGGGCCCGGGCGGATCCTCGGTGTGGTGGCCCACCCGTGGTGGCATCGCGCGAAGCAGCACGGCCTCCCTCTCGCGGGTGCGGGCGACGGCGTACCCCGGCGGTGGATCCTCCCTCTCCCTCGAGCTCTGCGGTGGATCTGGCCAAGGAGCACCTCTAGCGGCGGTGGATCCTCCCTCCCCCTTGAGCTTGGCGGTGGATCTGGCCGAGGAGCACCTCCAGCGGTAGCGGATCTAGCCGAGGAGCACCTCCAACGGCTTCTCCAGGAGGATCTACGATCGTGGTGGTCATATCCGCGTGCGAGGTGGCCGCTCCTGGCCGTGTGCTTGTAGATGGCGTCCACGACGACAGCGGCGAGCGTGCTTCATGTGTTGTGGGGATGAGGATCCCCGAGGGGATTAAATCCCCGAGCAGGGACGGGGATGGGGAAGAAGTGCTCCCCATGAGCCTTCACGGGGATGGGGACGGGGGAAATTTGCCCCCGCGAGGACGGGGATGGGGCAGTAACCCCCGACGGAGAATTCCCTATTGACATCTCGACACCTCGGCCGGCCCTCCCCGCTGGCTACCCCGGCCCACGACCGCGCCCCCCTGCTTCGCCCACGCCTACGCCGTCCCACCCCCTGCTGCGCCGGCCGTCAAAGGGGCAGTGGGGGCCGTGCCCAGGTGCCCGTGGGCCTGCTGCCTGCCTCCCTTGGCCGCCCACCCCCCGCCTTGCTGTCGTGGTGGCTGGCTAGGAGGACGCCTTGGCACACCAGGGGCGCACGATAGCTTCCCCGTCGGTTGCCTCTGCCTCCTGACGATCGGCTCGTCTCTCGTGCAATGGTTGCGCCTCCCCTGCAGTGAAGCAAGGTACATTAGTTTCTTATTTTTCTTCTTATTTGACAATAGTTAGTTAGTTAATGTGGTAGTGATTTAGATAGGTAGAAAGATATTTAGATAGATAGGTAGATTGATGGATGCTTTACATAGTTAGTTAAATAGTTACCTAAATAGTTATATAGTTAGTTACATAGTTTGTTAGATAGTTACTTGACATAGTTATTAGTACTTAGTAGTGAATTGATAGTATCTATTTATTTAGCTATGACGTACTAGAGACCTTGTTGTCGGGTACCATAAAAAGGGGTCCCCTAAGCAAGATCCAAAAAAAATCGCTTAGACCTTGTAAAAATCGAAGCCAAGAGACAACCACCGGCAAACCCCCACCTTATCCGAGGCTTGGCTAGATCACCTGGCCCACCTCGGACAGTATCCTGCCTCGCCCGAGGCCCCGCACGTAAGGCCTCGGACGAGGTACCGATTCTCCGCTTCACTCGAGGCCCCGCACGTAAGGCCTCGGACAAGATGCCGATTCTCTGCCTCGCTTGAGGCCCCGCCCGTAAGGCCTCGGACGAGGCGCCGATTCTCCGGCTCGCTCAAGGCCCCGCACGTAAGGCCTCGGACGAGGTACCGATTCTCCGCCTCGCTCGAGGCCCCACACGTAAGGCCTCGGACGAGGTGCCGGTTCTCCGCCTCGCTCGAGGCCCCGCCCGTAAGGCCTCGGACGAGTTGCCGAATCTCCGCCTCGCTCGAGGCCTCGGACGAGGTACCGATTCTCCGACTCGCCCGAGGCCCTGCACGTAAGGCCTCGGACGAGGTGTCGATTCTCCGCCTCGCTCGAGGCCCCGCCCGTAAGGTCTCGGACGAGGTACCGATTCTCTGTCTCGCTCTAGGCCAGCTCGACAGCTACCCCATCATCGCCGCCTCGACCGGGACATCACGTCCAACTAACGTGACCAACCACTTCCGCGATGTCAGCCAAACGGCGGCTCGATACAGCAGAGCGGTCGACGAGATGGGAGTCACATCGATGTCATGCCGCCTGGGATAGGACGGGGCAGGGGTTACCGGCCACTGTGCTTGGCACTGTGCCCACGACTGACACCTATGCGGCACTATGCTGCCTAACCCCACCTGCTCTGAGGACAGCGCGACGTGGAGAGTCAAGTCTGGGTCCCTATAACCTTGGAATCAGCGTACAAGACCAACTGCTCCCGCCGAGCCCCCCATGATGGTTCAACCTCTACACCAACTAGGCCTCGGCTCTCTACGTTGTCAACATACAGCGACCGGCACGTTGTTCACAGTATACGCCATACCCTGTGTCAAGCCATCATAGCACGTCGCATAGGATCGGGTGTGACCGACACGTCGCTCCAGTGCACCAAGGACAAAACCGCTCCATCGACCATGCCACCACAGTGATGAGCTCCAGGGCTTGGCACACCGCCTTCGCTCACGAAACGCCACGTAGCGAACACATGTATCGCCCCTGTCCCCCCTTCAACTATAAAAGGGGAGTGACCAGGGCTATTTCTAGGGGCACGCACGCACATACAGAAGGAGACATCGCTCAGACATACACACACGGACAAGCAATGCAAAACGCTCTGTAACTCACACTCCTCCGCATTGCAAGAGATCAACATCTCAAGCAACCCACGCCGCTCCACGTAGAGGCCTGGGACTAGCTCCCTCTCTCACCCAGCTTGTAAACCCCTATTAGAAGCACCTTGGTGCAAGGAATACAAGATCGCTCTCTCAGACTGGATGTAGGGCACCTATTGCCTGAACCAGTATAAACCTTGTGTCTCTTTGCATCACCATCCGGGATTAGGGGAACGTAGTACACTTTCACTAGTTGGTTGAGGATCTGTCGGTCCAAAACACTAACAGTTGGCACGCCAGGTAGGGGCCATACTGCGTGACAGCTTCGTCATCCCAACAAGTTCTGGATGGCAGACCCCGTGCGACCACTGCGTCTCGGCACGGTGATTTGGTTCGGGAGCCTAGAGTTCATATCTCTAGGATGTGAATACGATATGGTACTCCTCACACCCAGAGCCCCACCAACCGACGACGACATCACGCACCAGCAGCCCAGGCACAGGCGGCGCCCGGGCCACTGCTCTCATCGCGCTCGCCAGGCACGACGCGGGCGGGACCACCCCGACACCATGCAAGCTTAGGGCGACGCACTGCACTCCGCCGATACCCCATGCCCGGCTGTTGGTACAGAGTCCCTGGTTAGGGACCTATCCAGCTTAAGCCTGGGCAAGGGAAAGACGCTTGTGGCATGCAGCGATGCCCCGTCATCAAGCTTTGCCCCGCTACCTCCTAAGGAGTCGACTCCGGTGGAGCAGCGCCTCGGCGATGGCACCATCCCTGTACCCCTTTGGGTTGGGCAATACCGCCGCCGCCTATGCTTCCGCCTACGCTTCCGCTCACGTGGAGCCCTGAGAACGCCACCAACACTTCGCCCTCATCACCACAACCTCGATCCACACCCACACTGACTCCTCAGAGGAGGACAAGGCGTGGGCCGGAGCAGACTTCTCCAGGCTTCGTGACCCTAAAGCTATGCGCCGCTTCATGGCCGCAAGCGACTACTGCTTCGGCTACTCTGACTCCGATGATGAAGGCACTTACGATCCCACTCATGAGTGCTTCAACGTTGAGCTCGGGATGCTGAGAGCGAGTGATGAGGACGAAGGGGCAGGCAATCGCTCCTCGCCACGTGAGGGTGCAGGCGACGCCACACCTCCACGTGTTGAGCTCCCGGCAGCGCGGAACGAGAACCCCGCCCACGAGGAACTTCGACGCCTTGACTTGGAGCAGCTCCGTGAGCTTTAGGCCAAGGTTGAATAAGATTGATTCCTTCTGCAGTAGCTCTGAGACACTCTCGAGCTAGAGCAGCGGGGTCGCGGTGATGGTGGAGCAGCCCGGCAGAGGGCTCGTGATGTCAACCACCGCATCAACAACGATGAAGGGGGCGAGCAACCCCCTATCTTCAATCACACTAGCCAGAACGTCGTGGCAGCGACAATGCTACTCTAGATGATGCTCGAGCCCTCTACCTCAGAGGGGCAATGGGTCTACAGTGAGCTCTGAGACCTCCTTGAGACTACCATGGTACAGTAGGCCAAAAGTTCCACCTCTCGACGGCACGGAGGTGCCTCAGAACTTCCCATGGCGCCGCCTCGGCAGGATAGGGAGGCCTCAGTTTGTCCTGAGCCCGCTCAGGCACCGACGGCCAACAGGGCCCCCTCGGTGCATGACCGCCTCGGCGATCGACGCAAGGCACAAGGCGACCACGATGTGGTCAGCAGGCGACGGCGCCACGGCAACGATGGGTCCACCTGAGGCTACCACCCGTACCAAGGTGGTCGCTACGACAGCGGGGAGGACTGTAGTCCTTCTTCTGGGCCACTTGGCCCTCGAGTCTTTAGCAAGGCCATCCGCGGCGCCCACTTCCTAGCCTAGTTTTGGCAACCGGCCAACCTCTCGAAGTACAGCGGCGAGACCAATCCAGAGCTATGGCTGGCCGATTACCACCTGGCTTGTCAGCGAGGCGGCATGAACGATGACCTGCTCATCATCCGCAACCTCCCCTTGTTCCTATCAGACTCGATGCGAGCTTGGCTCGAACACCTCCCTCCCTTGCAGATCCACAGCTGGTGTGGCTTGGTAAAGGTCTTCATCGTGAATTTCTAGGGCACATATGTGCGCCCTGGGAACTCTTGGGACCTCAAGAGTTGTCGCCAGATGCCGAACGAGTCTCTCTGAGACTTCATCCGACGCTTCTCCAAGCAATGCATCAAGGTGCCCCGCATTGGCGACTCAGAAATTGTCCAGGCATTCCTCTCCGGCACCTCCTACCAAGACCTGGTCCAAGAGTTAGGCCAGAATGTACGGACCATGGCGGCCGCATTCCTTGACATCGCCACCAACTTCGCCTCAGGCGAAGAGGCTATCGGGGCCATCTTCGCCGACAATGACATCAAGGGGAAGCGAAGGGATGAGGCCCCCGGGGCCTCGGCCCCCACGTCCCCAAGAAAAAGAAAAAGGGTCACCAGGGGAAGCAGGAGGTCCTCGAGGCCAGTCTAGTCACAGCCGCAGATCGCAAGAATCCCTGAGGCCCCGCCAGAGGTCTCGGGCTCTTCGACGCCATGCTTAAGAAGCCCTGCCCTTACCACCAGGGCCCGTTGAAGCACACCCTCGAAGAGTACACCATGCTCCGGCATTACTACACCAAGCTCAGGCTCCCCAATGACGAGGCCAAGAAGAGGGACACCAGTGATAGGGGCAATGACAATGACAATGGGTTCCCCGAGGTGTACAATGCCTTCATGATCCTTGGTGGGCCTTTAGCGTGCCTCACGGCGCGCCAGCGAAAGAAGGAGCGCCGGGAGGTCTTCTCGGTTAAGGTGGCCACTCCCTGGTACCTTGATTGGTCTTAGGAGGCAATCACCTTTGATCGGGATGACCACCCCGATTACGTCCCAAACCCCGGGTAGTACCCACTCGTCGTCGACCCGATCATCGGCAACACCCAGCTCAAGCGCATCAACTTGCCCATCTGCTTCAGCACTCCCTCCAACTACCGCAAGGAGGTCCTCACCTTCGAGGTGGTTGGGTTCAAGGGGACCTATCACGCCATCCTGGGGCGCCCATGCTACGCCAAGTTCTTGGCGATCCCCAACTACACCTACCTTAAGCTCAAGATGCTAGGCCCCAACGGTGTCATCACTGTCGAGTCCACGTACGAGCATGCATACAACTACGATGTCAAATGCGTCGAGTACGCCGAGGCTCTCATGGAGGCCGAGACCCTCATCATCAACCTCGACCGACTTGGTAGCGAGGCACATGACTCCAAGCGTTGTGCCGAGACTTTCGAGCCCATGGAGGCCATCAAGCTCGTCCTGGTCGACCCCACCTGCTCCAACGACTGGGCATTGAGGATCAGCGCCACCCTCGACATCAAATAGGAAGCCATGCTCATCGACTTTCTTCGTGTGAATGCCGATGTATTCGCGTGGAGTCCCTCGGACATGCCAGGCATACTGAGGGAGGTCACCGAGCACGCCCTGGACATCTGGGCTGGCTCTAGACCGGTGAAGCAGCGCCTACACTGATTCGACGAGGAAAAGCTCAGGGCCATCGGCGAGGAGGTCCAGAAGCTTTTGGTGGCCGGATTCCTCAAGGAAGTGTCCCATCCAAAGTGGTTAGCTAATCCTATATTAGATAAGAAGAAAAATGGGAAGTGGAGCATGTGTGTAGACTACACCGGTTTGAATAATGCATATCCAAAAGTCCCTTTCCCATTACCTTGAATCGACCAAATCATTGACTCCACTGCGGGATGCGAAACCCTATCTTTCCTTGATGCTTATTCCGGTTACCATCAAATCAAGATGAAAGAATCCGACCAGCTCGTGACTTCTTTCATCACCCCATTCGGTATGTACTGCTATGTGACTATGCCATTCGGCCTCAGAAACACAGGGGCCACATACCAGCGGTGCACGACCTAGGTCTTTGGCGAGCACATCGGGCGAACTATCGAGGCCTACGTGGATGACATCGTGGTCAAGTCCAAAAAGGCCAGTGATCTCGTCGATGACCTAGAGATCGCCTTTAGATGCCTTAGAGAGAAGGGCATCAAGCTCAACCCCGAGAAGTGTGTCTTTGGGTTCCCCCGAGGCATGCTCTTGGGATTCATAGTCTCAGAACGTGGCATCGAGGCCAACCCAGAGAAGGTCTCGGCCGTGACCAACATGGGACCAATCCGAGACCTCAAGGGAGTGCAGAGGGTTATTGGATGCCTTGCAACCCTGAGCCGTTTCATCTCGAGCCTTAGCGAAAAAGGCTTGCCTCTGTACCGCCTCTTGAGAAAATCCAAATGCTTTTCTTGGACCCCCGAGGCCAAAGAAGCCCTCGCCAAGCTCAAGGCACTGCTCACCAATCCTCCCGTCCTGGTACCACCGGCCAAAGGCAAGGCCCTCTTACTCTACGTCGCCGCAACGACCCAAGTGGTCAGCGTGGCCATAGTAGTCGAGAGGCAGGAAGAAGGTCATGCTCTACCCATCCAACGACCTGTTTACTTCATCAGCAAAGTGCTCTCCGAGACCAAGACACACTACCCCCACATCTAGAAACTGATCTATGTCGTAGTCTTGGCTCGATGCAAGCTGCGTCACTACTTCGAGTCCCACCCGGTGACCGTGGTGTCGTCTTTCCCCCTAGGAGAGATGATCCATAACCGGGAGGCCTCGGGTAGGATAGCCAAGTGGGCCGTTGAACTCATGGGGGAAGCCCTATCTTTTGTGCCTCGGAAAGCAATTAAATCTCAGGTCTTGGCCAATTTTGTGGCTGAGTGGATCGACACCCAACTGCCACCTGCTCAAATCCAGGCGGAATGCTGGACCATGTACTTTGATGGGTCCCTAATGAAGACCGGGGCAAGTGTGGGTCTGCTCTTCATCTCACCCCTCGGAGTGCATATGCACTACATGATTTGGCTCTACTTCGCCGCCTCCAACAATGTAGCCGAGTACGAAGCCCTCGTCAACGGCTTGTAGATCGCCATTGAACTTGGAGTATGACGTCTCCACATACGGGGCGATTTGTAGCTCGTCGTCAATCAAGTGATGAAGGAATCGAACTGCCATAACCCCAAAATGGAGGCGTACTGCAAGTTGGTATGTCACCTAGAAGACAAGTTTGACGGTCTCGAACTCAATCACATTGCGCGAAAATTCAATGAGGTCGCGGATGAACTGGCAAAGATGGCGTCGGCACGGGCCTCGGCCCCCCGAACATCTTCACCAAAGACCTCCACAAGCCTTCCATCGACTACGCCTCGGTGGTGGAAGAGGGCCCACCGGTCGAGCCCACCGCAGGGCCCAAGGCCCCTTCTATCACCGAGACCCCTTTAGCCGAGCCTGAGGTCATGAAAATCGACGCAGAGCCTCCCGAGGCCAACCAGGGCATGGACTGGTGAGTCCCATTCCTTGATTGCCTCGTTCGAGGAGAGCTTCCTACAGATAGGACCAAAGCCCGACGGCTTGCACAACGAGCCAAAACTTACGTCCTCAGCAACAGCGTGTTGTACAGGTGAAGCCCATCTAGCGTCCTCCAACGATGCATCACCACCGAGGCAGGCCATCTAGCGTCCTCCAACCATGCAGCGCCTCAGACGCTTGTCGGAAACGCCTTCCTCCAAGGGTTCTACTGGCCAACGGCGGTTGCTGATGCCACCAAGGTGGTACGCTCCTGTGAGGGATGCCAGTACTGTGCACGGCAGATGCACCTCCTGGCCCAAGCCCTCCAAACCATCCCCATTACATGACCATTCACCGTGTGGGGGCTGGACATGGTTGGGCCTCTACCGAAGGCCCCCGGGGGCTATACCCATTTGCTGGTAGCGATTGATAAGTTCTCCAAGTGGATCGAGGCTTGTCCAATCAATCGAATCAAATCCGAGCAAGCGGTGCTGTTCTTCACTAATATCATCCATAGGTTCGGGGTTCCAAACACCATCATCACTGACAATGGGACACAATTCACTAGCCACAAGTTCCTGACGTTCTGCGACAACCACCACATCCGTGTGCCCTGGTCGGCTGTAGGACACCCTAGGACAAATGGCTAAGTAGAACGTGCCAATGGCATGATCATACAAGGCCTCAAGCCAAAAATATACAATCGGTTGAAGAAATTTGGCAAGAAATGGCTTGCCGAACTCCCGTCGGTCATCTAGAGCCTGAGGAACACCCTGAGCCAAGCCATGAGTTCACACCATTCTTCCTAGTCTATGGAGCCAAGGCCATCCTCCCCATTGACTTGGAGTACGGTTCCCCGAGGCTACAGGCCTACAACAAGCAAAGCAACCGCACTGCCCGTGAGGACGCCCTCGACCAACTGAAGGATGCTTGAGATGTTGCGCTGCTACACTCGACCAAGTATCAGCATGCCCTATGACGCTATCAAGCCCAGCGCATTCAAAGCCAAGACCTGAAGGTGGGCGACCTGGTGCTGAGACTGAGGCAGAGAAACAAGGGCCGCCACAAGCTGACCCCGCCATGGGAAGGGCCGTACATCGTCGCCCAAGTGCTAAAGCCCAGGACCTACAAGCTAGCCAACAAGAAGGGCGAAATCCTCACCAACGCTTGGAACAGAGAACAGCTATGTCGCTTTTACCCTTAAATTTCCAAGCATTGTATACGTTGTTTCTCGAAATACAATAAAGAAACATTCTTTAGTTGTTCTAATTTTTCAAGAAATCCTCTGAACCCGTCGATAGGGGATCGGTGTTATGATAATGCTATAAGGGAGACTCGGCTCCGCCTCTGTAGAGGTGCCCACCATGGGGCTCGAGCATGACTTGGCTCTGCCTCTGTAGAACCGAGCCTCCCTCAGGGGCTAGAAGGCCCCCCTAAGTCCCAGGCACCATTTTTAGTCGTTTTTCAAAAAAATTTCTACGCCAAACTCTCTAGCGTGCTCTGACAAATCGATTGTAAAAAACCTAAGGACCAAAAGTCTGTCTCAGGGCCAAAAGGCCGGCCGAGCCGCAAGACGGCCTACGCCTCTAGGCTACGGCAACTCCCTCACCACCTTTTGCCTAGGGGGCAGCTTAGGCTCTGAGGAAGTTTCTTGCAAGTGATATGTTCAGAGACGAGACAGAGGGCAGAGGCTCGGAAATACAATAAAAAATGATAGACGCATAAGTACTTTAAAAAAGGCCTCAACGGCCACAAGCGTTACGGTACAATAATAATCCTAATCTATTTACATGGCCCCTTTGGCCCAGGTCAGAACTCAGGGTCGCCAGCGTCGGCAGTCGGCGCAGGAGGAACCACCTCCTCTTCGAATAGCTTGGCCAACGCCATGCTAGGGGCCTCAGCCGCCTCCACCAGCTTCATTACCTCCTCCTCAGCCTCCTCGTCATCCTCAGCCAAGACATAACCGTCGCTGACGGCCTCAAGGTTGATGCCGGCGTGGTGCGAGGAGACGACGGCTAGGGTGCGCTTGACGCCCGTAAGCAGCGCCCCCCAGAGCCGCTCGTGGACTCAGCCGCTCAACGCGATCAAGCGGCTCCCAAGGGAGCTGCCTGATTTGACCCCCCAACTTCCAGGGCCTCACAGGCAGTACGAGCAGCGCTCTACAGCGCATTGTGCTCCTAGATCTCAGCCTCGAGCACCGCCTGCACCTCAATGGAGGCCTCAGCTACCCGGGAGACCTCCTTCTCCAACCCTGCGCCAAGACAAGCGGGATGGGGTTAAGCACAAAAGGAAATAAGCCGAACAGGGGCGAAGGCCTATGGGACTCACCCATGGCTTTCTCTTTCCATCTTTGGACCATGACCTGAGAGACCTCGGCCACCCTCGAAGCCTCGTTCTCTAGCTCTGCATCGCATTGGGGAGTTAGGGACCGAACGCAAGAAAAACGAATAAAACAAGGGGCGCGGCTCAACAGGACTCACCCTCGGCCTTTTCCTTCTAGGCTAAGGCCTCGACCTGGGAGGCCTCAACCACCTTGAGGGCCTCTGCCAAGGCACCTTTCATCAGCAGGTGTGCGCCCTGCTCCGCCCCCAGCTGCCCGGCGACGGCCTTGGCAGAGACCTCCGCTTGTTCGGCCTAGGACCTAAAGGTGTCTCGCTCGTCGGCCACCAGGGTCAACTCCTCCTCTAGCTCCTTGATCCACGCTACCAAAGGGGCAGCTTGCTCCCGAGCCATGGCTGCCTCAGCCTTCATGTCAGCATAGCAAAGGCGGAGGTCCTCCACCTCCATGCTCCGCGCTAATAGAAGCTCATTGGCACCGGCAAGCAGGTCCTTTTGCTGCCGGAGCTGGTCCTAGACGCCCCTCTCCCACCGGAGGAACAACGACTTCCTAAGGGACCAAGCCTCGAGCTCCTGGATAGGTAGAACAAACGTCAAGCACTATGAGAAAACTCGGGAAAAGATGACACAGCACGAGAAAAGAAGGCGTGTACCTGGGCAACGCCGGGCAGATCGTCAGCCACGACGGACAGCGCTGTCCGCAGCAACTGCTCCACCAGATGGTAGAATTGCTCAAAGGAGTCCCAGCGCCCCCTCGGCCACATCCTTGAGGGTGAACAAAGGCTCCCCCTCAGGGTTGTCCTGGCTCTGCCACAAGACACGCGGGCTATCCCACCCGTGGGGCTTGGGTTGTACTCGGATGAGGGCCGAGCTCCCCTTGCCCAAGGTTAGAGGTGGCTGCTCCGCGGTGCTGGCCGCCTCGGCGTCCGCCACCTCCTTCCCCTGGGAAGTGTCATCGGAGGAGATCGAATGGACCTCCACCTCCCGAGCGCTTCCCTGCGACGGCGACGGGTCTTGGACCAGGGGTGGTACTGAAGCTTGCCCCGCCTTCGTCTCCATATCCTGGGCTGCCGGCTTCGCCACGCCCACACCAGCCTCCGGCACCTCGGCCTCAGTGGTCCTGGGAGCCCTAGCCTCTGTCGCTTTAGCCTCGGAGGTCCTAGGGGCCTTGGCCTCGCCCTCGGTGGCCTCAGCGACTTGGGGCGCCTCGGCTTCATCTGATGCGCGGGCCTCGGCCTCATGGGACGTAGGCGCCTCCTCCCTTGCTTGCTTTGTGGCCGCCTCAGTAGCCCCTCCTTGGGTGACTAGCTCCTTCGGGTCAGCCCTGGCTGACGTCGTGCCACGGTCTATGGTGGCTTGTGCCTCCACCACCCATTGGGCGGGGAAGCTGGTGCTCACCTTGAGCGCCTTACATGGCGCTAGGGCGGGCGCTTCCGCCTGACGCTTCCGACTAAAGGCAAAGCGCTCATGAGGTCAGCATACGACCAAGGGACGAGCGGGAGATGCTGCAACTCCACTGACAAAACACTTACCTCGAATGGGGACACAACCGCTTCTGCACTGCGTCCCTCATCCTCTGCAATGGCAGTGGCGGTGGCACGGCCCCCGTGTCTGTCGGTGCTGGCCGGCCCTCGCCGAACTCCGGTGCCCCCTCGACCCTCTATGAAGGTGGTTGCGTCGCCCCCGCCACCGCCTGCTCCACCTCCACCATCGAGCCCACCGTGCTAACGACATGCTTCCCTAACGCCCGTGCCTCGAGCGTGTCAGCCTCGGCCCTAGGGCGGGTGGTTGCTGGCCCCGAGGCATCCTCTCCTCCTCCTCCTGGAAACGCCTGACTGCTCGCTAAGGCCTCGGGCGCCGTCCCCCTGACATTAGGGAGATGGTCCAGGGTACCTCGCCCTGCCTCGCTCTCATCATCATCGCTCAAGGAATCCGACAACGATGGTGACGGAGACGGCTCCACCAGGAGACCGTCGTGCCTCTGCGGCCGGCGGTGTTTCTCTAGCTCATCACGCTGAAGGCCCTTCCTCTTGCGCCTTGCCTCCTCGGCGTCCTTCCACTTCTTCTGTGCCTCGGCATGCGCCCTGTTCACCGCCCACCATTCTACGTCCTCAGGAACGGGCAGCGGGGAGGCTCGCACATCCCTCATCCCCTATAGGAATGACAAATGCAAATAAGGGAACAGGAAAATACGAGGAGCAAGGAGGCCTCGAGGGCCATAGCGGCATGACACTCACCAGAGAGATGTACCCCCGCGACGGGCGCATCGGGAACAGGTTCAGACCACTACTCCTCAGCCGCCCCTCCACCGTCTCTCTCACCTGACGTAGAATCTCCTCGTCGGAGAGGGCAACGGCGGACAACTGGACACCATCGATCGGCTCATCCGGTGTCATCTCGAACAGGCGCTGCTGTCGAGCCATCAGCGGCAGCACCCTCCGGTGGTGGAAGGCCACCACGACCACAACCACAATAAGGCCACGGCTATGTAGCCTCTCCAGCGCCTCCAGAAGCGGCCGCAGCTTGGGTTGATCAGCCATTGGGACGCCGTACCTCCACTTCTCCGGCTGGCTCTCCATGATCTGCCCGGTATAGGGGGGAAGTCCGTCGTCGTCATTATAGAGGTAGAACCAGCTATTGTACCAGCGATGTTTGGACGACATGAGCTAGTCTAGGATGTAGAGGAGCTGCCGGTCTTGGCGCACTTGGAGAGTGCAGCCGCTGGCCCTCATCACCTTCCGCGTGCCCGCCGTGCCCACCGGCTTGGTGGTGAGCCCCGCCCGATAGAGGTGGGGGGCAATGCCCAGGTACCCCTCGCAGACAGCGATGAAGATGGCTGCCTACATGATGGAGTTAGGGTTGAAGTTGTGGAGCTCCACACCGTAGTTGTGCGGGAGCGCCCACATGAACCGGTCCACCGGCAGGCCAAGACCGCGCTCGTGGAAGGCCACGAAGCTCACGATGTAGCCATCGTGTGGCCTCAGCTCTGGCTCGGCCCCTGGAGCAATCCACTCCAGTCTATTGGGGTCAGTAACAGGTGGAGGAGGCCATCGTCAACAAGCGACTGTAGCGTCGTCGCAGACACGTCGGACGGACCCCAAGAATCTGCCTGAACGACAATAGCGCTGCCGGCCATGGATGTGGTGAAGAGCACGGCTACAACAATAAGGCATCCTCTCGCTATCTCTCTCTCTCTCTCTCGCCTTTCCACCCCCTTCTCCCTTCTTCTCCCCGGCGCTCTCTTCCTCTGTTCTTAGCAACCGCTCGAGGACAGGAAAGGCGAACACAGGCAGGCAAGGTAAGGAGGGGCGGGGCGAGGCTCATCACGTATTTATGAGGGAAGGGGGTGAAATGGACGGGCGATGAAATCGGGGAAGTTTCCCTTAGATCTAGCGCAGTTAATCCAGATCCTACTAAACCGCCCACGCGTCCACCTTTTCCTTATTAACCGCGCATGCACAGTAACGTCCCATCCATAGACATCGTGTCGTGTCCGACCAGAGCAACGGCAGGCGCCGTTCCGTCTCCCTGAGAAACGGCCACAAAAGGCACACCCGCTGTTGTCAGCCGATGGGAGGGGAATATCCCCCACCCGATTCCTTTCAGACTAAGGAACTAGGCACCGAGCGTGTTACGGTCTTGGGGTTCTAAGGCTGGGCCCCCGAGGGTCTTGACAGCCGCCCTAGGACAAACAGAGTTAGGGACGACTATGGGTGAGCCCATACATGGCCGAGGCCCAAGCAAGTGACTGCTTGGGATGCCCTAAGTCGTGTCCGAGATCAGCAGGGAAGTCTCTGAATGGGATCCCACCGCAGGGAGGCACCGAGTCCCCAGGGCCAATCGAACGGCCCTAGGACCCACTGGAGAAGCCCTCTGGTACTTTTGGAGTGTGTCTCTAGACCACCAGCCGAACCCTATCAAATGGGGCACGGGCCTCCTCATGGACTTACCCAATAACAGCTCACCAGAGGTGTCACTGCTCGCGCCCACCGATGGTAGCCTGGCATTCTCCACGCCTCCTTCCGAATGAAAAGGATGCACGAGGGCCGCACAAAAAAGACAGGGAAACTCCTAATCACCCTCTTGCTCCGCACAGAGGCTCAGGGGCTCTTCCTGCATACACACCGAGGCCCAGCAACCCGAACTCATACTCAGGGGCTCGGCAAAATGCGATAAAGGGCACCAAGCCCGTTACGGTCTAGGGGTTTGAAGGCTGGGCCCCCAAGGGTCTCGATAGCCGCCCTAGAACAAATAGAGTCAGGGATGACTATGGGCAAGCCCATACATGGTCGAGGCCCAAGCAAGCAATTGCTTGGGATGCCCTAAGTCGTGTCCGAGACCGGCAGGGAGGTCTCTGAATGGGATCCCACTGTAAGGAGGCACCGAGCCCCTGGGGCCAATCGAATGGCCCTAGGACCCACTAGAGAAGCCCTCTAGTACTTTTGCAGTGTGTCTCTAGACCACCAGCCGACCCCTATCGAATTGGGCATGGGCCTCCACTTGGACTTACCCAATAACAGCTCACTAGAGGTGTCACTGCTCGCGCCCACCGAGGGTAGCCTGGCATTCTTCACCCCTCCTTCCGAACAAAAAGGATGCATGAGGGCCGCACAAAAAAAGATAGGGAAACTCCTGATCGCCCTCTTGCTTCACGCAGAGGCTCGATGGCTCTTCCTACATACACGCTGAGGCCTAGCAACCCGAACTCGCACTCGGGGGCTTGGCAAAACGCGATAAAGGGCACCGAGCCTGTTACGGTCTAAGGGTTCGAAGGCTGGGCCCTCGAGGGTCTCGATAGCCACCCTAGGACAAACAGAGCCAAGGATGACTATGGGCGAGCCCATACATGGCTAAGGCCCAAGCAAGTAATTGCTTGGGATGCCCTAAGTCGTGTCCGAGACCGGCAGGGAGGTCTCTGAATGGGATCCCACCGCGGTGAGGCACCGAGCCCCCGGGGCCAATCGAACGACCCTAGGACCCACTAGAGAAACTCTCTAGTACTTTTGGAGTGCGTCTCTAAACCACCAGCCGACCCCTATTGAATGGGGCATGGGCCTCCACTTGGACTTACCCGATAACAGCTCACTAGAGGTGTCACTGCTCGCGCCCACAGAGGGTAGCCTGGCATACTCCACCCCTCCTTCTGAACGAAAAGGATGTGCGAGGGCCACACAAAAAAGACAGGGAAACTCCTAATTGCCCTCTTGCTCCGAGTAGAGGCTCAGGGGCTTTTCCTGCAACCAAACCAAGACCCAGTGACCCGAACTCGCACTCGAGGGCTCGACCAACGTGATAAACACCCCTCCTTCTAAACGAAAAGGATGCACGAGGGCCGCACAAAAAAGATAGGGAAACTCCTGATCACCCTTTTGCACCGAGGAGAGGCTCGGGGGCTCTTCCTGCAACCTAGCGGCCCGAACTCATACTCGAGGGCTCGGCAAACGCGACAAAACCCCCCCACTCGACAGGGAAAAAGCCCCTGGGGGAGTAAACCCACTCCTCCAGGGCCTTGGGGGCTACACCCGGCGGGTGCGCTCGCGTGCACCCACCGAAGCCTTGAGTACGAAACACCATCCCACCAGGAGCTGCCGCGAGCCAAGTCTCATTAAAACCTCAGGGAGAGCACTCATGCTCTCCCCGAGGCTCGGGGGCTACTATCGGGTACCATAAAAGGGGTCCCCTAAGCGAGAACCAAAAAAAGCGCTTAGACCTAGTAAAAATCAAAGCCAAGAGACAACCACTGACAAACCCCAACCTTATCCAAGGCTCGGCTGGATCACCCGGTCCACCTCGGACAGTATCCCACCTCACCCGAGGCCCCGCACGTAAGGCCTCGGACGAGGTACCGATTCTCTACCTCGCTCGAGGCCCTGCACGTAGGGCCTCGGACAAGGTGCGGATTCTCTACCTCGCTCGAGGCCCCACCCGTAAGGCCTCGGACAAGGTGCCGATTCTCCGCCTCGCTCGAGGCCCCGCCTGTAAGGCCTCGGACGAGGTACCAATTCTCCGACTCGCCCGAGGCCCTGCATGTAAGGCCTCGGACAAGGTGCCAATTCTCCGCCTCGCTCGAGGCCCCACCCGTAAGGCCTCGAACAAGGTGCCGATTCTCTGCCTCACTCGAGGCCCCGCCTGTAAGGCCTCGGACGAGGTACCAATTCTCCAACTCACCCGAGGCCCTGCACGTAAGGCCTTGGATGAGGTACCGATTCTCTGCCTCACTCGAGGCCCCGCCCGTAAGGCCTTGGACGAGGTGCTGATTCTCTGCCTCACTTGAGGCCCTGCCCGTAAGGCCTCGGGCGAGGTGCCGATTCTCCGTCTCGCTCGAGGCCCCGCCCGTAAGGCCTCGGACGAGGTATCGATTCTCCGACTCGCTCGAGGCCCCGCACGTAAGGCCTTGGACGAGGTGCCGATTCTCTGCCTCGCTCGAGGCCTCGCCCGTAAGGCCTCGGACGAGGTACCGATTCTCCGCCTCGCTCGAGGCCGGCTCGGCAGCTACCCCGTCATCGCCGCCTCGACCGGGACGTCACGTCCAACTAACGCGACCAACCACTTCCACGACGTCAGTCGAACGACGTCTTGACACAGCAGAGTGGCCGATGAGATGGGAGTCACATCAACGCCATGCCGCCTGGGATAGGACGGGGCAGGGGTTACCGGCCGCTGTGCTCGGCACTTTGCCCATGACTGACACCTATGCGGCACTGTGCTGCCTAACCCCACCTGCTCCAAGGACAGTGCAGCGTGGAGAGTCAAGTCTGGGTCCCTGTAACCTTGGAATCAGCGTACAAGACCAACTGCTCCCTTCGAGCCTCGGCTACCCGCTTCTACACCCCCGTAGCCTCGGGACTCGCACCCGCCGAGCCCCCCATGATGGTTCAGCCTCTACACCAACTAGGCCTTGGCTCTCTACGTGTCAACATACAATGACCGGCACATTGTTCATAGTATGCGCCATACCCTGCATCAAGCCATCACAGCACGTCGCACAGGATTGGCCGTGACCGGCACGTCGCTCCAGTGCACCAAGGACAAAACCGCTCCATTGACCATGTCGCCACAGTGACGAGCTATAGGGCTTGGCACACCATCTTCGCTCACGAAATGCCACATAGCGAACACATGTATTGCCCCTATCCCCCCCTTCAATTATAAAAGGGGAGTGACCAGGGCTATTTCTAGGGGCACGCACGCACAGGCAGAAGGAGACATCGCTCAGACAGACACACATGGATGAGCAATGCACAACGCTCTGTAACTCACACTCCTCTGCATTGCAAGAGATCAACATCTCAAGCAACCCATGCCGCTCCACGCAGAGACCTGGGACTAGCTCCCTCTCTCGCCTAGCTTGTAAACCCCTACTACAAGCACCTCGGTGCAAGGAATACAAGATTGCTCTCTCAGACTGGATGTAGAGCACCTATTACCTGAACTAGTATAAACCTTGTGTCTCTTTGCATCACCATCCGGGATTAGGGGCACACAATACACTTTTACTAGTTGGTTGAGGATCCGTCGGTCCAAAACACCGACACTTGTACTTAGTATGTTTCATCTATATTAGACTAAAGGGAATGTGCTTCGTTATGTGTATGAACTAGATGGACAACCTTGTGAGCATATATCATGGAGGCACCGTGAAAAGAGATCGCTATGGATATGTTGAGTTTGTTGAGATGCAAAGCGTGTCTGTGTTATTCAATGAGAAGCCTTCATTTAGTGAGTTGGTTGAAAAGGTTTGGGAGGAGCTACATTGCCATGATGATGATGGTATCATAGTTGAGGGTGTACTTCACCTAGGTTCCCCTCCCAACATCTTAAGGAAGATGATCCTAATTGGGTGTGTGGATCAGTGGGAGAACTATGTGAGATCAGCTATGAAGAGCCAGTTCTAAAGTTTGGACATGGTTGTGCGTTGGGTGGTACCTGATCACATTGCTCATGGGTTTTCCTAGCCATTGGGTGAGCATGCACACTTTGAACCTCCCGTCCCAGAACCAAATATGGATGTGGAGTTTGTGCCTATGGTTACCGATGCCCAATCTACCCCCAATGTGGTCCATATTTTAGAGGTAGTTGGAGATGATTGTCAGACTCATGATGTTGTGGCAGATCATCCTCAGGAGATCCCTTTGACCCAGAATCATCCAAGTAAGTGTCTTATCCGCATCGATCTTTGGAGCTTACCCCTTTCCTTACATCAATTTTTCTCATTCTTTTCTCATATTTCTGCTTATGTTGCAAGAGACATTCCCGACAATGTTGATGTGCCTTCTGTTGCTGCACAAGTGTATTGTGGTTATGGATTCTGTGCCTCTAATAGTGTTGAAATTATGAATGATTTGGAGTCATATGAGATGGCAAGAGCCCTTGATTCTGATGATGATCATCCTGTTGGAGAGCTGACAGAGAGTGACGTTGAGATACTGAGGCGTATCTTCCCTGGCCACCGTGATCCAAGAGTTCATGAGTTCAATGATCTTGCTTATTCCGATCAGGCGTGTGTAGAAGGACGTGATAATGAGCTACTAGAAGCTTCTAAGGCTGGCCCTAGGCATTGAAGAGGTGGTTGCAGGTGTTTGCAGTGATACGCAAGAGACCTTACAAGGTCTTGCATTCATATGTAGAGCGTCGTTACATAGTTGTGTGGGACAAGAAACGCTACCCATGGAGGGTTTGTGCAAGGAAGCAAAAGGTTACTAGAAAGTGGAAGATCACAAAAGTTATCAGGCTACACAATTATGCTGACCATGTGCTCACACTGAGGCATCAACAGTTGACATCTACGCTCATTACCTAGCGGTTGATGGGAATATTGCAGAGAGAACTAAACATGAAGGTTAGGACAATTATCAGGACCGTTGAGATGTTGTATGATGGTTATGTGATAACTTATGGTAAAGCCTAGAGGGCTAAGCAGCGGGCATGGAAGATGATATATGGGGACTGGGAGGATGGGTATGAGTAGCTACCAATACTTTTTAGTGCAATCAAAATGGTGAATTTGGGCATGCATTATGAGTACATCCCAAAACCAAATGCATGGAAGGATGGGAGGCAAATATTCTTCCTTGCTTTCTGTTGCTTCCCTCAATGTGTCGAGGCCTTTAGGCACTGCTGTCCTATCTTCTCCATTGATGTTATGTTCCTGATTGGCAATTCCACTTGCTAGACCCAACATATGATGAGACGCTACCAAGCTTGGTACCAAGGCATGACATATTGCAGGCTGAGGCTACAATGGACAGAAGAAGACTACGCCGACATCGAGTCCTCCTTCGACGAAAACACGACATACAACCAAACTACTCGTGTAGGAAGGCAGGTGGAGGCAGGACCAATCTTAGATAGAGTGGTAAGTCATTTGCCTTAGTTTTCTATGTTGAGTTGCATACCAATACAATCTTACTAAGAACTTTGTTGCAGGGCAACACCCTCAAATGCTCGGTTGAAGACATTAAGCGCTGTTGTCCGAGAGTCAGGGATGATGACACGCGTAGCTTCCTAGATGTAAGCTTCTAAAAATTCTTTCAAGTATAATATTAATATGATAAGTTCTTTCAGTTAACATGATTTTGTGCAACAAAGACTGGCACATGGCTACGCTGTGCGGCTGCTCATTGTGGTTGTAGGACAGCTACGATGCAAGACGTGCACGTTCCTTCTGCAAGCAAAGGAGGGTTAGGTTTGTCTAGCCAAGCACCTATAGGGTCCATAGGCATTGTGTACGAGGATGAGGATGAGGACGACGAGGAGGAAGACTAGAGGCACGAGGAGTGAAAGGATCTAATAATGCCTAGAGGGGGGGTGGTGAATAGGCATATCTAAAAATTAACTGCAAATGCTAAGTTCAAATTTGTCAGTCAATGTCGAAAGTCCTGATAGTTTGGGTCGAAACTCCCGACATTGTCAGAAGTTCCGGCACAAACTATCAGAAGTCCCAACGCCTACGTGAACTACAAAAGCAGTGCCAAATTTAACTTAGCAGATAAATAGTCTTACAAGCCCACTTCCAAGTGGTTTGGTGAACATGTTGGGTCACTCCCTTGATACCGAAATGCCTCCAAATCCTAGATCAAGTCCAAACCCTAGAATGAAGTTTGGAAGAGAAAGAGACAAACAAAAACAAAAGTGATAGCACAAGTTGCAATAACAACAAGCACGTGGGACACAAGGATTTATCCTAAGGTTTAGCAACCCTACAAAGGAGCTCCTATGTCCTCGTTGTTAAGGTGACCACAAAGGTCAAAGTCTCTTTCACCTCCTTGCCTCTCTTAAGGTAACCACAAAGGTCACTCGAGGTTTCCACTAAGAAATCAAGGGTAATACAAACTTTACAAGGCTCTTTCACAAGATGGAAGCTCTTGGATGATGCCTAGCTAGCTAGGGTTCCAAGAACCCAAGAGTAATGGACACAAATCTTACTAGCTTGATGAATAAATCAAGTGCTCAAGCTTGCCAAAGTGATTTTCTCCCTCAATCCGGTATCCTGTCACTCAAATTCTTGGGGGAATCAAAGTTAGGAGCAAAGGGGAGAGGAGAGGGGAGCCTTGAATGCTTGAGAGCTGTTTTGACTATGAGTAAGTTACAATGAATGAGTGAGTCATAGTTAGAAGAGTGGAGAGATCTATTTATACTCAAGGTAGAAATCCAACCATTCAGATCTACGTCGGAAGTTCTGACGTAGATCTCGTGACTTTCGACCTATAAAGAAAACACCGTTCATAACTAGGTCAAAGTCACAACGAGAAGATCAACGTCAGAACTCCTAACGTATGTCGGGACTTTCGACGAGAGTGGTCAGCGAGCCAGCCAAGGTCCAGATGTCAGGACTCCTGACCTGAGTCGGGACTTCCAACAGCCACAGTCACTGCACAGGCTAAGTGACTAGGCGTCAGGACTTCTGACCATCGGGAGTTCCGTCTTACATTGGGACTTTCGACATCAAAAGTCTTGAAAAGATATTCTACATGCACATGAAGTGCTAGTGTCTCTCTTTTGATTTTAGTTTTATGCTTGAGCACTATATCTTCCTCAGACCAACTAAGTTTGCATCCCTCTTTATTCTGTGGTGGATCCTAAACTCAAAACAAAATATAAAATCCTTGGAGAGCGCTTTGAGTTCGTCCGCCTTTACAACTTCAAGAATTGAGGGATACTATTTTAGCTTTATCAACTCTTTGAGTCTTTCATGGGACTAATAGCTGTGACATATCTTATTAAGATCACATTTATCCCTACTTGGGATGTCATCAATACACCAAAACCCACATAGGGGGCAAATGCACTTTCAATCTCCCCCTTTTTTAGTAATTAATGACAACCAACTTAGGCTTTTATAAGAATGAAAGAATTTAAAGCTTTTGAACCCTAAAATTTATGAAGAGCTCCCCCTTGATGTATGCATGAATTTGAACTTCATTTAGAACCATCTATACATGATTTGCATACATCAAGACAAAAACTCCCCCTAAAATTTGTAATCCATGGGGTGCAACAAGCGTGTGTGAACAAACACATATCCATGAAAAGAGATGCAATATGACATGTTATATTCACATAGCAGGTAAAAGAGAATGTGATGGCCAAGAATTCAAAGTAGAAACTTGAAGCAACACATGGCCATCTAAAATAACATACACCATCACAAGTAGAGACAAGCACAAGCTAATAAGATAGATAGATAACCATTACTTGTCCTACAATCATCCATCACAAACACATATAGTTGTCCATTACATACTAGCCACCACACGACATAGTTCATACAAGCTAAAAGTTTTAAAGTCTCAAAACCAAGTGACCAACTAACTTATTACATGATAGATCAAAGCCTAACACTCCCTGTTATCAACAAGTGCCAAAAGGGGTAGGCCGCATGAAAGAAACAACTGCTCATCCTCATAGTCCTTATCATCATAATGGTCACCATCATCATCTTCCTTGATGTAGCCCTCGTCTTCTGCAGTGGCCTTTCTCTTGCCATGGGGGCGAGAAGAAGCATCATCCTTGTAGGACGCACAAGCCTCATCATAAAGCGCTAGAGGGTCACAGGGAGGCACAAATTGTAGTGGAGGTGAAGACACAATACCAGCATGCTGCTCCAAATGATAGAGCCTCTCTTGCATATCATGCTCGCACTGAGCACTAGCGCAACACTATCCAAACATGTAGGTCATGAGGAACTTGAACATGCTGGGCTTCTTACTAGAGGAGGAGGAAGAGAGCGTCTTAGCACTAGAAGCACAAGAAGTAGCAGGTGGTGAAGCACCACGGTGAGAGCAAGAACCCAAAGGACCTTTGCCTTTGCCTCGAGCTGCATCAGCTTTCTTCTTGAGGACCCTTGTAGCTGTGATAGAAGTCTTGTTGGAGATCTTGAGGAGCTTGTGCTAGGAATCTGTGGGGAACTGGATGCCTAATACTTGCTCAATCACATGCATGATGTAGGGGGCATAGGGAAGGTGCCTCACAGGATCCGCACTAGCATCATGTATCTTATTCCAAATGTATCGGCTAATGGAGAACTGCTCAAAATCATCACCAAAGCATTGAAGGACCTTCTGAGAGTCATTACAAAGGAAAGTGGAGTCACCGTGCTTCGGATAAAAAAATATGTCATAGGATGTTGTTTAGAACATAGTAGTAGGGCTTCAGATACATGGTCTGTCCATCTACTGGATATCCATCAAGGTACATGTGCTGATACTCCTCCAAAGCCACACCCTCATAGTCAGTAAGCTCAGGTGCCATGTGGTCGGTGTGACCCAAACCAAGAAGGCAAGACAAGGTAATGAAATCCACCTTGTAGTGCTTGCCTTCTGTAGTCCAATGGATAATGTCAATGGCACCTGTAGGGTCTTTCTCATGGTGATAGGAAGTATAAACTAACAGATGATCTCATTGTTCCAATGCTTCCAAAACACCATCAGGTAGGATAGCCCCATTGAGCAAATATCATGAACCATCTGCTCTAGCTCAGGCTCCTTGAACAGACTAAGGGAATAAGCATCAATAACCTTCATTTGAAGGACCAGTGTCTCCCTCTTCTTCAGAAATTTGTTATAGAGAATGGACTCATAATAATCAAAGTGAAAAGGATGCTAGAAATGGTACTCAAGGCAGAGATCCTTCTCTTCTTCAGCATACAAATTTCTGCCTCTCATGGACCTGATGTCCCGAACCCTATGACGGTAGTCAACTAGCAGAGGAGGTGTGAAACCATTAGTAGGATCAGGAGTGAGCTAGGGCTCCCATATGTCTGATAGAGGACCATCAAAAATAACAAGCTCACTAAAAAAACTAGGGCCTCGAGATGGTGTACTCGTAACCTCAGCAGCGATAGTGCGGCCTGCTCGCTCAAGAGCTTCTTCAGCATCCACTATCGGATCATCTCCAGCAAATGCACATGTCAAAGGAGGTGGAGCAATGGTAGCTGAGCCTTGGGCACCACAACCATGTTCACACTTGGCTAGGGCACGGGAACCACAAGCTCCATCATGGGGATAAGCCGCTTTGGTGTGGCCAGCCGGTTTGGGTGCAGCGACGCGGTCTTGATTATGCTTAGACCGCTTCTCCTTATGACATGAGGGACTGCTACTGTCCATGGCTATGAGAAACATCTAGACATGGAGTAGCATGATTGGATGGGTGACCTTAAGGTCAGAAGTCCTGGCCAGAGCCAAAAGTCTTGACAGTCGAGACTTCCAGTGGGGACTGAGACTCTCGACGCGCGAGGTCATGAATCCATTCATGATACGCCACATCAAGACATGCATCCACACAAGGAAGGTAGAGGAGGAGAAAGGGAAGAACAATAGAGGTAGTATCTAAGGTACAGTGAAAGGTCCTAATAGCTAGAGGGGGTGAATAGCCTATTAAAAATTTCTACAACAACACTAAGACAAATGATTAGTTAATAAGATGGCGAAGCGAATTTTGTGCTAGCACTATACTTGGGGTTGCAAGCCACCTACCCAATTCTATTTTCTATGATCTCTAGTATATCACAACAAAGCTATGCCACTAATATACACCTTGGTGATCAACCTAGTGAGAGTAAAACAATTAAATGATTCACTATCTAGTCTTAACATCCACTAGCTCTATCCAAGTGAATGTATAATGAAATACAAGAGAGTGGTAGAGAGGTATACCGCCGTGGCAAGTGACCAATGAGTGAATACTAATGAATACCAAGGAGACAATCATGACACAATGATTTTTCCTCTGAGGTTCACTTGCTTCCCGGCAAGCTAGTCCCCGTTGTGGTGATTCACTCACTTGGAGGTTCATGCGCTAATTGGCATCACACGCCAAACCCTCAATAGGGTGCCGCACAACCAACACAAGATGAGGATCACACAAGCCATGAGCAATTTACTATAGTACGTTTTGGCTCTCCGTCGAGGAAAGGTCAAGAACCCCTCGCAATCACCATGATCGGAGTCGGAGACAATCACTAACCTCCGCTCAAATATCCTCGCTGGTCCAAGCCGTCTAGGTGGCAGCAACCACCAAGAGTAACAAGCCAAACCTACAGCGAAACATGAATACCAAGTGCCTCTAGATGCAAAGACTCAAGCAATGCACTTGGATTTTCTCCTAATCTCACAAAAATGACGAATCAAAGATGGAGAATAGTGGGAGGGCTTTGGCTAAGCTCACAAGGTTGCTATATCAATATGTGGGGATATTAACCCCTATACCCTTACGACTAGGATTGGGCTAGCCCGGACCAGGGGGTCTGGCCCACTAGAAGATGACGGGTGGCCTGGCTAATCTGCTCAGAGTCCCACGCAAGGAATCAAGGCAGACTTGGAGATCAAGCAAGATCCTAGTTGGTTAGAATAGGAATCCTTATCCGGCCACCTATGGCAATTGTAACTGGTTAGGATTAGTTTCTAGATCTATAACCCTGCTCTCCAGACTATATAAGGCGGGTAGGGGACCCCTCTCAAAACATCTCTCATTGATATATAGCAATACAATCAGATGCAGGACGTAGGTATTATGCCTTCACGATGGCCGAACCTGGATAAAACCTCGTGTTTGTCTTGCGTCACCATCTTGTTTGTAGCTTGCGCATCTGTCTGCCGATAATCTACTACCTTGGGCATACCCCTAGGTAGACTACTGACCATATTTCGTCGATAGTGGTGTGTCAGGTAGGGGGTGTGCGTACTGCTCTCTAGACGAACAAGATGGTCATCATCCCCAGTTCCATGGCTATGCCGAACAGCCTCACATTCACCATCGGCTAGATCACCTAGACCACTAGCTCCGACAACTTCATCGCCATGACCACAGAGGAGGTGCAGATCCAATCTGCATTGACCACTGCTTCACCAGCGTCAGCTACGGCTCTAACCATGTTGGATCTAGCTCCGACCACACCAGCATCATCTTCAGCCACGCCGACAACCCGTCGTTTGCTTCCTCGCTACAAAGGGAGGTAGATCGACAACACCGATCTGCTCGACTCCATCGATCGGGCCGGCACCAAGCTTATTGAAACCCTAGCTCTGGTAGATTCGATTCAAAATCAACCTACCGAGCAGGTAACCACTACCCACAACAGATCTACCCAACCAGCTCGGGCCAGTCGTCTTGCATGACTCGGTACGGATCTCATGGTCACGTCTACTCCTAAAGGGCGCTTTGTTCGTCACCGACCAGCCCCTGCAATGGGTCTCCGACTCTCCGAGTATGGCCTACGAAACACTGCTTCCAACTATGCGCACAATATATAATGCTGCTCGGATCTATGTTTTATACATTGACCTCGGCCAAAGCCACACAACTTTGTCAACATGGTTTGGATCGAGGAATATCAAGAAGGGTCGGTCCACACAGTTCAAGAGGGCAGTTCTAGCTCCCCATCTAGCATCGCATCTATTGGCTCCGTCCACACTGAGCTCCAGCGCCATGACAATGAAGAAGTAGAATACGATCTGGATATCCTAGACCACTCCTCGGCTTTCCCATGATTCCCATCTTTCCCACCAAGGCGAGGAGACTTGATCAATGTCAACAGTAATGACAAGCCACCGGCAGTTGGTGAAACAGAACAAGAAAGGCTAGCACGTGAAGCACGCAATATTGACTGGTTTAATCGCCGACAAGGCAAAGCTAAGGCAGAAGAGGAGGTACGATGCATAAGGGTCTAGCCATGCGATCTTAACAATGCCTTTGATAGGGTAGGGGACAAGTAGGTCTTTAGGACTCTAAGCGCCAACATAGCTGTTGCTATGGCAACAATGCAATGACTACCCAATACCCTAGAAATCCAGGCAGTTCGTGATGATGTACAAGCTTACTTGATGGCTGCTATGGCCTAGACCGCAGAGATTGCAAACCAAGCCTGGGCTCCATCTATCTCAGTCGAATCAAGCCACAACCACCAGTACTCAAGTCACTCATAGCCACCCAACCAATGTGGCTCACACAACAACGACCCATCAGACAACCATCAAGGTGGAAACGGTGGTCATGATGGTGACCGGGACGACAACCGCCACAACTACTAGGACGACAACCGCCGAGACAACCGTGACAATTGCCATGATAACCGCAGTCACAGGGTCAACTAGGGGGGCAATTGGGATCGCCGTGATGGCAATAATGATCTCTGCCATTACCTTGGAGAACGCGATCTGCGTGATCGCATTAACCAAAGAGCCAACGATCGTACATCCCATGAAAGCTATCGCCGTATGGAATATGATACCACCCACGGCCCTCCAGGTTTGAAGCAGTTTACCCCTCACCTTCGCCAAGTCATATGGCCCAAAAACTTCAAGCTCAAAAAACTCTAGAAGTATGACAGCAAGGAGAACCCTGAGTTATGGGTCATGCTCTATGAAACCGCATGCAGATCAGCCATGGCTGACGAGCACGTCATGTCTAATTACTTCCCTATCACCGTCGGCCATGCAGGCCACCAATGGCTGGTCAGCTTGCCGATGAACTACTTTGATTCTTGGCAAGAGCTTAGGCAAGCATAAATCAAAAACTTCATTGCTACTTGTGAACAACCCGGCAACAAATATGATCTACAGCGGATTCGAGATCGCAAAGATGAGCCACTACGCGAGTACGTCCGACGCTTCTCGGAGATGCGCATCAAGGTCCTGTCAATCTCCGACAATGAGGCAATCGAAGCTTTCATCACTGGTCTCCGCTTCCACAATGCCCTAAGGGACATGCTCCTCTGCAAAAGACCTGAATCGGTCACAGCGCTCTTAGCCACTGCTAAAAAAATATGCGGATGCCGATGATGCTAAAAAGATAATCATCTAAGAAGTAGCAAGGGTTCCATGCTCCGAACACCTCCCACACCATGATGACTACCGTGGCAACCGTGGTCGGAACGACAATTTTGATCGCCGCAACTAGTGCAACGATTCCCACAACCACCGCGATCGGCGTAATCAGCGGCATAATCGCCGTGACGATTATAGGGGCAAGCATGCTCAGGATGATGATGGCGAAGTCAATACTGTTAAAAAAGGTGGCAGACATCACAACTATGAAGAAGACTACGCCAAAGCATTGAAAGGACCCTACCAGCTCCATCCCAAGTCAAACCGTACCATGGAGAATTGCCGCATTCTCAAATCTATCTACACGCGCCAAGAGGCTCTGGATACATCTGACAAGCCTAACGACACAGGGGAGCAGCGTAACGAGGACAATGATGATGAAGACATAGGTCCCCATCACAAGTATGTCAAGCCAACTGACCGCGTCTACACCATCATTGGGGGCAGAGTGTCCATTGAGACCAAACGAGAACGCAAGCAGCTCGCCCGCGCTTGCTTGAACATGGCCAATGCCGACAACCTCATCGCTGATCCGCGGCTCCCTCCTTGGTCTCACCGCGAGATCTCCTTCAGTAGAAAGGACCAATGGGCTGCAATACATGAGCCAGGGCATTTTCCTCTGGTCCTCAATCCTTGTATCAACAAGGTTTAGTTCGATAGAGTGATGATTGATGGTGGTAGTTCCATCGATATACTATTTAAGAATAGTTTGCTAGCCCTAAAGATAACCCAGGCTGATCTCAAGCCATACAAGGCACAGTTCTAGGGCGTTCTCGCCGAACAGAGCTCCACACCTCTCGGGCAGATCACGCTACCTGTGTAATTTGGTACCCCAGACCACTTCCGCACTGACTATGTCAACTTTGTGGTTGCCGACTTCGAAGGCACCTACCATGCTATCCTTGGCCGACCAGTGCTCACCAAGTTCATGGCCATACCTCACTATAGGTATTTGGTGCTCAAGATGCCTACTGAGAAGGGGGTTCTAACTCTTAGGGGCAACATATACGTAGCTTACACCTGCGAGGAGGATAGCTTCAAAATAACAGAGGCTTACGACCTCTCTATTCGCATGGCCGAGACCACGCTCGATGCTAAGAAGACCCCAGCCGATCATGTGGAGATTCTAGAGCTCGAGGCCCCACACAAGAACATCAAGTCCAGAGAGCACAAAGCGATCCAGCTAGTCGATGGCGATCCTAGCAAAACGGCCCTTATCGGGGCTAACCTAGATCCTAAATAGGAAGACGCGCTCGTCAGGTTCTTGAGAAGCAACATGAGTGTGTTCGCATGGAAATCCGCTAACATGCCCGGGTACCTCGGAACTTGATCGAGCACTCCTTAAATGTCGATGGCAAGGCCAAACCCATCAAACAGAAGCTACGATGGTTCGCTCACGACAAAAAGGAGGCTATTAGGGTAGAAGTTACATGGCTTTTAGTAGCCAGATTTATCAAAGAAGTATATCATCTGGAGTGGTTAGCCAACCCGGTTCTTGTACGCAAAAAGAATAATGAATGGAGAATGTGCGTTGATTACACTGATCTCAACAAACATTGCCCTAAAGACCCCTTCGGCTTACCTCGCATAGACAAGGTCGTAGATTCAACCGCCGGTTGCGAGCTGCTTTCCTTTCTCGATTGCTACTCTGGTTATCACTAGATCGCTCTCAAAAAGGACGACCAGATCAAGACATCCTTCATCATGCCCTTCAGCACCTACTGCTACATGACCATGTCGTTTGGGCTCAAGAACGCTGGGGCTACCTCCCAATGTGCCATATAGGCCTACCTCAAAGACGAGATAAAAGACGACCTCGTCGAGGCTTATGTTGACGATGTAGTCGTTAAAACCAAGGAAGCATACACCCTTGTTGACAACCTAGAGCATACCTTTGCAGCCCTTAACACATTCCAATGGAAATTAAACCCAAAGAATTGCATATTTGGTGTTCCATCTGGAATACTGCTCGGCAACGTCATCAGTCACGACGGCATACGCCCTAACCCAGAGAAGGTAAAAGCTATCTTGGACATGAAGCCGCCCAAAAAGGTGAAGGATGTTCAGAAGCTTACCAGATACATGGCTGCCCTTAGTCATTTTATATCAAGATTAGGCGAAAAAGGACTACCATTTTTCAAGCTACTCAAAGCATCCAAGAAGTTTGAGTGGTCAGAGGAAGCAGACGCTGCCTTTACATAGCTAAAACAATTCCTTATATCACCTCCGGTCCTCACTGCTCCCAGAGAAGATAAAACCCTCCTGCTTTACATTGCAGCAACTAATCGAGTGGTATCCACTGCCATGGTGGTCGAGCGCGATGAGCCCGGCCACATCTACAAGGTACAATGACCAATCTATTTCATCAGTGAGGTGCTCAATGAATCCAAGACTAGGTACCCATAGATTTAGAAATTGATCTACGCCATACTAACTACATCCCAAAAGTTGAAACACTACTTCGATGGATATTGTGTGGTGGTCATGACTGAGTACCCTCTGGGAGACATCATTCGCAACAAGGATGCGAATGGACGCATCGTCAAATGGGCAATGGAGCTATGCTCTTTCTCCTTGGAATTTGCAAGCTGTACTACAATCAAGTCTCAGGCACTTGTCGATTTCATCGTCGAGTGGACAGACTTAAGCACACCTGCCTCTCAGGGGCCCGTGGAGTATTGGAAGATGTACTTCAATGGCTCTCTCAACATCGATGTCGTAGGAGCAGGAGTCCTTTTTGTATCACCATCCAAGGAGCAGCTCCGATATGTCCTCAGGATTTATTTCCCGGTGTCTAATAACACCATCGAGTACAAAGCATGCCTACACGATCTGCGCATCGTGGTCGAGCTCGGTGTCAAACGTCTCTATGTCTATGGAGACTCAGCTCTGGTCATCAACCAACTCAACAAGGACTGGGATACGACCAGCGAAAAGATGGACGCATACTGCAAAGTGATCAGAAAGCTGGAAGGTAAGTTCTATGGCATCGAGTACACATGTGTGGTCTGGAACAAAAATCAAGCAGCAGATGCACTGTCAAAGTTAGGATCATCCCGAGCCAAAGTACCACATGGCATATTTGTTCAAGATCTGCTCACGCCCTCTATCAAAGAAGAAGATCCCGCAGTCGACAAGCCTCCAGACCAGCTATTGGTGGCTACGGTTCCGGCGTCAAACACCACCAAACCACCTCTGACCACTAAGGAGCCTGACTGGAGAGTACCTTTCATCAAGTACCTAACAGATGGTAGCGGTTACACTGATCGGACAGAAAACGAACGCCTGATGCGTCGTAGTAAGCAGTATCTGCTCGTCGATGGCAAATTGTGGCTCAAGAACGTGAAGGAGGAAATCTTGATGAAGTGTATAACCTAGGAGGATGGTGAACGTCTCCTAGACAAAATCCACTCTAGCTCCTGTGGCAACCACATGGCCTTGAGAACGCTAGTTGGCAAGGCTTTTCGAGTAGGGTTTTATTGGCCGTCAGCTATAGCCGATGCAAAGAAGCTAGTCCGCTATTGTGAAGGTTGTTAGTTCTTCGCCAAGAGAATCCATGTACCAGCACATAAGATTCAGACTATACCAGCCTCTTGGCCGTTTGCATGCTGGGGACTAGATATGATTGGCCCTTTCAAACCGGCCCCTGGGAAATTTACATGCGTCTTTGTGCTGATCGACAAATTCTCCAAGTGGATAGAGTACATGCCCCTGGTCACGACATCTTCAGAAAAGGCTACCGCGATCATCGACTAGGTCATCCACCGCTTCGGCATACCCAACAGCATCATCACCGATCAGGGTACTCAGTTCACCAGGAACGCTTTTTGGGACTTCTGCGATGAAAGGAGCATAGTAGTAAAATACATCTCGGTGGCACACCCTAGAGCTAATGGATAGGTCGAGCGGGCAAACGGTATGATCCTGGATGCACTTAAGAAGAGGATGTACAGAGAGAATGACAAAGCTCCTAGAAGATGGCTCAAAGAGTTACCAGCCGTGGTCTGGGGTCTCAGAACCCAGCCAGTCACAATACCAGCGTATCACCATACTTTATGGTTTATGGGGCTGAGGCAGTACTTCCAGTAGATATAGCCTTCAGATCAGCATGGGTAGAGAACTTTGACAAAGACAAGGCCAATGAAGTGCGGGAGCTAGAAGTGAATAGTGCAGAAGAGAAGCGGCTTGACTCTTGCGTACGTACAGCCAAATACCTTACTGTTTTGCATAGGTACTACAACAAGAACATCAAGGAGCGGTTCTTCGTGGTCGGGGACCTGGTCCTAAAGTGGAAGACAAATCAGGCAGGTGTCCATAAACTCGCAACCCCATGGGAAGGACCCTTCATGATCAAGGAGGTTACACGCCCTACATCTTACAGGTTAGCTCGCCTAGACGGCACAAACGTACCCAATTCCAGGCACATCGATAAGCTTAGGCGTTTCTATGCTTAGCTACTAAGATATGTACCCCTCTTGTACTATTGATTTCTTTCAATAAAGCTATTATGATTTCTCCGACCACTCTAATGTGTCATTTCGATGTCTATTGTTATTCTAACTCTACCAGTTAAAACCGACCACCATTCCTTCTCAGGTTTTCGGAGCAGGCCCTGTCTCCGGTTCCTCCCAACGCATGCATGGGATCCGCTCTCTACGCTATGGGTGATCGGCAGGTGCTCTCTGGTTTGACTTGTGTGTTTCTACATGTGCACAAGCTACGCACTTCACACTCCGACCGCAAGACAAACTAGGGCCATACAAACTTTTCAGGATGATGTGTCGACTAAACTGGTACAACTAAACAGAATGCCAACATGTTCTAACTTAGTTACATCAAACATGATATCCGAGCTTAAACATGTTTTCTACAAAACAAACAAGCTCATGTTGATATATAGTTACATTATTACAAGCTTGCCTGAAAAGGTCCAAGTTTACAATAACACAACTACATCTTCTACAGCTATAGCCTACACTAATGGCTGGTCAGGGCACACAGCACCTGCTTCTCGCTGGGCCTGACATCGTGCTCGAGTCTTGGGGACTCTGGCATTGATCGAGCTAAAGAAGATGGCCTCGCTGATGCTTGGCTGGTCAAGACCACAGGCTTCGCCGGTTGGCTTGAAAATGACGGCGCTCCCAGCTAACTTATTGATGGTGTTCCTTGTACGGGTGGTGTCGCACTTCCACACAGGTTAATATCACCAATTATTTTCGCCGACAAGGCCAACTAGGTCATTCGTAGCTCCTCAGCCTTGTCTAGATCTACCTCCTTCGGGTATCTAGCCTCTAGGCGCTTGAGATCGATCAAGGGGTAGTGAGCACGTATCATGCTTAGCTCATGTGTGCCTGTGTACTCTCCCGCCTCCTTCATGAACTCCTGGAACCATCCCCATGCCCTTTGGCATCTCTTGATCAATCCCAGCTGTGGCGTCCTTGGCACATCTTCTACTAGCACCGGATCGATGAGGTTAAGGACCAGCAAAATGCCCTTTGCCACCTCCTGGCACCAGTTTCTCCAGGTGTCATGGTCCTTGGTGATCTCTTGGCATTGCGCCTTCCAACCGACATGGTCTTTCATCACGGCCTCTAGATGTTTCTTTGCATTGATTTTTATAACTGCAAATCGCACATGCTGTTCAGACGCTATACTACGCCAAACTATGGTAGGCAACAAAAATGAGCAAAGGTGGTTGGACAACTTACCTTTCAGCTCCTCTGTCATCTTGGTTGTGTGGTCCCGAAGCTACGACTGGTCTTACGCCAGTTTTCGGTTGTCCTCGTTTAGGCGATCACACTCCCCGACCACATGACTGTTCTCCTCTCGGAGACGGATCACTTTAGCTTCTAAGCCTGCACTATAGCTGTTACTACCAACAACGCAGCAGCACGTGTTAGTAGTCAGTATGATAAAATGGCTACTTACTTGTTTTTTCCCGCTCTTTATTACTGAGCTAGATGACCAGGTTCTGGTTCTAGGACTCTTGCGCTATTTTTTCATGATTGGTGGCTTCAAGTCGCTGGTGCAAGCGTTCCACCTCCGCTGTTAGCTCCTTGTTGCTTGCAGCGATCCCCTCGATCTGGTCGAAGCATTTCTTGTGGTACCTTGTGGTCTTCATTAAGTCCTGTGTGCAGATAGCTAAGTAAGACTGCTACGACTAGACAGCAAGATCAGGGGGTGAAGCAAAGCTTACCTACACCTCTGTCACAAGCCGTTTTGCCGCCTGTTCAATTTTCTTGGTTTCTTCGACCTCTAGGATTTCCTCATGGACAACCCATTGGTCGTTCCACCAACGCGACACATACACATGTTGTCGCTTGTCTTGCGGATGGCCTAGGACCTCCTCCACTTCGTCCTCTTTAGGCTCTTCTTCGGGTTCTGGTGCTGGCCTAGCGTCAGTAGCATCTGTGATCACCACAGCCTTTCCATGAGTTGCAGCGTTGGTAGATGTGGTCTGTGCTCTCACCTTTGGCCACTGCACCTCGGTCTGCTCTGTTATCCTAGACGCTGATGTGTTGCCCTCAGTAGGTTTAGCGCTCGAAGCACTCTTGCCCGGTTCGGCTAGTCCCTCGACCACCTGCTTGGGGACTATTGCCTGACTGCTTGCTTACTGAGGCCCCGACGGATCTTCTACTCTGGGTTCCTCGGTGGTCGGCTGCTAGGCAGTCTGCTCTACACTTATTGGCAGTGCCACGCCACTTCCGGCTAGCTAGTCTGGACTTTTGGTGGACGCCGAGCTAGTACATCCGAGATAAGTTCAAAAGGCAATCATATTAAATGCAAATTGCTAATTTATATTAAGATTACAAATACTTACATGTTGGAAGCACGGAATGATATGGAGAAGGCATGTCTCTTCGGCCGTACTTGCTCCATGTGCTGTGCGGATGACTCCTGGTCTCCCTCTACATCCAGCACTGTCGCTGGGCCTTGGTCCTCGACTCCTCCACCGATTGTCTTTCGTGCTATAGTGGTCGGTGGTGCGCTCGGTTGAGTTGTCGCTCCTGTTGCTGGTTGCATTCCTTGCTCCATCGACTCCAGTTGCTTCCTCCTTTTTTGAGGGACAAGTTGAAAGGCATCTGCATCTTCTCCCTCCTCTATGCCATCGTTCGGCTAGGCAAAAATCACCTACCGACGCTTGCCAACTGGGTTCTCCTCTGGGTCCCCCTCGGGCTCATTGATATTTAGCACCCCCGGTGAGCAGGGCGGTTACTGATCTCTTCTTTGACTGTTTGGGGGCAGCCGACCATTTACCAGCGGTTTTGTCCGCTGCCTCCTCTCCTACTCTGAGCACCGCCCAGTCGACATCCTCATCCTCGATCTCGACGCTGGTCTGGGTGGTGGGATCAGCTCCTTGTGGCCACTCTACTCCAGGGGGTGGCGACACAAACACTATCGCTCTATCCTGACCATTAACCTGGGTAGCAAAAGGGAGTGAACACAGTAAGTTTCCACTTATCCTAACACAATATAAGATTACGGGTACAAGGAAAGATGAGTTACCTTTGGGGGAGGTCGGGCAAGCTTGAAAGCGTGCTCAATATCGCTCAATCTGGCATAATTGGGATCGGCTAAGTTAAATAGCTCGCCAATTCTAGCTTTGACTTCGATTTTATCAAGCGCCCCCTGCCTCATCCTTGTCGGGTCCACGCTCCCTTGATACTCATAGCCAGGATGTACCCTCCTCTGGTAGGGCTGGATCCGTCGGCTGATGAAGCTCTCGACCACGCTAGGACCATCCAGTTTTTTCCACAGGATCATTCCAAATATTTCTAGAATCTGTTCTAGATGCTCGGGCTTCTCCGACCAGCTTGTCTTCTTCTCCAAAATATAGCCCACGTTGCACAACATGATCGTGTTTGGCTCTTCGCGGATGTAGAACCATTTCTTGTACCAGTCATCGAGCGACGTGTTCCATGAGCAGTGCAGGTACTGGGCTTTCATGCTGTCACGGAGGTTGAGGTACACACCCCCGGCTATCTTTGAACCGCCACTTCCTTTCTTCCGTAGACAGAAAAGATGGCTGAAAAAATCAAAATGGGGCTAGAAGCCGCCATATGCTTCGTAGAGATGTATAAAAGTGGCGACAAGGAGGATCGAGTTGGGATGCAGATTGCAAATCCCAATCTCATAGTAAAGGCAGAGCCCCTGAAGAAATGGGTGTACCGGAACCCCAAATCCCCATTTAAAGAAATCCTCGAACACCATGATCTCACCTAGTTGTGGATCAGGGTACCCCTCACCCTCTGGCGCACACCATCCTGCGAGCTCCTTGTCGTGGAGTATCCCCATGGTGATGAGGTCTTCAATGGTCTACTCATTGCTTTTCGATTTCCACCATTCCTTCACCATGACCCCCGCTTTCTTCTACGCATCACTTTTTGCCATGACTCTGGCCTTGCTGGTGATCGGGGAAATGGCGGCGGATTGATTGGTGGCGATTTTGGATGTATTAGGGTTGGCGAGAGGAAGAAGAAAGCTATGGTTGTGAATGGCAATGGGGTTCAGTAAATAATAACTTACCTATCCTATACTGTATTTAACCCAAGAGTTATTCTGTTTTGTCTACCCGGGATTCTTGGGAGATGTGTGCACGTGCCGCAGACGGTTGTTTTCATAGCCTCGAGATCTACGCCAATATATGCGCCTCTTTGTTGCTAGTGTGGGAGGGCCCACGCTGACGCACCTACTGATAGGTGCCAAGCAACTATTTGCTTGACAAGACAAAAAGACAGTATGACGTTCTATACCCGTCTACTTTTTTGACCAGACGTGTCAGATTGGACTTGACAGAACAAGTAAATAAATAAATACATAAAATAATAGTACAAGTGGCATATGGTTTTTTGCCACACTTTTTGTGCTTGGGGATTGTCCCGACCACCCCCGTGCTCGGGGACTGTCGCGACTATCCTTGTGCTCGGGGACTATCACGACTATCCTTGTGCTCGGGGACTGTCCAGACCACCATCATGCTCGGGAACTGTCCAGACCACCATCATGCTTGGGGACTGTTCTGACCACTCTCGTGCTCGAGAACTGCCCCGACCACTCTCCGACCATTGCTCGGAGACCACTCTCCTCGGCTACATGTGATTTGTACTCACATACAGTTGAGAGGCATTTATTTTTTCTCACTTAGACCTTGCTACAAGGCTGATACCTCACCTTCCAGCAAGCTCGAGGACTACATCGGTACGATACATCTGCCGGTGCATCTCATATCGCTTGTACGACAATTGGATTTTCAACTTAATTAGGAATTCTTTTTATACCCTGGCACCACGTGCCTGCGTCACCTACTACCAGGCTCGGGGACTAAGTGGGCACACTTTACCTTGCGGTGAATGTACTTATTTTATCGACCCCTATGCTCTGACTATTGGCCATAACTGCTACTATATAAGGGTCACTTACATTTCTATTCAGCCAAATGATATTTATAGGCACCCCCAAATAATAGAGCCGTTGGCTCAATTATTGGGCTAACTGCGGGACGACCGGACGCGCAAGTCATGTGCATCGGACGCGTCTGGTGTGGTCACTAGACACGTCCGATCGCTACATCCGGTCGCAACCTGACCGCCACATGTCCCTTTCAAATTGTTTAGCCATTGGTGCCCAACGGCTATCTCTACGCACAATAATACTATGTGGTCGGACACGCTGTTATAAAATGACCGGACCTAGGAGACACAACATCAGGTCGAGTCTAGGGAGATCCTAGAGCCGCTCTGGGCCGACTAGACGTGTCAGATCACACCAGACCGGACGTTCCTAGCGTCCGATGAATTATTGCACTAAAAACTCAAGACTTGCTAGTTTACACTGGACGCGTCCAGTGTGGCGACCGGACATGTCCGATCGCTCTATGTAATCCTGCATCGGGCTATATCACTTTGACCTGATGCTGAACAGTAACTCATCAGTGTCTAGTCACTCCACTAAGCTAGAGTTCGGTCACTTGCACTTAGTGCCTCACCTCGGGTCTAAATATCGGATGCGTCCGGTCACTTCTGTCTGACTACCCCAAGACTGGATAAAATACCGGACGCGTTCGGTCCCAATTTGGACATGTCTGGTCACTCTGTGACCAGCACAACTAACTCCTTTTCAACTCTATCTTCTTTACCCTTGCTTAAATGTGCCAACCACCAAGTGTATCATCTTGTGCACATGTGTTAGCATATTTTCACAAATATTTTCAAGGGTGTTAGCACTCCATTAGATCCTAAATGCATATGTAATGAGTTAGAGCATCTAGTGGCACTTTGATAACCGCATTTTGATTTGAGTTTCACCCCTCTTAATAGTACGGCTATCGATCCTAAATGTGATCATACTCACTAAGTGTCTTGATCACCAAAATGAAAAAGCTCCGATCAAATTTCACCTTTGCCTTAAGCTTTTTGTTTTTCTCTTTCTTCTTTTTCAAGTCCAAGCATTTGATTATCACCATGCCATCACCATCATCATGATTTTCACCATTGCTTCATCACTTGGAGTAGTGCTACCTATCTCATAATCACTTTGATAAACTAGGTTAGCACTTAGGGTTTCATCAATTAACCAAAACCAAACTAGAGCTTTCATCGAGACACCATGGTTGTACCTTGAACAAGGGAAGAAGACAGAGGAAAATGAAATCCATAGGCCATGAACAAATCTTCAAGCACGAGCGCCTCCATGAACAAAATCATCACCACCGAGTCGAGGAAGAAGAGCCGAGCACGAGCGGTGGAGAGAGGGCGAAGAGGCTAGGAGTACGGGGAGGGAGGGAGGGAGAAATAACTATAGTAAAACAGTCCGTGTTGGGTGAAAATGGGATCTTAACCCTAGGTCAAAGATGCAGCGCGGTCAAAATGAACAGCTCAGATCTGTGTCGGAACTCTCGGCGTTGGGCCGAGACTTCCAGTGGCCGAGATTCCCAGCGCGAGCTATGACTTCTGGCTGTCGGGAGTTCCGACCTACGTCGGGACTTCTAACGCAAAGAAACTGGAAAACTCCCAAAGTTGAACTCACTACACCATGTGGTGCAGAAATATGATGGACACTAACATTTTCATAAGTGACTACATTTCATTCAACCATCATAAAGCAATAATCACTCATGAAAATTATAAAATAGATTTTGAAAGTGTCACACAATATTTTCTCAATTCTTTTCTCCTAACTAGATCAAACAAAGTATGTGCAAGATGTAACACCCTGGGTGTTAGTCACAAGTTAAGCAATGGATTTGGACTTAAGTAGGATATGTCAAGCAATGATTATGATCTCTAGTTCATAATTTTGAAGTGATCATGAAGGTGTTGTAGTCCAATCTATGAAATTGAGTCCCAACTTGAACTTGGACAACACACCTTTGCTTGCATGTGGACCCTTATTAAGATTTCACAAGAGTAATGTTAAATATGCTTGTTTCATGTACATTACATCAACATGCATCCATCTTGAATAGTGCAAAAGTTTCATGAAGATTGGAGCTAAAAAGTCACATGAAATGATAAGTTACATTTTTGCTTAAATTACTTCATTTAACAAATGGAAACATGGGATGTTGACCAATCCTTGCAACCTTGCTCAAACAACTCTAATTCAACTCATGAACAAAAGTCATGAAGGGTTCATGTTGAGCAAATATCAAGAAAATGCTTCAAAGTGTGGGAATGGCTAAAATTGTCTTTTTCATGGTATGGTTTTGACCTATGTTGACCAACTATTTGGAATGCTTGCATAGAGTTGGACCTTAAATAAAAGTTTGAGTTTGAGTGGAGTAGAACAAACTTTATTTTTGGACCAAGCCCTGGTTCAACTCCTAAGTGGCTCCAACAGTGGCTTCAAGTCTGAATGCAATGCTGTTTTGGCCTTAGAAATATGTCCCTGATCGACAACAACGAGTTCACATGTTGTGACATTTTTATCTTCCAAATTCATATGGTAACTCAACTAGATTCCTTAATATGAGTTGAAGTACACTTTATGCTAGAAACAATGGAGCAAATCTTATCAAGTTTGGAGTTCATTTGGATCTTTGAAGTTAGTTTCAAAATCAGCAAAGACTAACTGTTTCTAGGAGTTAACTGAATCTCGGTTTTAGTTTCGTGTACCCCACTTTGGAGAATTGTATCTTCATAATAAAGCTGAACTAGTCCATGCCCAAAGTTGCAGAGCAAGGGGTGGACAACAAACTTTGTTTAAGAGTCATGAGCTAGTTTGGTCCCTAACTTAGTCAAACTGAGGCCTCAAAACTAAACACAGTGCTGTTTTGGATCTCAAAATTTTGACAAGTCTGAGATTTACAATGTTGATGATGGTTGGCATTTTGTGTTCTCAGATTTTTGTTAAACAACTCAAGTTGTGCCAAAAATAAAAGTTGGAGTTTACATCTTCAAGAAGGACATACAAAAGGTTGGATCAAATTTGTCCATGTTTGGAACAAATAATTGGAGCACAAGTAGAGCAAGGCTTAACCCTTGATTAGTAGCTGATACTATCAACTTTTGGCCTAATTACCCACTAATTTGTTGCTCTAATGGCCAAGCATCCTAAATACAAGTTGTAGAGCAGATCAAATGGAGCAACTTTGTTTCAAGGCCCATAGCCTAGTTCGGCCCATAGCAGGACCAAAAATAGCCTCCATGTCGGGCTAAACAACAAAAGCTAGGTGTCTGATGAAATGCCGATGTGGACTTCATGCACGAGAGCACGCCCCACCATGCCAACACGCATCCCATCTCCTCTACCACGCCTCTGTGCCCACCAAAAATGGATGCCTGAGCTCCTCCACTCCCTGACTCGCTCTCCCTCGCCTCTAGATGCTCCCTTCCCCGCTCTGCACCAAAGCACGAACGCGACTGCCATTAACGCCGAGGTAGACCTCCACACCTCCCGTGTCTCCCTAGCCTCCATGCTCCGCTGCTCCCCACTGACCACGCCACCTCCTTCCTCACCTCGCACCACGCCTTCCTAGCTCCTTGTCTCGCTGGCTCCGCCCCTGCAACCCGCTATTGCCAGAGCACCGGCAGCCGGGCCGCTTGATGTCGTGGCCAGGCTACCTTGACCCAATGTGGAACAATCTATGGGTGCCTATAGATGCATGCAGTCCTAGGCGAGCCCCCTGGCACTCCCTGTCGCTGCCGGCTCCTGCTGGCCAAGGCCGGTCGGCCCCAAGCCGTGCTCTGCTCCGTTCCCGTGAGAAGAAGGCGAAGGACCTCACGCAACAATAAGGAGAATGAGAAGGGGTTTTCTATAGAAGTTGTGACTTAGTTAAATAGTGACTAGAGGGACCTTTTCGCTGGAATTTATTTTCGTCGAAGTTCGGGGTCCTCGGTGCAAGTTTGTTTGTCTTTTATGGCTAAAACTTTGGAAAATCATAATAAATCATAAAATAGCAAATAAAGACTTTTTGGAATCCTTGAGAGTAGATATATGTAGTAGAGTGATAATATGATATGTGTTAGTTGAAGGTTTTTATTGTTTTTAATTATGTATGTTAATTAGGGTTTTCTAGGGATAAATTCATATCTAAAGTTGTGGTGCTCCAATTGCTATGACAATTTTATGGTAGGCTAATGATGCTATGTGTGTGTTGTGGTAAAAATTTCATGGTCATTGGATGCATTATGATTGATTTATTGATTTAACTTGTTTATTGCTTGATAAATGATTTTAAATAAGTTATATTTTTTATGAAGATGCAAAAATGGAAAAGGTGATTCCATTACCTTGGTATGATGTTGTTGTGTCATGTTGATACATAATATGGCCATATGTTTGCAGAAAATTGTGTGTGTTTTATTTATCTTGCTCTCACATGTTTTCTTGCATTAGCAATTTGTCTTTTTTTGTAATAATTAATCTATAAAACCTGAGCTTGTGAAATTTTTGTAGTAGCCATGTTTTGATAACATCTACCATATATCACTAAAATTATATATATGTTTATTAGGAGAAATGATTAATAAAAGCATAATTGTAGTATGCTAGTGGTGGTTGAAGTTCTTGAATGGCTCATGTGTGTATGCTCTTTGTTAGCAAAACAAGTGAAACATCAAAATTGTTATATTCTAAAATGGTTGCACATGCATTTTCTATTGTGATGATAACTTTGTGATGTAAATGATATTTTCTGTGAATGTGTTGAATACTAAAGTTGTATATAAATTCCTTATATTGCTTGTCCTAAAATTTCATGATTTTAGGCCTGCTGGTTTAGGAGTTATAGATTTTACAAATTTGCTGTCAGGTTTTGCATGTCCTCTAGATAGATCAGAATGATTGTATTGTTTGGCTTATTTAAACATGGAATCATGTATTGGTGATAATAAGAGAGTGATAGTGCTTTTTCTAAGATTTCTATAAAGTTAAGAATTATATTTATTGGATGTCTAGAACTCCAGATATATATTTATGAAGTTACTATCAGATTTCTATCCTAGTTTGTGCAGATCTGCTTGTTAGAATTTTTCAACCTTGTTAACCTTTAAATCAACTCTAGGTGTAAATAGCAAAGTTGTAGATAATTTCTTTATATTTTCAAAAAGTCTAGGGTCACCTTTATTGGATGCTAGGATATCTATTTATGACTGAAACAAGTGACTATTGTGTTGCTATCCAAGAACTGCATGCGTAGGTTGATTGCTTTAGCTTACCCTGGTTGGTTAAACATGTTAAGTTGACATAGATTGTTGAATTCTTGCCATGGCTACACGCAAGTAATAATTTGGGTGAATGCTTGATGCGTAGGTTGATTGCTCTAGAAGATGGAAGGACTAAGCAAGTACCGAGATGGGAGATGCTCGCCAAGCGAGTGTCATCTAACAAACATTGACCTAGTGTTGGATCCTAGGCAAGCCCTAGAGCATTCTAAGCCTCCTATGTTTTACAAATATCAACTTGAGCCCTTTTATGTTTGATGCATTAGGTTATAAGAGTTGATTGGAACCACTTGATACATATAACTTCCTTGTCTAGAAATATACCTCAAACCCTATGTAGGTCTAGGATCGAATATATGCTTAGCAATGCTTAGATCGATAGAAGTCAGGTGATTTCCTATCACCATCGAAATATATGTGGATACCAAAGCATGGGTGACTATCCTGCTATCGTGAAAAATAATCATGTGATGATGAATAAATGGAGACCGGACAGGATCTGGTGATTGAGAGGCAGCAGGACATGGAGGTTTTGTGTGCATGTCATATCCCGTCTATGTCAATTAAGGACCACACCGTTGTTGGCGAATCTGTCGAGATTGAACGCATGCCTCTCACTTAGCTGGCTGGATAACTCATTCCGACCACAAAGTCAAGTAGCTCAACTCAGGCCAGGCCTCGTTCTATAAAAGTGCGCACTCTAGATGGTAGTAAGGATGTGTGGAGAGCCAGACATGAGCCCAAGGGTAGACCGAGCCTGAACGACCTAGCAGCTGGTTGTCCCTGATTGTGTGGCACTGATCGAAACCGTGAAATGCGGACCTGAGTTGTACCAAAGGTGACCTAAGACAACCTTGGCATAGGTACGTCTGGGTTTGTGTTAGAAATAAATTCCCAGCTGGATGAAATCGATTTGAATCGCCATCTCTCCCGGATAGTGAGAAACTCTGACTCACACCAACATCGTAGTAATTGAATTATGGAATATGATGGTTATGATGAATATGGAATTATTACACCGGCTATGGTTACTATTATTATGCTACTAAATGATATACCACATGTTTGGCACAGGTTAGTTGCTAATCTAGAGATGAATAACTATAATTAACTTGATCACCAAATTATAAAATGTATAGCTGAATTAGTGGCTTTTTATACAAAATATTGTCAAGCTAGCTCCACTTATAAAGCCTTGCATGATCCTTGGAGTCACTTTATTTTTGGTTTTATGACGGGTAAGTCTAGCTGAGTACATTCGAGTACTCAGGGTTTATCCCACCATGTTACAGGTGAAATTTTCGGCCTAAGGAAGATGGTGGCTAACCGCCGATGGGCCCAGTGACTCTATATAGTGTTCTTATCTATATGCTTTTGTCAGAGGATGTCACGTATGCTAGCAATGTATTTGGAACTTATATTATTGTAATCATTTGAAAGCTATGTTGTTTTCACTAATCGGTTTTGAAACCTAAACTTGTATTATTATTTATGAACTCATTGTAAACATTATTTCTGCTGCAACTCTGTATGTATGATGTGTATTTGATTAATCGTGCGATCTTGGTTGTGATGTTGATTTACCGAGGTCCTTCGTGACACTCGGCGGACTATCGGGTTTATATAAGTGAAAGTATGTGCGCGTCAACATGTTAAACGGGGATAGCCGTACTTGAGCTTGTATGAATTGGGCAGTTCTGTCACACAAGACATCAAGCCATGTTACGAGAATCAATGATATTTAGCTCACTCTTCAAAGCACAAAATGTTGACTCATCTAGGGGCTTTGTGAAAATATCGGCTAGTTGCTTTTTGATGCTCACATGGTGAATTACAATATCTCCTTTTGCTTCATGGTCTCTCAAAAAGTGATGCCAGATGTCTATGTGCTTTGTTCGAGAGTGGTTTATGGGGTTGTTTGCCAACTTAATGGCACTCTCGTTGTCACACAAAAGGGGAATCTTGGTTAGCTCACAACCAAAGTTTCTAAGAGTTTGCTTCATCCAAAGTAGTTGGGCACAACATGCACCGGATGCCACATACTCGGCTTCGGTGGTGGACAAAGCAACGGAGTTCTGCTTCTTAGAGCTCCAAGACACCAAAGACCTATCAATAAATTGGCAAGTCTCGGTAGTACATGTTTACTTTGCAACCTACATAATCTGAATCAGAATAACCAAGTAACTCGAAAGTGGATCCCTTAGGATACCACAAGCCAAGATTAGGAGTGTGCACTAAATACCAAAAAATTCTCTTAACGGCCATAAGGTGACATTCTTTCGGATTAGCTTGAAATCTTGCACATAAGAACACGCTAAGCATGATATCGGGCATAGATGCACAAAGGTAAAAGAGGGATTCAATCATGGAGCGATATACCTTTTGATCTACATCCTTTCCTCCTTCATCAAGATCAAGATGTCCATTGGTTTGTAACACCCTAGGTGTTAGCTTTGCATAAATTGACTTGCATTGCATGAGCATGAGCATCACGCATTCATATTAAGCTTTTACAGTTGAAACATATGAAACATGCTTGATATTTTATGTTTCTTTATATATATGCATATGATGATGAGTGAATACATGTAAATGATGGATGTGAGTCACTAAAACATATTAGCTACACTTATGATGACTAGTGGAACAATGTTCATGAAGATCATTTTGTCTAATCAAGTACTTAAGTGATGCTATGCATGTTGACCTGGAAAGCTTTATGTGTGACCAATGCATGAAATGATTGTGTGACCTTGCAAATAGCTTGAACATGTTTAGAGTGTCATTATGAGCAACTTTGGTATTCATGGTTAGGGCTAAATTGGTCACTAAGTCATAGGTCATGTATAAGTCGTCTCTTGAATGTAAGGGGTTTGACCAAGTTTGAACCATATGATAGAGACCTTGCATGGATGTGTGCACTAAAGTAAAGTTGTAGTATTGGATGAGAGGGACAACTTTTATTTTTGGGTTATAGGCTAGTTTAGCTCCTAACATACTTAAAAATTGCTCACAAGAATCAGTATTTCATTGATTTCAGCACTTAGGAAATTTTTTCTAAGTCTTGCGTGCTTGCAGTTTGACGGTCACCACTTTGGGTTGACTTTACTCTCTATCCATTGCAAATTAGACCTTGATTTCTAAAGGAGTTTTGGAGCTGGTACATAGGTCTACAAGTTTCATTTAGATTGTTTGCACTATGGATCTAAGGATTTGCAATTTGATTGCTTTGAAGTCGCGTCGTCAGGCTCGATTCGGGGCTCTGATGGCCAACTCGTTCGGTCTTCTGTGGCCGATCGGCAGCAGAGCATGGCCACCGTGTGGTGGTAGTGAAGCCACGCGTCACCGCTGGTCTGAGCATCCAGGCCACATTGAGCCACAGCGCGCCTTCATTATCCCCAGCACTCACCCGCTCCATCCCCGTGCTCTCATTTCGTTCTCTGCCTCTTCCTTTGCCCACCCGCAGCAGACATAGCAGCGCACAACGCTGCCGTCGCCATTGCCGGCCACCCCGCTTGCCTTGCGCTGCGTCACGTTGCTTCTCTGCTACCGCAGTAGTGCCGTTGCAACTCCGCCAAGCACCACGCCAACTCCGCCGAGCACCGCGCCAACTCCGCCGAGCTCCGCGCCACCTCCATCAAGCACCGTGCCAACTCCGCTGAGCACCGCAGCCACTCCACCGTCATCCCAGAGTCTCACCGCGCCCACTTTTGCTTACTAACCGCGCCCGGTAAGTCATCATGGCCACACCACCTCCGACCACCTTTCGCCATAGTGGTTGGTACTCTAGAACCTCCATCGTGTGTAGCAGCTTGTAGACTCATTAGATCCAGTCGTAGCGGTCACCGCCGGTGTAGTGCCATCGTCCTGCTCAGTCGTGCCGCCATTGATGCCGCCACCGTGCTTAGCTCCATCAATAGGTCCAGCTTGTCAGCTCAATAGGTGCAGGAGGTCATGGGGATCACCATTGGGTCGGTGCCGTCGCCGAAGAGGGTCACCGTCGGCGAACTTCGGTTGTGCCATGCCACGCTCTATATTGCTGTAACTAATGTGTGGGGTCGACTGAACCAAGGGCTCCAGCTGCAGTGACTCGATGGAGAAAGCTAGTTCTTTTGTTTTCAGTTTGTTTGCAAACTTTGAAAAAATGATAAGTAGGGTTGTAGAGATCCAAATCTTGTGAACCAAATTTTGTAGTGTTCCTTAGGAAGTATAGTATTTTATCAAAATATAAAATCTGTTGCTTGACACTTTTCACTAGGGTTCCTATTTATGTTATTTTAAGCCTGTATGCCTTGTCATTTTTGCATAGGATATTTTACTTGGTAAAATGGCATGAAACTTTTATAGTAGTCTATTGGTAGCACTAATAAGCCACTATAAATTTCTGAGAATTTATGATGTACATTGGGTATATGTTTATTATTTAACCTAATTATCTAGTTAAATTGATAAAGGCATTTAAATGAATAGTTTGGGATTGGACATTATGATTTCTTGAGTTTATTTGATATCCTTGAACTGTTGGTATACTTTGTGAAGTTGAATTTGGAATGGCTATATGCAATAGAAATATCGTTGCTTTATAATTCGGATGAGAAAGGTTTTCAGACATATTCTGTAGTTTGGTATGTTACATAGTAAAAATGATGTTTACTGTAAAAAATGGTTAATAACAAAGTTGTAGGTAACTTCTTCATATATCTTGTGTCAAAATTTCAGGACAATAGGCTAAAGGGTTTAGGAGTTATGGCTGTTTAAAGTTGGTATTCCAAAATGCTCGCTCTCTGAAATTTCTGGAGAGCACTGGCTTGATTGTCTGTTTTGGTTAAGATATATTGTGAATTAGCTTTTGGTGATTAAATAAGAGTTGTAGACAATGTATAAGCTTTCCAGAAAGTCCAAGATCACATCATTTGGACAAGTAGAACGTCAGTTATGAGTAAAACAAGTAGCTGCTGTTTTGTGGTATAGTAAATTAATTGTTGAAGTGTTTGATTAAGTAATCAAGAAGAGATATGCACCTACTCAGTAAAATGTGATGCACTTGTTATTACTTTAACACCATGCTATTAAGAATACTTATAAGAATGCTTTCATCATGTATCATCATACTATATTTGTCAGCATGTATGCATTCGCAATGTCTTATGCCATATCCATGCATATAGGATCGACAGAGGAGATAACGTTGCTGGAATTCAACGAAGGAGAGGAAGGGGACCAACAGGAGATTCCTCAAGCTACAGCTCCTAAAGGCAAGGAGCAGACCCTAGAAGAGCTTCCGGAGTGCTCTAACCACCGCCCCACTTCCTTTCTAAAAGGCAAGCCCCGGAGCATTCTAAGTCTCCCCGTATTTTACAAAATATTACTCGAGTCCTTTATGATTGATGCATTAGGTTATAAGAGTTGATTGGAACTACTCGATGCATATGAATTCCTTGTCCAGAATTACTACCTTTAACCCTATGTAGGTCCAGGATCGAATATATGCTTAGCCATGCTTAGACCGGTAGAAGTCGGGTGATTTCCTGTCACCTGCGAGATATAGGTGGATACCAAAGCACGGTTGGCTATATTTGCTATCATGGAAAAGAACAATGGGGTAATGTAAATCGAGGCCGGACGGAGTCTATGGTAGGTTGACTCATGTGATTCCGTCTATGCCAATTAAGGACTGTACCGTTGTTGGACCTTTTGACAAGATTGAACGCATGCCTATCACTTAGCTGGCCGGATAACTCGTTCCGACCACGAAGCTGAGTAGCTCAACTCAGGCTGGGCCCCGCTCTATAAGAGTGCACACTCTGGATGGTAGTAAGGATGTGTGGGGAGCCAGACTGAGCCGAAGGGCAGGCTAGGCCTGAATGTCCTGGCATTTGGTGTCCCTTATTGTGCGACGCTGGGCGAACCCATGAAATGTGTACTTGAGTTGCACCAAAGGTGACCTAAGGCTACCATGGTTGATAGACCTAGGTTTGTGTTAGGAATAAATTTCCAGCTGGTTGAAATCGATTCAAATCGCCGTCTCTCTCGGATAGTGAGACACTTGGCTAGCTCCAACCTCATAGTAATTGTATTATGGAATATGATGGTTCGAATGAATAGAGAATTACAATACCTGCTATGGTTACTATTGTATGCTCTTAAAATGATATACCACATGTTTGGCACAGGATAGTTGCTAATTTAGAGATGGATAGTCATAATGAACTTGATAACAGAATTATAATTGTATAACTGAGTTAATCGCTTTTTATGCAAAATATTGTCAAGCTATATCCACTTATACAGCCTTGCATAATCCTTGGAGTCAATTTATTTCTGGTTTATGATGGGTAAGTCTAGCTGAGTACCTTCTCGTACTCAGGGTTTTATTTTCCATTGTTGCAGATGGCACTGTTTATCATGGTTATTGCAAGAGTTGCTTCTATCCCGCTATGGATGAGGAGTAAGCGTTGGGAAGGCTTCTTTATAAATCCTTCTACATGCTTTTATGGATTGTGATCGTATGTTGGCACTGTATTAAACTATGTTGGCAAATGCTACTTTCAAACTTAATTTGCTTCCGCTATTATCTATCAAACTTAGTTTGTAATAACTTTGTTTCATACTCTGATGATGGAAATGTATCTGTGAACTTTATGTAATATGTGACATGTATGTTGAATTGTGTATGATCTTGGTTGTTGTGAATCGTTTATCGAGACCCGTCGTGGTACTCGACGGACTACCGGGTTTATATAGGTTCAAGTATGACAGTGCGACCGCTTGCGGGCTGCCATTGTACTTGTACTCTTATAAATTGGTCGGTTCTACGACAGCTGGCATCAGAGCAAGGTTCAATGTTAATTGTCACATGTATATTTAAAACAAAAGTTTTTGTTTTCCAAAACCCTTTGTAGCAACTAATAGCTATATAAATAGGTATTTGAAATCTAAAGTGTGCCAGTGATCACTTTCCTTATGCCCAAATTAAGGACTATTAGGTGGCTATTTAAGTACTAACATGGGGGTTTTAATTTCGTCGTCCATACGGCGTGCTATTGTATGGATGTCATTCATTTGAATAGTAATGTGTGGATCAAATGCCTCTACGCCAAGGTAAGTTGATGAGTGGCTTGAGCGCAAGATGTGAGCGGGCGGTCGGGGAGAGTTAGCTTTGGTACGATTATGTATGCATGCTTGTATGTGTATGTGGTGCGTATTTAATTGTGGGTATAAACTGTTATCGGGTAGCTTTGATACGGAAGTATATATATGGGTATACATATATGGAAGTATTTAGATTTACATTCTGTGTATTTAATTATGGGATTGGGCTGAAATGTAACTCTTATGCAGGTACACTAACAACGAAACGTGTAGCTTGACTAGTTATGCTATATATGAGAGAACGTATGTATGCCACCATATATGTCGTTAGAAATAATTTTTTCTAAGTTTGTGAGGACGTACGGAACGAGCATGCATCATGATAATTATCATTCAAATAAGTACATATGTTCCTCCCCTTATAAATTTCTTACTCAGTTATATAACTCTTATCCATTATGGCCTTATCTCACAAAAAGTTGTACATGTTGATGGTACAGATGGCAGCACCAGTTGGATGTGAGAAATTCCTAATGGTTTTTGGAACTCCTACTCTATTGTGGAGAGTTTTGCACTTTGCGGGGTACCATGAACCACCCCTTTATCATTGGAATGAAGAGTACATGGAGGGATAGCCTTGGTACAAGGTGTGGCTAACTATACCAGCCCGCACATAGGCACCCTTCTGGCAGGAGTGGAAGGCATAATCTGAAGGGAAAACTCCTTGGGAGGCTGCCCAAGTAGTGGCCTTTGAGGTTTTGAGTCAAATCTGTCAGCAGCATGGGGATGCACTTACCGGCAGTGCTGCGGGTATGTTTCCGTGGGTGGATCCGTCCACAACAATATGGGAACAACGCAACCATAATGCATTGATCCAAGACCGGGATGAGCGGGCCAATAGCTCTAGTCCCGCCATGAGTGCCATGTTTGCGGTGATGAAGATGTTTTGTATGCGCTAGGACACCAGGGATTTCTGGTAGGAATCATACACCACTTGCATGGACAAGCTCATGAGAGCTGAAGCCACACAACATAAGCTCAAAAAGTGTGTGCGCAAGCATAAGAAAGCCGCAAGTAAAGCCCGATGGGAATATGACCAAGCCTATGCAGCTTTGGGCCATCTCCATACCCAAATGGAGCAAGTGGATCAACTAAGAGCAGCAGCCTAAGAAGCAAGAGCAGATGATCAAGCATTGCTTGCAGGACTACGGGAGCAGTTGGAGGCCACCCGTGCTGAGGCATCCACAGCTATACGCCAGCGAGACGCAGCAAACAATCGTGCCGCTGCAGCAAGGATAGAACGAGATAGGCATCGCAACATGAGTAACACACAGGACCATGCTGAAAGGGGCTTACGTCAGCAGCTTGCACAAGCTCAGCTTCAAGTGATGGACCTTCAGCATGAGGTGCATTATTTGAACAACCAGCTGAACCCAATCCTTGATGGGGAAGAAGATGGTCCTGATATGGAGGAAGATGAAGATGAGGACGAGGAAGAAGTGGAGCCTGAGGAAGGAGATGATCCTATCTCTGACCTCGATAGTGATCATGATGAGGATTAGATCGCTTGGTACTAGTGGAAACACTAGATGTATCATTGCTTATTATGTAATGGACTTGTAGTTTGAGTTTAGTGTTGATGATTGGATTATCATGTAACATTGTTATTTGCATGATTATCGCACGTTTGGTTAAACGCTAATGCAAATTCCAGTTCATTGATCAGTGATCATGATTTGAATGTTGACGTGCTATGAGTCCGATAAGTGATCAAATTGGTGGTGTCATGTTGCGAGAATGAATTATTATGCCTCTATTTTCATTGTATGAATTTGAGATTATCTTCAGTAATTTTAGTTTGGCATGATTATAAATTCATCTGTAATCTCTTGACATCAACCAATAATCGCTTATTGTTGCAACTTCATAGATGACTCGCACCCGTGTAGGAGCTAGTAGCAGCCATGATGGCAACAGTGGTGACTTACCACCACCACCACCGCCGTCTGCTCAGGAGTTCTTTGCTCAATTCTTGGGAAGCCAAAGGACAATGGAGGAAGCTCTGCACCTCATTGCGTAGAACATAGCTCGTGGCCATCCACAGCAACAAGGGCCCAAGCCTAATCAGCACAGCACCTTCAAGGAATTTCTAGATACGAAGCCTCCTATCTTCAAGGTGGTAGAGGAACCACTATAGGCGGATGAGTGGCTCAACACCATTAAGCAGAAGTTTCATCTGCTAAGAGTCATCGAGCACCTGAAGGCTGAGTATGCGTCCCATCAGTTGTAGGGACCAGTAGGGATTTGGTGGACACATTTCTTATCCTCTCTACCTGCTAATGCACGAGTAACATGGGAGCAGTTCAAGTTAGCTTTTTGGGGACATCACATTCCCCCAAGCCTAATATGCATGAAGGCGACTGAATTTATGAGGCTCACCCAAGGGACAAAGACCCTCACAGAATATATGCATGCGTTCAATAACCTGTCTAGGTATGCTCTAGGTTTTGTGGATACCGAGGAGAAGATAGAGAGCTTCAAGCGGGGTCTTGGCACCAAACTAATGAAGACCACGGCCAATTCCAAGTGCACCACCTATAACGAGTTTATTAGTGATGCTCTAACCTAGGAAAACTATAACAACATGCACGCGATAGCTAAGGGTCGCAAGAGGGCATTTGAGGTAGGTGCCTCTGGATCTTCACAGTCCAGAGCTCCTATCACAGCTAGGCCACAGTTCTGTCCACCTACCCCTAAGTTTAGTTCTCCACCCCTACAAGCTCAGAATAGTAGGCCTCAGAAAGTATTCCATAAGGCATTCACTATTGCCTTACCTAAAGGAAATGGCGGTCAAGGAAACTCCACGGGACCTAGGAGTAATCAACCTTGCTACAACTGCAATCAAGTGGATCATTGGGCCAAGGAATGCCCCCACCCAAAGAAGAATGCCAATCAGAATCAAAACAATCAGAGGCAGGCGAACTCAAGGGCACGTCCAGGATACGTGCACTATACCACCGTTGAGGAAGTGCCCGATGGAGAAGTTGTCACGGCTGGTATGTTTCTTGTCAACAAGCATCCTGCTATTGTTTTATTTGATTCAGGAGCTTCTCATTCATTTATGAGTCAAGCATTTGCATCTAGACATGATCAAAAAATTATTGAAGTAAGCAAGGGTGGTTATAATATAAGCTCAGCTGGGGCTACTATTTCTATAAATAAGATAGTCAGGAACATGCTCATCTCTATTTTAGAGAGGGAGTATACAACGGATTTGATAGTATTGCCTAGGTTATCCATAAGTGTAATCTTAGGCATGAATTAGATGAAGGATCATGATGTTCTCATTGACACTAGCACTCGTACTATTATGTTGAGAGAACCCAAGGGAGAAAATGCTTTTCTAGTACCACTCTCCCAAAATTTTGAACTCCAACACTTAGCTTGTGCTATCCAAACCACTACCCTTTGTGATATCCCAGTGGTTTGTGAGTTTCTGGATGTATTTCTAGAGGAGTTACCAGGTTTACCACCCGATAGGGATGTGGAATTTAAGATTGAGTTAGTGCCAGGTATGGCACCTATCTCCAGAAGACCTTATAGGATGTCATCAAATGAGTTAGCAGAACTTAAGATTCAGTTACAGGATCTGTTGGACAAGGGTCTTATTCAACCTAGTTCATCTCCATGGGGATGTCCAGCATTGTTTGTAAAGAAGAAGGACAAGTCCTTGAGAATGTGTGTGGATTATAGACCACTCAATGCTGTGACCATCAAGAACAAGTACACGTTGCCTCGCATCGACATCTTGTTCAATCAGTTGGCAAAGGCAAAGGTATTCTCCAAGATTGACTTGAGATCAGGCTATCATCAAATAAAGATCAGGCCTGAGGATATACCTAAAACTGCTTTTTCCACTAGGTATGGCTTATATGAGTATTTGGTTATGTCTTTTGGACTAACAAATGCTCCTGCCTACTTCATGTACCTGATGAATTCTGTATTCATGCCCGAGCTCAACAAGTTTGTGGTCGTGTTTATCGATGATATCTTGATTTATTTAGAAAATGAGGCAGATCATGAAGAGCATGTGAGGATTATTCTATCCAGATTGAGGGAGCATAAGCTATATGCAAAGTTTAGCAAGTGTGAATTTTGGTTGAGCAAAGTACCTTTCTTAGGTCATATCTTATCAAGAGATGGAATCTCTGTAGACCCATCGAAAGTACAAGAGGTCATGGATTGGAAGGCCCCAATTTCGGTTCATGAAGTTCGGAGTTTTCTAGGGTTAGCAGGATATTATCGTCGTTTCATCCCAGATTTCTCAAAGATAGCTAAGCCCATGACTAGGCTACTTTAGAAAGATGAAAAGTTCAATTGGACACTAGAATGTGAAGCAGCTTTTCACACCCTCAGGACTCTGTTAACTACAGCTCCGGTTTTTGCACAACCCAACATTGAGAAGCCTTTCGATGTATTTTGTGATGCATCAGGTATAGGTTTGGGGTGTGTGCTCATGCAAGAAGGAAGAGTTATTGCATATGCTTCTCGACAGTTGAGAAAACATGAAGTCAACTACCCCACACATAATTTAGAACTTGCAGCAGTTGTTCATGCATTAAAGATATGGAGACATTATTTATTGGGCAATAGATGTCATATATATACTGACCACAAAAGTCTCAAGTATATCTTTGCCCAACCAGAGCTGAATATGAGACAACGAAGATGGCTAGAGCTAATTAAGGACTACAATTTGGAAGTGCACTACCATCCGGGAAAGCCAATGTTGTAGCCGATGCGCTTAGTCAGAAAGTGATGAGGACATGACACCCATACATATGACCATGTTTGGTGCATGGGATGGAGAGGAAGGAGGCCAGCAAGGGTGTCCAAGTCAAAAAGGAGGCCCAAGGCTAATTCGGTTCGAGTCCCCGAGGTGGAGGCCCAAAGCAACTCAAGTTCGAGTCTACCTCGGAATCCAGGACTAGTCTGACTTAAACTGGTCACCCAGGACACATTTGGACTCCATTTTTGATGATCCACATATGGATGGAAAGATAATTTGATAAGGAAGCCAATCCAAGTGGTTTCATATCAAAATCTCTTCGGAATCAATAGGAATCATTGAAACAAGTCAGCATCTAGAATCTGCCAGGGTGCTGCGACACCTTTTGGTCTGTTGGACCGTGTATCGTGTTTGGGCCCATTAGGGGCGCGTCCAGGGTAGGCGATGACCCTAAGACCTTTATAATCATATGCCACCGCTGTCATTAGATTTTGGGTTTTGCTTAGATTATTCTGTCAATAATAGTTTCGTCGTTCATCGGTTTGTGGGACCCCAACTTCGTGAGATAATCTTTCATCTGCAATTTGGTTGTGCTCTTTCTTGTTCTTGCTTGTGTTCTTCATTGCACTGGCAAGGATTAGCCTTCTTGGTGAGGTCAACCTGGTCCATGACTTGGTTGATAACCAGAGGAGCTGTGGTGCTAAGATTGCAGGGTTCGATCTTTCGATCTGAAGTCGGATCGGTGTGTCATTCTCCGCCACAACGATAGTTACCATCACCTGACGGAAGATCGGGATCCCCGTTTCCATTCACTGTTCGCCTACACGGCCATGTAGCCTGTGTACACGCCGTGTACACGCTACATGGTGGTGCGCCGTTTCCGTCTGTTTCCGTTTAATCGTCCGTTTACCCCGTTTAATTGACCGTTTAGCCCGTTTAGTGGACCGTTTAGCCCGAATAATAGCTAAACGGTAGGTGACCGACTGTTTACCGTTTAGCGTTTAGGAAAACACTGTTTCCATTAAGTGGTAATCAAAGCTAAGGTATACCATCAGGTTCACTTTTATTCCCTAGTTTTGAGTGTTTCGCATTCGTCCTATAGTCCAGTGCCATACTCGTTTTTTCTGTCCTAGAACCTTCCACGTCATAGCCTTTGCATATTTCAGTTTCAGGATCCGTCGTGTTGAGTTTGTGTCCTGGTCGAGGTCTTGTTGCTGGTTAGGTCGTGTTAGAGTCCAGTTCATGTGTTTTCCCCCATCGTTTCCATCAAATCTTTGCTGTTGTGACAAGTTTTGCGCACTTTGTTCCCGTTTTGTCCTCTAATTCGGAGCCAATTTTTAAAACAGGTCTAGTTTTCGCATACGAACTCCAATTTCGACGTTCCATATATCAAAATCAATCAGAAAAAATTTTTGGATCCCCTGCTACTTTGGGGTTCAAAAATTTTAAATTGGTCAAAAAGTGGTCGCAAGATCCTCTTTTCGTGGCCACAAGGTTTGTGTCGATTTTGAGCAAGTTTTCTGAAATTTCCACAGGCCACGTCTTTCACTTGTTTATGCTCATATTTTTTGTGCTTACTTCTTTTGTGGTTCTAAGTAAAGGAAAAATATAAAAAAAAATAAAATAAAAAAGTCGAAATTTCTCAAAAAAACAACGACAGCCAAAAAATAGAAAAAAGAGAAGGACAAAAGAGGAACAATATCTAGAGGAGCACATAGAGAAGACCAAAGTGAGCTGTGTTTGCGTGTGCTGTCTGGTTCCTTGTTTGTGTTGTTGTTTCCATCCACCATACTTGTTTTTCATACACCTGTCATCTTGCTATCCACCATACTTTTGTCACACACCTGGTACTTGGAACATTTTAGACCAACAACGAGAACAAGTATTTTAGACTATAATTCAGCATTACTTTCTATTACTGACTTGTGTGCTAGATATACATATTACTCTTTATTTGCCTTCCAAGCTCCACAAATTCTTCAGATCAGTACAGAAAAAGGGCTTTGCAATCACGGTACCACTGCCTCATAGGTATCACGAACCAGCCACCGGTTGTACTGCCACTGCTTGCATTGGTAAGAACTTTGTAAGAGCTTGGTAAGACGCTTCCACTTACTGTGAAAAGTGACACCACTGCAACCATGTAGTCATTTGGTAGGGATAACTTTCACCGTTTGTTCCTTGTTTTTGTGTTTACAATAATAGGTTGTTCGTATCCACCGACTTATGATGGTATAGGTGCTGATGAGTACATGGAGTAGGAAATTGCCATCGATAATATATTTGCTACTCACTTTATGTGTCCAAGGAGGAAGGTAAAAAATGCAACTAGTGTTTTGCGACATTCTGCTTTATCTTGGTGGGAGTCTTTAGATCCTTCTGATAAACCTCAAACTTGGAATGATATGAAACTTCTTATGCGAGAAACCTTTGTTAATCCACCTCATGTTTTGACTTCATATGCTAAGGTGCACCATTTAGAGGAAGAGTCTATTGTTATTCCTCTTGCTATGACTAACCTTCTGTAGAATAATGTACATAAGCGAGAGGATGACGTGGAAGAAAATGAGGAGCTCACAACCTCATATGCAAATTCAGAACCATCACTTCACCATGCACCTATTACTCTTGCTGAGAACACATGTAATGCCCATGGTCCTACACTCACGAAAGGTGAAAATTGTCTTAATGTACTAATTTTTTTCCACAAACCATGTTGTCATAGAGCAATTGTTAGTGGAATCCTCTCTTGATTTATCTTTGTCCCATGATAATTTGCTTGATATTCCTTGTGACAACGATGAATTGATTGAAGATGCTTCAGTTTTACATGTTTTGGAACCAGTGTCTTGTGCTAAAAATAAACATGTTATTCATATTGCTACTAAAATTGATGAGTTCAAACTGTTGTCTTCTTTACATACTTTGGGTTACATTGAATTTGATGTTTTGTGTAACCTAGATTGTTTGGAAGCGAGCCTTTTTAAATTTGCTGATTTGCCTTGGTTTTCTAAATACACATATCATGTTATTGGCAGATATAACAACAAGGGACAATATATGATACATCGAGTATACATTCGTAATAATATGAATTCTCCTTTTGTTGTACAAGATTATGATCGTTTAGAGGGAGCCATAATAATACAAACATTTTCTTATGTTCCTTAAAGAAACAAGTTCACTTCCAAAAAGGGGAGCATTGTTGGTTGCTACCTATGTCTGCTCGACCATCTATTCCTGCATTGTCTTTGGTTAGTTCTAATCTTTTGTAGGATAGTGTTGACATACATCGTGTGCATTCGGATCATGGAGTCTACATGCTTGCTGAAATTTTTATGCGAGATGACATGCCAGAAACTTAGAAACATGGTCACGTTCCTTCTCACAATTATTTCAGTTTTCTTTGTCCTTGCAACCCCGTTCTCCTTTATGTTGTGCAGGATCAGTTTCAAGCACAATCAACGCCGAGGATGGCTTTTCATCAAGAAGGGGAGGATGATGAGGACATCATACCCATGCATATGACCATGTTTGGTGCATGGGATGGAGGGGAAGGAGGCCAGCAAGGGTGTTCAAGTCAAGAAGGAGGCCCGAGGCTAATTCGGTTCGAGTCCCCGAGGTGGAGGCCCAAAGCAACTCAAGTTCGAGTCTGCCTTGGAATCCAGGATCAGTCTGCCTTAAACTGGTCACCCAGGATGCATTCGGACTCTGTTTTCCATGATCCACATATGGATGGAAAAATAATTTGATAAGGAAGTCAATCCAAGTGCTTTCACATCAAAAGCACTTTGGAATCAACAGGAATCGTCAAAACAAGTCAGCGTCTAGAATCTGCCAGGGTGCTGCGACACCTTCTTTTGGTCTGTTGGATCATGTATCGTGTTTGGGCCCATTAGGGGGTGCGTCTAGGGTAGGCGATGACCCTAAGACCTTTATAATCATATGCCACCACCGTCATTAGGTTTTGGGTTTTGCTTAGATTATTCTGTCAAGAACAGTTTCGTCGTTCATCGATTTGTGAGACCCCAACTTCGTGAGATAATCTTTCATCTGCAATTTGGTTGTGCTCTTTCTTGTTCTTGCTTGTGTTCTTCGTTGCGTAGGCAAGGATTAGTCTTATTGGTGAGGTCAACCTAGTCATTAACTTGGTTAATAACCAGAGGAGCTGTGGTGCTAAGATTGCAGGGTTTGATTTTTCGATCTGAAGCCAGATCGGTGTGTCATTCTCCACCACAACGATAGTTACCATCACCTAACGGAAGATAGAGATCCCTGTTTCCATTAGAAAGCTCTTTGCAACACTATGGAAGCATTATTGGAAGATGGATTCAATTTGTTATATCCTGTTGTACTGCACAATATCACTATCGGTTGTTCACTTGAGAGCAAAATCATAGAGCTGCAGCAGACAGATGTAGGTATAAGTCACATCAAGAGAAAAATGCAAGAGCAAGAAACCAATCATTTTTGATTGGACAAAAGGGGTGTACTATGGTTTGAGGACCGACTTTTGGTACCAAAAGACCGTGAGCTTAGAAACCAAATTCTAGAGGAAGCTCATTCGTCCAAACTGTCCATCCATCCGGGTAGTAGTAAGATGTATCAAGATTTGAAAACCCATTTTTGATGGACTAAGATGAAGAAAGAGATCGCAGCCTATGTCGCTAGGTGCGATAACTGCAGTAGAGTAAAAGCTATTCATATGAAATCTGTCGGATTACTTCAGCCATTGCCTATTCCAGGTTGGAAATGGGAAGAAATCAGTATGGACTTTATCACAGGTCTTCCAGTAACACAGCGAGGTCATGATTCTATATGGGTCATTGTAGATCGTCTCACCAAGTTAGCATATTTTATACCGGTGAACACAATGGATCGCGTAGTAAAATACGCCAAAGTATATGTTTCTCAGATCGTGAGATTACATGGAATACCCAGGACCATAATCTCCGATCGAGGACCACAGTTCATAGCTCATTTCTAGGAACATTTGCACCAGGCTTTGGGAACTAAATTGATCAGAAGTTCGACATACCATCCACAAACTTTAGGACAGACAGAGCGAGTGAACCAAATCTTAGAAGATTTGCTAAGAGCTTGTGTTATATCTTCCAAAGGTTCATGGGAGAAATGGTTACCTTTAGCTGAGTACTCCTACAACAACAGTTATCAAGCAAGCATCAAGATGGCTCCATTTGAAGCCTTGTATGGTAGAAAATTTAGAACTTCGTTGAATTGAATTGAGCTTAGTGAAAGGAGATACTTTGGTATTGACTTTGTAACTAAAGCTGAAGAGCAAGTGCATATTATCCAACAGCATATGAAGGCAGCTAAGTCCAGACAAAAGAGTTATGTTGATAGGAGAAGAAGACCACTAACTTTTGAAGTGGGTGACTATGTATACTTGAAAGTATCACCCATGAAAGGGGTGAAGAGATTTGGAGTGAAAAAGAAGCTTGCGCCTAGATATGTAGGGCCATACAGGATTATCGAACGGAAAGGAAATGTCGCTTATAAGTTACAACTTCCACCAGAGATGAGTGCAATATTTGATGTCTTCCATGTTTCTCAGTTGAAGAAATGTCTTCATGTACCTGAAGAAGCTATTGCACCCACCAACATAAAACTTCAATCGGATTTGACCTATGAAGAAAAGCCAATCCGAGTGTTAGAAGAGATGGATAGAGTAACACGGAGTAAGATCATTAAGTTCTATAAGATGGTGTGGAACAATCACAGTGAACAATATGCTATATGGGAACGAGAGGATTATTTACAAGAGGTTTATCCCGCCTTTTTCCAAGAATGGTAGGTCTTGCAAATCTCGGGACGAGATTTTTATATGGGTGAGGGGCTGTAACACCCTAGGTGTTAGCCTTGCATAAATTGACTTGCATTGCATGAGCATGAGCATCACGCATTCATATTAAGCTTTTACAGTTGAAACATATGAAACATGCTTGATATTTTATGTTTCTTTGTATATATGCATATGATCATGAGTGAATACATGTAAATGATGGATGTGAGTCACTAAAACATATTAGCTACACTTATGATGACTAGTGGAACAATGTTCATAAAGATCATTTTGTCTAATCAAGTACTTAAGTGATGCTATGCATGTTGACCTAGAAAGCTTTATGTGTGACCAATGCATGAAATGATTGTGTGACCTTACAAATAGCTTGAACATGTTTAGAGTGTCATTACGAGCAACTTTGGTATTCATGGTTAGGGCTAAATTGGTCACTAAGTCATAGTTCATGTATAAGTCGTCTCTTGAATGTAAGGGGTTTGACCAAGTTTGAACCATATGATAGAGACCTTGCATGGATGTGTGCACTAAAGTAAAGTTATAGTATTGGATGAGAGGGACAACTTTTATTTTTGGGTTATAGGCTAGTTTAGCTCCTAACATACTTAAAAATTGCTCACAAGAATTAGTATTTCATTGATTTCAGCACTCAGGAAATTTTTTCTAAGTCTTGCGTGCTTGCAGTTTGATGGTCACTACTTTGGGTTGACTTTACTCTCTATTCATTGCAAATTAGACCTTGATTTCTAAAGGAGTTTTGGAGCTGGTACATAGGTCTACAAGTTTCATTTAGATTGTTTGCACTATGGATCTAAGGATTTGTAGTTTGATTGCTTTGAAGTCGCGTCGTCAGGATCGCTTCGGGGCTCTGATGGCCAACTCGTTCGGTCTTCAGTGGCCGACCGGTAGCAGAGCATGGCCGCCGTGTGGTGGTAGTGAAGCCGTGCGTCACTGCTGGTCTGAACAGCCAGGCCACATTGAGCCACAACGCGCCTTCATCATCCCTAGCACTCACCCGCTCCATCCCCGTGCTCTCATTTTGTTCTCTGCCTCTTCCTTTGCCCACCCGCAGTAGACGCAGCAGCGGACAACGCCGCTGTCGCCATTGCCGGCCACCCCGCTCACCTTGTGCTGCATCACGTCGCTTCTCTGCTACCACAGCAGTGCCGTTGCAACTCCGCCAAGCACCGCGCCAACTCCGCTGAGCACCACGCCAACTCCGCTGAGCACCACGCCACCTCCACCGAGCACCGCGCCAACTCTGCCGATCACCGCAGCCACTCCACCGTCATTCCAGAGTCTCACCGCGCCCACTTTTGCTTACTAACCGCTCCTGATCAGTCGTCGTGGCCACACCACCTCCGACCACCTTTCGCCATAGTGGTTGGTACTCTAGAACCGCCGTCATGTGCAGCAGCTCGTAGATTCATTAGATCCAGTCGTAGCGGTCACCGCCGGTGTAGTGCCGTCGTCCTGCTCTGTCGTGCCGCCATTGACGCCGCCGCCACGCTTAGCTCCGTCAATAGGTCTAGCTTGTCAGCTCAATAGGTGCGGGAGGTCATGGGGATCACCATTGGGTCGGTGCCGTCGCCGAAGAGGGTCACCGTCGGCGAACTTCGGTTGTCCCGCGCCGCGCTCTATATTGCCGTAACTAACGTGTGGGGTCGACTGAACCAAGGGCTCCAGCTGTCAGTGACTCGATGGAGAAAGCTAGTTCTTATGTTTTCAGTTTGTTTGGAAACTTTGAAAAAAATGATAAGTAGGGTTGTACAGATCCAAATCTTGTGAACCAAATTTTGTAGTGTTCCTTAGGAAGTGTAGTATTTTATCAAAATATAAAATCTGTTGCTTGACACTTTTCACTAGGGTTCCTATTTATGTTATTTTAAGCCTGTATGCCTTGCCATTTTTGCATAGGATATTTTACTTGGTAAAATGGCGTGAAACTTTTACAGTAATCTATTGGTAGCACTAATAAGCCACTATAAATTTCTGAGAATTTATGATGTACATTGGGTATATGTTTATTATTTAACCTAATTATCTAGTTAAATTAATAAAGGCATTTAAATGAATAGTTTGGGATTGGACATTATGATTTCTTGAGTTTATTTGATATCCTTGAACTGTTGGTATACTTTGTGAAGTCGAATTTGGAATGGCTATATGCAATAGAAATATCGTTGCTTTATAATTCGGATGAGAAAGGTTTTCGGACAGATTCTGTGGTTTGGTATGTTACATAGTAAAAATGATGTTTACTATAAAAATGGTTAATAACAAAGTTGTAGGTAACTTCTTCATATATCTTGTGTCAAAATTTCAGGACAATAGGCCAAAGGGTTTAGGAGTTATGGCTGTTTAAAGTTAGTATTCCGAAATACTCGCTCTCTGAAATTTCTGGACAACACTGGCTTGATTGTCTGTTTTGGTTAAGATAGATTGCGAATTAGCTTTTGGTGATTAAATAATAGTTGTAGACAATTTTATAAGTTTTCTAGAAAGTCTAAGATCACATCATTTGGATAAGTAGAACGTCAGTTATGAGTAAAACAAGTAGCTGCTGTTTTGTGGTATAGTAAATTAATTGTTGAAGTGTTTGATTAAGTAATCAAGAAGAGATATGCACCTACTCAGTAAAATGTGATGCACTTATTATTACTTTAACACCATGCTATTAAGAATACTTATAAGAATACATTCATCATGTATCATCATACTATATTTGTCAGCATGTATGCATTTGCAATATCTTATGCCGTATCCATGCATATAGGATCGACAGAGGAGATAACATTGCTGGAATTCAATGAAGGAGAGAATGGGGACCAGCAAGAGATTCCTTAAGCTGCAGCTCCCGAAGGCAAGGAGCAGACCCTAGAAGAGCTTCTGGAGTGCCCTGACCACCGCCCCACTTCCTTTCTGAAAGGCAAGCCCCGGAGCATTCTAAGTCTCCCTGTATTTTACAAAATATTACTCGAGTCCTTTATGATTGATGCATTAGGTTATAAGAGTTAATTGGAACCACTTGATGCATATGAATTCCTTGTCTAGAATTACTACCTTTAACCCTATGTAGGTCCAGGATCGAATATATGCTTAGCCATGCTTAGACCGGTAGAAGTCGGGTGATTTCCTGTCACCTGCGAGATATAGGTAGATACCAAAGCACGGTTGGCTATATTTACTATCATGGAAAAGAACAATGGGGTAATGTAAATCAAGGCTGGACAGAATCTATGGTAGGTTGACTCATGTGATTCCGTCTGTGCCGATTAAGGACCGTACCGTTGTTGGACCTTTTAACAAGATTGAACGCATGCCTATTATTTAGCTGGCCGGATAACTCGTTCCGACCGTGAAGCCGAGTAGCTCAACTCAGGCCAGGCCCCACTTTGTAAGAGTGTGCACTCTGGATGGTAGTAAGGATGTATGGGGAGCTAGACTGAGCCCAAGGGCAGGTTGGGCCTGAACGTCCTGGCATTTGGTGTCCCTGATTGTGCGGCGCTAGGTGAACCCACGAAATGTGTACTTGAGTTGTACCAAAGGTGACCTAAGGCTACCGTGGCTAGTAGACCCAGGTTTGTGTTAGGAATAAATTCCTAGCTAGTTGAAATCGATTCGAATCACCGTCTCTCCCAGATTGTGAGACACTTGGCTAGCTCCAAGCTCGTAGTAATTGTATTATGGAATATGATGGTTCGAATGAACAGGGAATTACAATACCTGCTATGGTTACTATGTTATGCTCTTAAAATGATATACTACATGTTTGGCATAGGATAGTTGATAATTTAGAGATGGATAGTCATAATGAACTTGATAACAGAATTATAATTGTATAACTGAGTTAATCGCTTTTTATGCAAAATGTTGTCAAGCTATATCCACTTATACAACCTTGCATAATCCTTGGAGTCAATTCATTTCTGGTTTATGATGGGTAAGTCTAGCTGAGTACCTTCTTGTACTCAGGGTTTTATTTCCCATTGTTGTAGATGACACTGTTTATCATGGTTATTGCAAGAGTTGCTTCTATCCCACTGTGGATGAGAAGTAAGCCTTGGGCAAGCTTCTTTATAAATCCTTCTACATGCTTTTGTGGATTATGATCGTATGTTGGCACTGTATTAAACTATGTTGGCAAATGCTACTTTCAAACTTAATTTGCTTCCGCTATTATCTATCAACCTTGGTTTGTAATAACTTTGTTTCATACTCTGATGATGGAAATATATCTGTGAACTTTATATAATATGTGACATGTATGTTGAATCATGTACGATCTTGGTTGTTGTGAATCGTTTATCGAGACCCGTCGTGGTACTCGATGGACTTCTGGGTTTATATAGGTTCAAGTATGACAGTGCGGCCGTGATGAGCCCATGGCTGTCCAAAATATTCATGCAGCAAATTCTGTCACTGGTTCTAATATGACAACCTGCATCTCTTATGTAAGTCTTATTCAATTTGGTGCTTTTATGTGTGATGGCAAATATAGGAAGAAGGATGATTTATTTACAGCTACCGGGTTGTTATCAAAGATATATTTTGGAGATGCAACATTGTTTAAGAGAAAAGATAATATGCCATCAAGGAGATATTTTTATTTAGGCTCTACGCTGGAGGAGATGAAGGGCAGTCCAACCTGAGCATGCTATGGTTTTAACCCCCGTGCTCCTATTGATCTTTTGCCTTTGCCTACCACTGAGAGAACATATAGTGATGCTAGAGAGCGTGCTGATTTTATTCGTAAGTTGCACGAAACAACTAAAGCAAATATTGAAAGAATGAATGAAAAGTATAGAATTACTGGTAGTAAAGGTAGAAAAGATATTAAACTTAAACTGGGTGATTTGGTTTGATTACATTTGAGAAAAGATAGATTTCCTGAGCTATGTAAGTCTAAATTAATGCCAAGTGCAGCTGGTCCTTATAAGATAATTGAGAAAATAAATGATAATGCCTACAAACTTGAGTTGCCACCCGAGTTCGGGGTTAGTCCCACCTTTAACATTGCAGATTTGAAACCTTATTTGGGAGAAGAAGATGAGCTTTAGTCAAGGATGACTCCATTTCAAGAGGGGGAGGATGATGAGGACATCACTCCTTTGGATGTACCCGCTGATCCTCCAACCATCATGCAAGGTCCAATGACCCAGGCTCGAATGCGTCAACTTAATTTAGAGGTGAGCTCGTTCTTAAGTGATCCTTTTTATACTTTTGAGAATAGACTACTACCTAATGATGTTATCTTGCTTAGGAACATTGGAGAGGGTCATGAAGGACTTAGAGGATGTGGTGGAGGCGAAGATGACCAGCAAGGACATCCAACAGGAACCGGAGGCCCGGTCCAACACGATTTCGAGTCTGCCTCGGCCTCCAGGACTAGTCTGACTTAAACTGGTCACCCAGGATGCATCTGGACTCTGATTTCAACTACCCACATATGGATGGAAAGATAATTTGATAAGGAAGCCAATACAAGTGGTCTCACATCAAAACCTCTTCGGAATCAATGGGAATCGTCGAAACAAGTCAGCATCCAGAATCTGCCAGGGTGCTGCGACACCGTCTTTTGGTCCGTTGGACCATGTATCGTGTTTGGGCCCATTAGGGGCATGTCCAGGGGTCTTGCACGACCCTAGAGTCTTCATAAACAGATGCCACCCCTCCATTAGGGTTTGGGTTTTGCTTAGGTTATTCTATCAAGAACAGTTTCGCCGTTCATCGGTTTGTGAGACCCCAACTTTGAGAGATTAATCATTCATCTGCAATTTGGTTGTGTTCTTTCTTGTTCTTGCTTGTGTTCTTCATTGCGCAGGTAGTGATTAGCCTTCTTAGTGAGGTCAACCTGGTCCGAGACTCGGTTGATAACTAGAGGAGCTGTGGTGCTAAGATTGCAAGGTTCGATCTTTCTATCTGAAGCCGGATCGGCGTGTCATTCTTCGCCACAACGATAGTTAACACCACCTGACAGAAGATCGGGATTGAAGATTATCTCCGGATCCTTATGGATTTGTGTTGGTGTGTGATCGAGAATTTGATTTTCTCGGGCTCGCATTGATTCCCGTCGAAATCTCCTCTCTGGATCATGCTCTAATTGTGCACGGGTTGGAGAACTCTTGCGGATTGCAACTACTACTCGTTTTGTAAGCCGAGCTGTATCTTCTATCTACTACTTCTTGTGTCACAGTCATCAACGGAACAAGTTCGGCAGCTATTTTGTTCTAGTCTGAAATTATTGCGTGCTTGTTGTTGCTTGTTTCTACCCTCGATTAAACTAGTCACAACTTTTGACCTGCTGTGAGAGTACTCGATTGGATATCAGGTGTTTGTTTCATTAATTAATTAGCGTGAATTCCCACTGCTAGTTTTTCTCGTTAAAACAAGGATCCCTGTGTTTGAGTTCCTGATCACTATTGCCGTCCAAACACTGGCTCAGTATTCTTTGTCTTTAGGCTCTTATTTCTTCAGTTAGAAATCAAAGTGGCAGGGACATGCTCTTGGGATTAATTTTGCATAGATATATATATCATACATAGTTTTAGCTGTTGTTTCCCTAAGAACAATTCCAGATATGCTATTGTACCGTGAAAGATTGGGCAAATTTTCAGGCATCGTAGGCATGTCCTTATTGCTCACGGTGCATTTGGATATTTTTTTCAATGGCTGATTTGAAATTGCTCAAGAAAGTTCATCTTTTGCCAAAGTTATCTCTAGCAACACGTCTCAAGGAGTACTATGATTGGGAAGAACATATGGAAGATTTCCTCTGGGGTTGTGGACTTGCATCGGCCCTAAAGATGTATTATGTAGAAGAGACAATGGCTACAAATATTTCACATTGGTGGGATTGCTAGGACAAAAAATTCCCTTGTTGGACGTGGAGCGATATGAAAGCTGTGCTTCGGCGCCGATTTCATTCTCTTGAGTCAAAGAAGGTAGCTATTGCACGTGCACAAAATCCCCAAGGCACTACGACAACTGAACCTAAAAAGGAGTTAATTGTGCAAGAGAGAGATGTAAGCGTGAGTGCTGATTTTTTCCCGCACCAGAACAGCAAGCTATAGACTCTTCCTTTTATTCTCCTATAGAGCCATCAATTGATATTGTTGATGATGCAGCAAGTGGCTTATCTATGCTAGCTCAAGAAGTCAAGCAGGATGGTACTGCTAGTAATGTGAAGGGGCAACGCTCTAATATATTTCAGTCAGAATGCACAATCCATGATAAGGTATGCAAGCTAATAATTTATGGTGGTAGTTTCACAAATGCTATTAGTTCAGATCTTGTGCATGCTTTGTCTCTGCCAACGCAGAGGCTTCCAATGCCGCGTTATATCCAATGGATGAACCAAAGTGGTACACTCAAAATTACTCACAAGGTGCGAGTTAAATTTTCTATTGGAAATTATGTGGATATAGTTGATTGTGATGTTTGTAAAGATGAGTGCTTGTCATTTATTATTAGGTCGGCCATGGCAGTTTGATCTTGATGCTACTCATACTGGTCGTTCCAATAATTATTTATTTGCTCACAAGGGAGTTTGTCATGTTCTCAAACCAATGCTTGAGAGTGCTATTAAGGCTGAGGTTTTTTCCAAGGTGCAAGTGACGAAAAGGGCTGCTGAAATTACCCCAAAGTCGAGGACGGCTTTGCTTCAAGAGGGAGAGAATGATGTGAATATTCCTACTCTTGTTGCTGCTAGTGAGTCCGTGATTCGCTGTAAGGAGCCAATTAAATCATCAATCCAATTTGGTTCTATCTCCAATAATATTTTTGGGAACAATGTGGCGATGACAAAAGGCACTCTTGTTACAAAGGAGGTTCTCGAGATTAATGCTCAACTTAATGAGTCATCAGAGCATGGTATAGCCATCAAGGGGAATTCTTCTATGATTATTAATTCTTTGGGTGAAGCTTCTGATTGTCATCGCATGGAGTTAAAAAATGCAGATATTGTTGCCAATAAATCTCCTATACAGATTGGCTCTCTATCTAATTTCATGGAACATGAAGACAACAAGAAAGATGGAAATATAATAGTTACAAAGACGAAGAAGTCAGTAGAGATTATGGCAAAGCCAAGGACGGCTTTGTTTCAAGGGAGTGAGAATGATGAGCCCATGACTATCCAAAATATTCATGCAGAAAATTATGTCATTGGTTCTAATATGACAACTTGCATCTCTTACATAAGTCCTATTCAATTTGGTGCTTTTATATGTGATGGCAAATATAGGAAGAAGGATGGTTTATTTATAGCTACCGGGTTGTTATCAAAGATATATTTTGGAGATGGAACATTGTTTAAGAGAAAAGATAATATGCCATCAAGGAGATATTTTTATACAGGCTCTACGCTGGAGGAGATGAAGGGCAGTCCAACCTGAGCACGCTATGGTTTTCGGCTGTCCAATCTAAGTATGTCATGGACTTATTTGCTTAATTAAAGTAGTTTCCAAATAACATGATTAGCATTGTGGCCGCATTAGTTTACTATTTTCTAGGCTCAATGTAACACCCTAAGAATTGCCTCTTTTGAAATAGAGTTCAAATGATTTATTTATGAATTTTGTGCACATGAAATATAGGAAACTAAAATTTTTCATTAATTTAAAATACATCATAAGGTAGCAACATGTTTGAGCATACATGCCATTGCATTTGATTTTATTGGTTGAGTGGTTTTAGTTGAAAAGCCAAAATGGTTAAAATGCTCTTGAAAATGAAATTAAAAATGGCTTTGAAATAAAAAGAAAAGAAAGAAAAGAAAATTAGAAAAATAAAAGTGTTTTTAAAGTTGTAAAATTTATTTTTGGAAACTTACCAAAATTGCTCATTTATATTTGAGATGAAAAGTATATTGAAAACATACTTGAATTTGTTTTGAAATTGGCTTGGATTTGGAAACTCAAAGTAGAAAAAGGATTTGTATTTGAAAAATACTCCTTTTTCTCATTTTTGGCCCAACTCCAGGTTTTGGCCCAGCCCTCCCTTTCCCTCATTTCCTCCTTCCCGGCCTGGCCCTTCTCCCGCGCACGGCCTTCCCGCGTGGCCCGCTCGGCCTGCTCTGCGCAGCGGCCCGTTGCTCGCGCTTGCCTCCGCTTTGCGTCACCGCGCGGCCCAGCTCCCCCACGGCTCGCTTCGGCCCTTCACCGCGCGCCTACGCAGCCCGCCCGTGCGTCAGCCGCTTCGCACGCGCCGTCCGCTTTTCTCTTCCCCTCACTGCGACGTTGGCCCCGTCTGTCAGCCGCCTGTCGTCCCCTTCCTTTTCTTTCCCGCTCCCTTTCCTTCTTCCGCCCCGTCGATGGCGTGGCCATGTACGGCAAGCCGCCGCCACCAGCGCTCATGCAAGGCAAGCGCCCCATCTCGCCCGCGCGCCCCGCTCCCCTTCCATCCACGCAGCACCCTCGGCCTATAAAGCCGAGCCGAACCCCCTTTTCCTTCTCCCTTTTTCCCGGCCACGCTCAAGCATCCACCGCCGCCGCCGCAATTCGTCGCTTCGGTGCTCCAATCCACGCCGCCAATGACGTCCTGAGCTCCACCGTAATCCCCCTCGACCGTAGGTACCTTCAATTTGAGGATTTGGTCACAATTTTCTCGATTCCTACCTCACCCGCGCCCTCCCTCTCTCTCCAGTTCGCCGCCGACGTCGACCCCGCCTTCAGAGCCCTTCCCGGACGCTCGCTTCCCTCCAGACGCATCGCGGTGAGCTCCTTGTCTTTCCTCTGCCCTCAGTTCGTCGATTTGTGCGCTAGAACGCCGCATCCACAAGCCACAACACCGCCAGCCATGGCGCCACCGTGGGAAGCCGCCTCGGTTTGTTCTCGGTCCTCATTTTTGGCGCTCCATTGAGTTCGCGAGGACTGGCGCTTCACGTACATCCTTTCTGCTTCGACCGAGGAGGTCCGGAACGCCCCCGACGCCCGCCGCCGTGCTCGGCTCACTGCTGGCCATGGTGCCCTCGCCGAAGGCACTGTGCAGCGATGGGTAATCACCCGATCCCACTAGCGCCGTTGGATCTTGCGTGGACGGATAGGATTAGATGTACCGGTTCGGTACATAACCGGTCCACCGCGGACCGTAGACCCCAGCCACAGAGCCGCGTCAGCCGGTCCACAAAGCCACATGGCACACCCAACCAATCACATGTGCCCACGTGTCTGCCTAGTCAGCAGACGGGTCAACATCCAGTCAAAGCCTTGCACATTTTGTAGAAAAGCCCCCGTGTTTTCAAGTAATCAACCCGCAGTCCGGTATAATTCAAAATAATTTCTTTTAAGTCCTATTTTTATTCGGTTAGGCCCCTGTATTTTCCAGAATTAGTGTGCCCAGTCCAAAGTACATTTAAATTCAGATTTTAATTGTTTTAATTCAAATTTGGGTTCAAATATTTACAGGAATGCCACTGAACCTTATTTCATGCGTAACTCTTGCGTTTTAAGTCCGATTTGATCCGTTCAAATTGGGTTAGGACCGTATTTACGTTATCTACGTGTTTATACTACTATTAGGCATATTTTCAACACTTGAAATTCATGAATAGATTTAATCTATTATTTAATTAAAGTAAAACTTGTTTAAATCATAACTTGTTTATTTCAACTCCGAAATAGTCCGTTCAAGTTGTGTTTGTTTCGTAACGACGAGATCTACGCTTTAGCAATGATGTTTACTATATTACTATTTCATAAAAATCATAGTTTAAATCATATCTTGATTAATAATTATGCAACTAGGTTTTATACATAAAATATGATTTGTTTTACTTTTGTTTTATAATTTAAATCTAAGATTGACTTAATTCAATCCATATCGTTTATAAAATATCTTTTGTATATGAATTCATAAAGTTAACATAAATGAAGCCTATAGTTTATTTTTCCACATATAAGGCAAATCTCTCGGTAGTTGTAACTTTTCAACCATAGCTTCGATTAGAGTGCCTCTTGCGACAATGTGTTCGTAGCGATGCGTAGAATTGTTTTTAAATCCCTTTTATTTATTTTTCTATGATTAGTGTACTATTCTAATATAGATGCAATTGTATGCTATGCATGTATGTGTATGGATGTTTGTGTGGTGTTCTACGAATATGTCCAGTCGGTGAGATATACGTGGTAATCCAAGAAGAAGAAGAAGAAGAAGGACATCGAAGAATAAAGCTTACCGAAGGATCGGTGTGTAAGGCAAGTATAGCATGGGATTATCCTTGTTACCTATTCACATTTAATCACTTAATTCATATTGCATGTGTCTCCCTTGTTACCATTAAGGATATCCTAGATATTTGATATCTTGTACCTTGAAACCTTTGGGTTATTGCATGGGATAGTTTTTGCTAGTGCTTAATCAAAACCATGATCTTGTAACTTGACTAATGGTATATGCAATAAACATTAAAACATGACTTTTTAGTAACATGGAATCAGGGGGCTAGAGTGTTTAACTACTTTTCTAAATGCTCTAGATTCCTCTCCCTAAGGACTCATCTGTAAGTGATCATCCAGGACTTACAGTACAGCTGTGAGGGCCATATGGCTCTGGCTTTAGCTCAGTATGAGGACCTTTTCTAGCTTGTTAGCAGTTACCTTTACGGCGCAAGAGGGGCTCCAATGGGTATGATCTCGGTCTTCTAAGTAGATGCACTTGCTAGTCACTACTTGGAGGGGGGTTCATGCTTATTGATGGGTAAACCTTAGCGGCCCTAACTTGTTAGACGAACCTTTGAAAGGCTTCATAGTGAACCCTGCCGACCTTCCTTGGTAGTGGGTCAAGAGGCTAATCACCTCGGGTGAAAGGGTAAATCACGACTCACAGTGAACGTGTACAAACTCTGTAGAGTGTAAAACTGTTATAACAGTCGTGCTCACGGACATGAGCGACCTTGGACCCTTATGGAATAGAGATGATCACTAATGGACAATGATGATGCTAATAATTGATTGTTTATGCTATACATTATTCATGTTTACTTGATCATGAGTTTATGGGCTTATGGATAAACTTGTTGCCAGCCAATTGCTAAAAAGATGATAAAGCTAATCGCAGTAAACCAGTGTCAGCCCTTTTGAGCCTCATGAACCCCATGATATAATTGTTAAGTACGACATGTACTTATGCTTGTTTTACTTTTCTATACATTGGATAAAAATCCTGGATGGGTACCAGATTACTGGTTTAGAGAAGTTAGGCTTATGGTCAACCAGTCAGTCGTCCCTGTGGATTTGGAGTCTTCGCCAGAAGATCGGAGTCAACTTCCCACTGTCTTATACTCTGAGGTTATTTTCCTTTTAATAATACGTTATGTAATAAGTATTGTCTTTTGATATTACCCTTATTTGTGGCTATATGTGAGATTTGACTTCCTGGACTCACATATAGTGTGTATCTGGTTTTGTCTTTGAAACCGGGTGCTACAAAGTGGTATCAGAGCAATACTGACTGTAGGACGCAAGCCTAGTTAGAACTGGACGTATTAGCATGCCTTCATCTCTACTTACTTCTTGCTCTCTCTCTAACCTTGTTATTTGCAAAAAGTTATGCTCACTCTGCCTCTGTTCTATTATGAAAACCTTGTCTCTATCCTGAATCCTCTCTTTTCATTTAAATAGATGGGTCGTAATAAAGAAACCACTAGCATCAGAGATTAAGAGGATCAAGCTACATTATCTGTGGCTGCATTCGACAAGGAGAAGCCTGTAGCTATGCAACAACAAGTACTAGAAGGAATAACTCAACATAGGAGTTTCAACAGTGCTTGTTACAAGGTCAAACCAACATACCAAAGGGACTAGTGAAGAGACAAGTGGTGGAAGCTTGGAAGAAGATGAAGTGTCCTACGATCTAGTTTGCGCAGCGGAAGCATGGTGGTACTCAAGGATGTAAGAGAGAACTCAAAAGTATTAAATAATGAGGGTGTTCATAGCAAGTCTCTTAGAGGTTAGGATCCAAGTCAGTGCTGTAAACCTTTTGGTTTTCCCTGTTTTTAGGACAAGTCTAATAAGAAGGAAGTTAAGGTGAACCTAAGTTGTGAAGCTAATATGGATAATAAGAGAAAGGTCTCAACAGAGCAAGTATTGGGAAGCAATCAACATTTGGATTTGTCACATCTAGCTCTGATCCCTAGTCAGATGAATCTAAACTATAAAGAGTTAGAAGCTTCTCAAGATAAAACTACTTCACATGAGGTATGCATAGATGGGTGGACTATCACCTATAAGGAGTTTCAACCTCGAAAGACCAGCAAGCTAGAAAATAGAACAGTCAAACCAAGATGAATATTCAGAGTCAGAAAGCTGACAAAACACCAAATGACAATTCTGTAGAGTATGACATCACAAAAGACCTAGCTAAGAGAAGGTATCATCATTACCAGCAGGAAGAACATTATGTTAAATCTTGCCCATAGAAGAATCAACAAGTACACCATGAAAGTAGCCAGAGTCAGATCACTACCGGACTGCCACCAGGAAGTGTCAGTGATAACCAACCTGAAAGAAGTACTTGGTGAAATTGATGAATGAAGAAGTTATGCTAGACGACTCAAGATCCTTAGTTAGGGTATAGGAGTTTGTGCCCCTTATGTAATAAAAACGATAGTATCGCAAGTTGAGTCAATGATTGAGTTGTGCATATTTAGGTGCTTTGTTGAATTGTCATTATGTTTATGCTTGTTTTGCATCTTTGTAATGATTGCAATGATCTTGTTGGGTGTTCCCACAATTTCATTTAGCTTATAGGCCTAAGGTATAAGGATTAATGAAATAAATAGTTGGCTTATCGTTTTCTTCTATTTTACCTATCCTGTCTATGGAGCAGCCTGTCTCTATCGGTTCATATCTCTGATTTTGGATGAACAAAAGTCATGAGGAATTTTTGGACAACAGTAGACTTCAATCACAAGATGATGCAAGCTATACTTTGGTGTCCCCTAGTTTATCTTTTCTTAAGGGGGGTAGCCAAGTTGAAGGGTTTGCAAGATGAAGTTTTCTTGCATTCTAGTGTATCATGTGGAAGCATTGGATATTCCGATGGATGGGGTTTTCTCTAGTCTTTTATATTATCAATCCTTTCTTGTCATCTCTTAAAACTACAATAAAGAATGCTATGAATGACTGAATCCTAATGCATATATGTTGGAAATAGATGGCCTCTACCAGGAGAAATGCTTCACAAGATGTTGGAAGGAATGTTCCCACTTCTAACCCATCGCCGACAAGTCCCCCAACTAAAGAGCAAGCTTTGATGACGCAGACTCAGCCGATGGAAGAGAAAAAGAGAAAACATGATCTTCAATGCCAGCTAAGGAACACTCATCCTCGGTTTGCTACGCAACCAAAATATCAGTCACTTTCTATGAATCTACTTTTGAGTATAGATCAAAATCAGTATCAGCAACCCACTGATGAAGTGCAACAGGTCAGCTCTCAAGAGCCAGAACAGAATGTCCATGGGAAGCAGGTGCATGGAAATAAGTTAAAACGGAATTACATCCTTGGAAGATTGAATAATGTGAATATGACTACCCTTCATGGAGCTAAGAAGGTCGTTTATGGATGGATTGCAGTAGGTTTAGCCAATGCTATGGTGATGTTTGACCCCAATGCGGCACATTCGTTTATCTCCAGTGCATACGTAAAAGAACATAAGATAACTATGCTACCAATGAGGAAACCAGTGATAGTTAAGTCCCTAGGAGGAGAAATGAAGGCAAACTGCATATGCCCAAGAGTTAGTCTTGACATAAAGGGGATAAAATTTGAAGCAAACCTTATTGTATTAGAGTTAGTGGACATTGATGTTGTTCTTGGAATGGGATGGATGTCTGCATGTAAAGGAGTCATCAAGTATGCCCAGCATTTGGTGCTTCTAACCACACCGTCAGGAGAAAGAATTGAGTATGAGGGTTTTCAACCTGCACCTGAGGAATATGACAATGGAAATGATCTAATAGAAGGTGTGAATACTGAGGATAGTAAAGTGGACTGTGAGTTTCTAGATGATGGTGTAGAGGAACAAACACCCTTAGATGAGCTCCATCCGACAGATGGTGATTATCTAGTTAGAATCTTAGAAAGAGCCCAGAAAACTCTTAAGGGAGAAGTGCTTAATGTGTCTAAAGTTTAATGGAATAACCAATCAGAGGAAGATGCAACCTGGGAAAATGAGAATCAATTGAAGATGGATTTTCCTCATCTCTTTGAGGTGTAACACAACTACGTTAGAAGTCAAGATGGGGGTGTCATATGAAGTTAGTTATGCCCTTGAGTTTAAGATTTCTATATTCAAGACAGTTGTATCCCTTGACTTAAAGGGGTAGTCCGTGCAGCCAAATCTTTTGTTCTTAAGCTTTGCAGATGAGACAGATGTAACTTGTTAAGCTGGTTTACAATGCAAGTTGAAATGTTGGAATGTTTCACTTGAGTTCTATTCCTAGTTCTGTCTCCCTTCCTTGTCCCTAGTTTTCTCGAATCTCAGGACAAGATTCATCTTAAGGGGGGTAGAATTGTAACACCCTAAGAATTGCCTCTTTTGAAATAGAGTTCAAATGATTTATTTATGAATTTTGTGCACATGAAATATAGGAAACTAAAATTTTTCATTAATTTAAAATACATCATAAGGTAGCAACATGTTTGAGCATACATGCCATTGCATTTGATTTTATTGGTTGAGTGGTTTTAGTTGAAAAGCCAAAATGGTTAAAATGCTCTTGAAAATGAAATTAAAAATGGCTTTGAAATAAAAGAAAAGAAAGAAAAGAAAATTAGAAAAATAAAAGTGTTTTTAAAGTTGTAAAATTTATTTTTGAAAACTTACCAAAATTGCTCATTTATATTTGAGATGAAAAGTATATTGAAAACATACTTGAATTTGTTTTGAAATTGGCTTGGATTTGGAAACTCAAAGTAGAAAAAGGATTTGTATTTGAAATATACTCCTTTTCTCATTTTCGGCCCAACTCCAGGTTTTGGCCCAGCCCTCCCTTTCCCTCATTTCCTCCTTCCAGGCCTGGCCCTTCTCCCGCGCATGGCCTTCCCACGTGGCTCGCTCGGCCTGCTCTGTGCAGCGGCCCGTTGCTCGCGCTTGCCTCCGCTTCGCACGCTTCGGCCCTTCACTGCGCGCCTACGTAGCCCGCCCGCGTGTCAGCCGCTTCCCACGCGCCGTCCGCTTTTCTCTTCCCCTCACTGCGACGCTGGCCCCGTCTGTCAGCCGCCTGTCATCCCCTTCCTTCCCCTTCCTTTTCTTTCCCGCTCCCTTTCCTTCTTCTACCCCGTCGATGGCGTGGCCATGTACGGCAAGCCGCCGCCACTAGCGCTCATGCAAGGCAAGCACCCCATCTCGCCCGTGTGCCCCGCTCCCCTTCCATCCACGCAGCACCCCCGGCCTATAAAGCCAAGCCGAACCCCCTTTTCCTTCTCCCTTTTTCCTGGCCACGCTCAAGCATCCACCGCCGCCGCCGCAATTCGTCGCTTCGGTGCTCCAATCCACGCCACCGATGACGTCCTGAGCTCCACCGTAATCCCCCTCGACCGTAGGTACCTTCAATTTGAGGATTTGGTCACAATTTGCTCGGTTCCTACCTCACCCGTGCCCTCCCTCTCTCTCCAGTTCGCCGCCGACGTCGACCCCGCCTTCAGAGCCCTTCCCGGACGCTCGCTTCCCTCCAGACGCATCGCGGTGAGCTCCTTATCTTTCCTCTGCCCACAGTTCGTCGATTTGTGCGCTAGAATGCCGCATCCGCAAGCCACAACGCCGCCGGCCATGGCGCCACCGCGGGAAGCCGCCTCGGTTTGTTCTCGGTCCTCATTTTTGGTGCTCCGTTGAGTTCGCCTCCGTTGAGTTCGCGAGGACAGGCGCTTCACGTACGTCCTTTCTGCTTTGACCGAGGAGGTCCGGAACACCCCCGACGCCCGTCGCCGTGCTCGGCTCACCACCGGCCATGGTGCCCTCGCCGAAGGCACTATGCAGCGACGGGTAATCACCCGATCCCACTAGCGCCGTTGGATCTTACGTGAACGGATAGGATTAGATGTACCGGTTCGGTACATAACCGGTCCACCACGGACTGTAGACCCCAGCCACAGAGCCACGTTAGCCGGTCCACAAAGCCACGTGGCACACCAAGCCAATCACATGCGGCCACGTGTCTGCCTAGTCAGCAGACGGGTCAACATCCAGTCAAAGCCTTGCACGTTTTGCAGAAAAGCCCCCACGTTTTCAAGTAATCAACCCGCAGTCCGGTATAATTCAAAATAATTTCTTTTAAGCCCTGTTTTTATTCGGTTAGGCCCCTGTATTTTCCAGAATTAGTGTGCACAGTCCAAAGTACATTTAAATTCAGATTTTAATTGTTTTAATTCAAATTTGAGTTCAAATATTTACAAGAATGCCACTGAACCTTATTTCATGCGTAACTCTTGCGTTTTAAGTCTGATTTGATCCATTCGAATTGCGTTAGGACCATATTTATGTTATCTACGTGTTTATACTACTGTTAGGCATGTTTTCAACACTTGAAATTCATGAGTAGATTTAATCTATTATTTAATTAAAGTAAAACTTGTTTAAATCATAACTTGTTTATTTCAACTCTGAAATAGTCCGTTCAAGTTGCGTTTGTTTCGTAACGATGAGATCTACGCTTTAGCAATGATGTTTACTATATTACCATTTCATAAAAATCATAGTTTAAATCATATCTTGATTAATAATTATGCAACTAGGTTTTATACATAAAATATGATTTGTTTTACTTTTGTTTTATAATTTAAATCTAAGATTGACTTAATTCAATCCATATCATTTATAAAATATCTTTTGTATATGAATTCATAAAGTTAACATAAATGAAGCCTATAGTTTATTTTTCCACATATAAGGCAAATCTCTCGGTAGTTGTAACTTTTCAACCGTAGCTTCGATTAGCGTGCCTCTCGCGACTGTGTGTTCGTAGCGATGCGTAGAATCGTATTTAAATCCCTTTTATTTATTTTTCTATGATTGGTGTATTGTTCTAATATAGATGCAATTGTATGCTATGCATGTATGTGTATGGATGTTTGTGTGGTGTTCTACGAATATATCCAGTCGGTGAGATATACGTGGTAATCCAAGAAGAAGAAGAAGGACATCGAAGAATAAAGCTTATCGAAGGATCGGTGTGTAAGGCAAGTATAGCATGGGATTATCCTTGTTACCTATTCACATTTAATCACTTAATTCATATTGCATGTGTCTCCCTTGTTACCATTAAGGATATCCTAGATATTTGATATCTTGTACCTTGAAACCTTTGGGTTATTGCATGGGATAGTTTTTGCTAGTGCTTAATCAAAACCATGATCTTGTAACTTGACTAATGGTATATGCAATAAACATTAAAACATGACTTTTTAGTAACATGGAATCAGGGGGCTGGAGTGTTTAGCTACTTTTCTAAATGCTCTAGATTCCTCTCCCTAAGGACTCATCTGTAAGTGATCATCCGGGACTTACAGTACAGCTGTGAGGGCCATATGGCTCTGGCTTTAGCTCAGTATGAGGACCTTTTCTAGCTTGTTAGCGGTTACCTTTACGACGCAAGAGGGGCTCCAACGGGTATGATCTCGGTCTGCTAAGTAGATGCACTTGCTAGTCACTACTTGGAGGGGGGTTCATGCTTATTGATGGGTAAACCTTAGTGGCCCTAACTTGTTAGATGAACCTTTGAAAGGCTTCATATTGAACCCTACCGACCTTCCTTGGTAGTGGGTCAAGAGGCTGATCACCTCGGGTGAAAGGGTAAATCACGACTCAGTGAACGTGTACAAACTGTGCAGAGTGTAAAACTGTTATAACAGTCGTGCTCATGGACATGAGCGACCTTGGACCCTTATGTAATAGAGATGATCACTAATGGATAATGATGATGCTAATAATTGATTGTTTATGCTATACATTATTCATGTTTACTTGATCATGAGTTTATGGGCTTATGGATAAACTTGTTGCCAGCCAATTGCTAAAAAGATGATAAAGCTAATCGCAGTAAACCAGTGTCAGCCCTTTTGAGCCTCATGAACCCCATGATATAATTGTTAAGTACGACATGTACTTACGCTTGTTTTACTTTTCTATACATTGGATAAAAATCCCGAATGGGTACCAGATTGCTGGTTTGGAGAAGTTAGGCTTGTGGTCAACCAGTCAGTCGTCCCTGTGGATTTGGAGTCTTCGTCAGAAGATCGGAGTCAACTTCCCGCTATCTTATACTCTGAGGTTATTTTCCTTTTAATAATACGTTATGTAATAAGTATTGTCTTTTGATATTACCCTTATTTGTGGCTGTATGTGAGATTTGACTTTCTGGACTCACATATAGTGTGTATCTAGTTTTGTCTTTGAAACCGGGTGCTACACTCAATTAGTTGGTCATGGTGCAGCGTGCACATGCTGGGCCGAACCAAGTTGGATAGTCATGGGCTCATCAGACCGCTTGTGGGCTGCCATTGTACTTGTACTCTTATAAATTGGTCGGTTCTGTGACATGGTTGGCATGGGTGTGTTGATGGGCTTAGCCTTGTCCATGTCAAACTTCTTCAACATGTTGTTGGTGTACTTGGTTTGACTTATGAACGTGCCATCCTTGAGTTGCTTGATTTGAGATCCAAGGAAGAACTTCAACTCTCCCATCATGGACATCTCAAACCTATTCATCATAATCCTGCTAACTTCCTCATAGAAAGCCACATTAGTACTACCAAATATTATGTCATCGATATATATTTGGCAAATAAAAACATCATTATTGACTTTGCGAGTAAATAAAGTAGCATCGGCCTTTCCTATTTCAAACCCTTGTTTGAGTAGAAAATCCTTCAAGCAATCATACCAAGCTCTAGGGGCTTGTTTGAGCCCATAGAGCTCCTTGTCGAGCTTGTAGACGTGGTTGGGAAACTTTGGGTCTTCAAAGCTCGGTGGTTGCTCTACATACACCAACTTGGATAGGAGGCCGTTGAGAAATGCACTATTCATGTCCATTTGATATAGCTTGAAATCATGATGAGCGGCATAGGCAAGTAGAATACGAATTAATTCTAGCCTAGCCACCGATGCATAGGTCTCCTTAAAATCCAAGCCTTCAATTTGAGTGAATCCTTGATCGACCAACCTTGCCTTGTTCCTTGTCACCACGCCATGCTTATCTTGCTTGTTGCGGAAGACCCACTTGGCTTCAATCACATTTTGCTTAGGCCTTTCCACTAAGGACCAGACTTCATTCTGAGTGAAGTTGTTTAACTCTTGCATAGCTATCGTCCAATCTGGATCATCAAGAGCCTCTTCCACCCTACGAGGTTCCAAAGGAGAAATAAACAAGTAATTCTCACAAAAACTTGCTAAACAGGAACATGTAGTTACCCCTCATTGAATGCTCCCCAATATGTTATCAACAGGATGATCCTGTTGAATGGATTGATGCACTCTAGGATGTGGCACTTGAGTTCATCTTTGGATGTGGCCATCATCGTCATCATCATGGTCATGATTGATTGGAGGATCAAAACCATGAGCTTGTGAAGGGTTGACTTCACTTCTTTCTTCATTGTTGAGGTGAGGTTGAGCTTGCTCAATGTTGACACCATCTTCATGAGAATGACCTTGTGCTTCATTTGATCTCTCATCTTGATTATTTCTTGTTGTGGAAGCTTCACCATGTTCATTGGATGAAACATGATAAGTGGTTGGATCAAGATCAACATGCACAATATTGTCATCATCTTCATCTTAGATGGGATTTACTTCACCAATTGCAAGCTTCTTGATGGCTTTATGTGGAGTTTCTTCATTACCTACAATCTCAACATTAACTTGCTCATTTTGAGAGCCGTCGGTTTCATCGAAAGTCATGTCTATCATGATTTCAATCAAACTGGTGGTTTTATTGAAAATACGATATCCATGTTCATTAGTACCATAACCAAGCATGAAGCCCTCATCAACCTTTGGTGCAAACTTTGAGCTTTTGGACTTCTTGTTAAGTATGAAACACTTGGATCCAAAAACTCTAAAGTAGTGCACCTTAGGCCTTTTACTGGTTAGAAGTTCATAGGCGGTCTTGTCCCTTTTCTTGTGAAGAGATAAGCGGCTGATAGCATGATATGCCATGCTAATCGTTTCCAACCAATAGTTGGTTGGAGTCTTGTATTTATCCAACATTGCTCTTGCGGCTTCAATGAGCATTCGGTTCTTCCTCTCCACAACACCATTTTGTTGTGGAGTGTATGGTACCAAAAACTCATGCTTGATTCCTTTTTCATCAAGGAACTCTTTAATGTTGGTGTTCTCGAATTCCGTCCCATTATCACTTCTAACTCTCTTGATCTTGACATCAAACATATTTTGGGCTCTTTTTGCAAACTTCTTGAAGATGACATATACTTCACTCTTGTCACACAAAAAGAATACCCAAGTGAAATGAGCATAATCATCATCAACAATTATAAAACCATATTTGTTACCACCAAGGCTTATATAAGCGATGGGTCCAAATATGTCCATGTGAAGCAACTACAATGGCCTTTTGGTAGTTACAACATTCTTGACGGGATGTTTAGCTCCAACTTGTTTTCTCGCTTGGCATGCGCTATAAATTCTATCTTTCTCAAAAGAAACATTTGTTAGTCCAACGATGTGTTCACCTTTTTAAAGTTTGGCCAAGTTCCTCATCCCAACATGGGCAAGTTGGCGATGTCATAACCAACCCATGCTAGATTTTGCCATTAAACAAGTCTGGGGATTTACTCTATTTGATGTGAAATTAACTAGATAGAGTTTCCCTTTTAAATAACCCATAAATGCAATAGAGGAATCATCCCTTCTATAGACTTGCACACTCTTATCCGTAAAGAGACAATTGTAGCCCATCTCACAAAATTCCAAAATGGATAACAAATTGTATCTCATTGAATTCACAAGTAAAATATTGGAAATGGAATTATCATTTGAGATAGCAATTTTACCCAAACCGAGAACTCCTTTTCCATTGTCACCAAACACATTGTTTCCACTTTGGTCATGACTAGATTGAAATGATGTGAACATGTCCTTCTCTCCGGTCATATAATTGGTGCATCCACTATCCACCACCTAACTTGTTCCACCAGAGGAATATTCCTACAAAAATAATTCAAGCTTTTGTTTTAGGTACCCAAAATGATTTGGGTCCTAGGGGGTTAGTCACATAAAACTTGGGCACCCAAACACTCCTTATAATCTGCTTCCTCTTTTGAGCACCAACATACTTCACCATGATCTTGCCATCCTTGCCCCCAACAACACATGTAATCACTAGCATAGCACCGTGGAAGTGGTGTTTGTGGCTTGGGGGCCTCGGATTGCTTCATCTTGATTGTCTTATTACTTGTAGGTTGAATCTTGGGAATGTAGACCTTGTTGTTGGCCTTGCATATAAGCTCATCAAGAGCAACACCCTTGTTGAACTTCACACAAGGCACACCATTGATCATGTTTTTTCCGTGGGCCTTTCCATCATACCTATTGTAGCGAATGCCTTCCTTGATTGATGGGTGCCTTGATGACTTGTATATAGTCTTGTTGGATTGCTCTTGACACTTGCACCCATTCTTCAAGATCATCTTCAACCTATGAATCTCCTTGTCATCCTTCTCTAGCTCAACAAGGTTAGTTGCATATGCATGTACATCAATTTTATAGCATCTTTTACAACCATTACTAGTGGAGACATTAGAGTCTTCGGTTGCCTTAGGAGAAGTTGAAGTGCTAGCCCAAAGAGTACTATAGTTTAGCTCAAGATTTTGGTATTTTTCTTCCAAACTTGTGAGGCTTTCTTGAGCTATACTCTTCTCATTCTTGAGGCTAGCTACTAGATCATTAACTGAAGAATGTTCTTTAGTCAATTTCCCAATTGAATCATTGGCTAAAGACAATTCAACGGTTAACTTTTCAACCTTCATCTTTTCCTCGATGATAGATGCTTCAAGTACAAGTTTCTTATCTCTCTCTTGAGTGATTATGTCTCCTTGTATCTCCAAGCATCTATCCCTCTTCTCTAATTTCTTCATTAGCATTTTTATTTTAGTGTAGGCCTTTTTACCAAATTTCTTTATCATGGTTGCTTTAAGTTCTTCTATGTTCTCATCGCAACTATCATACTCTACACTAGAGGGATCGGATGAGACATGTACCTTCTCCCTCTTAGCCATGAGGCAAGTTGGAGTGTAGTATATAGTCGTTGTCGATGAGGTTGGCGAAGAGCCTTGGTGATGAAGATAAGTTGAGAAAGAGTTTTGATGGTGAAGTCTAGTCGGGGAAGATCATGGTCGATGACAAAGAGTGGTGGATGGCGATGTTTGCGGCTCCCTTCTTCTTCTTCTCATCATCACTTGAGTCACTATCATTTGACTCCCACTCTTCACCAAGATGAGCTTCACCTCTCTTCTTGCCTTTGTTCTTCTTGTCTTCATCCTTATCGTGCTTGTGCTTCTTCTTCTCATTAAGACAATCATCTATGAAGTGACCGGTTTGACCACAACCATAGCAAAACCTCTTCTTGTTCCTTCTCTTCCCATCACCGTAAGTCTTTTGGTTGCTCCTCTTCTTTATGAACTTTCTAAAGTTTCTAATGATGAGTGCAACTTCTTCATCGGACTCTTCTTGACTTGAGGAATCATCCTTCACTTTCTTCTTCTCTTGACTAGAAGATTTGCCTTAATGAGCTTGAGTTGCCTTTGGGGCTACATTATTGTTGTATCCCATTGCATTAGGATTTTGATTATGAGCATTGATTGCATCTTCATCTAGACACTCATGATGCTTGAGCTTTGAAAGAACTTCTTGGGGTGTCATCTTATCATAATCAGGCCTTTCCATGATCACGGACGCTAGCTTGTTGTTCTTGGCTCTATGGGTTCCCAATATCTATCTAGCAACCTTGTTGTTATCCCATTTGGTGCTTCCAAGAGCTCTTATGTGGTTGACTAATGCCATAAGCCTATCAAACATGAATTGTGTTGTTTCATTTTGCAAGAACACAAATCTTTCCAATTCACCATGAAGTAACTCAATGTTGACTTTTCTCACACTCTTATCTCCTTCAAATGACACTTTCAAAGTATCCCAAATTTGCTTTGCACTTTCCATTCCATTCATCTTTCTAAACTCATCTGAACCTAGGCTTGACACAAGCAATGCAATGGCTTGTGCATTTTGATGGAGATTGTGCACTTTTTTCGACTTATCTCTCTATCCTCATCGGTAGGAATCATCACACCAAAATCCACAACTTCTCAATGTCTTGCAGCAATGAGATGCATCTTCATCTTGTAAGACCAATTGGTGTATCTTGTTCTATCAAAGTGAGGTGGCTTGCCAATGTTGATGGAATGAGTATGTAGAGATGAACCTTTGATGAGTTGTCCATAGTCGAAGTTCACATTTGAATATATTCCCTTTCCATGAGCATGCTCACCGGCTCCAACATCACTAGCGACATCTTTGTTTGCTTCATTCTTGACACTTGTTGCATCATTCTTGCCACTTATTTCATCATCAACCTGCTTGCTTAATTCTTCCTTTATTTAGCTCATCTCATCTTGCATCTTCTTCATTTCATCTTGGAAAAACTTGACTTGAGCAGCCATCAACTCTTCATCTATCTTCTTGATCATCTCGGTGACATCGGTTTGCATCTTATCGGACTCTAACATTGTTTCTTCTCACATGGTGAAGCGCTAAAAGAAGACCTTGCTCTGATACTAATTGAAAGGATCTAACAATGCTTAGATGGGGGGTGAATAGGCGTATCTAAAAATTAACTCCAAATGCTAAGTTCAAATTTGTCAGTCAATCTCAGAAGTCCTGATAGTTTTGGTTGGAACTCCCAATGTCGTCAGAAGTTTCAGCACAAACTGTTAGAAGTTTCGACGCCTACATGAACTACAAAAGCAGTGCCAAATTTAACTTAGTAGATAAATAGTCTTACAACCCCACTTCCTAGTGGTTTGATGAAGATGTTGGGTCACTTCCTTGATGCCGAAATGCCTCCAAATCATAGATCAAGTCCAAACCCTAGAATAAAGTATGGAAGAGAAAGAGACAGACAAAAACAAAGTGATTGCACAAATATCAACAACAACAAGCACGTGGGACATAAGAATTTATCCCAAGGTTCGGCAACCCCACAAAGGAGCTCCTATGTCCTCATTGTTGAGGTGACCACAAAGGTCGAAGTCTCTTTCACCTCCTTACCTCTCTCAAAGTGTTGGTGTTTTCGGACCATCAATGAGTAAATTTGTATTTGCGCGTGTGGCTCGGATGGTGTGCTCAGAGGACACAAGGGGTTATACTGGTTTGGGCAAAAGGTCCCTATGTCTAGTTTGCTACTACTCATGTTACCGACACTTCGTTTGCAGTAGGGGTTACAAACAGGCGAGAGAGGAAAAGGATCCTAAGTCTCTAATGAAAGGAATGAATGGGTGCTGAGAGCTTGATCGCTGCTCAACCGTGTGCTCATGTCATGCTCTTGTGTATTTATCTCATGGTTCAGTCTTGTGCCAATCTAGATCGATCCCCCTCATGGGGTGCCCTGCTTTCCCTTTTATAGGCCAAGGGAAAGCATGGGTTACAGCAGAGGAAGAGGAGAAGAATGAGAGAGAGGAAGGCTTCCAGGATCACCGTGTCCTTCTTCTCCTTCATGTGGGTCCCACCGATCTTGTAGATGTGAACAGGGACGGCTCCACATCGTGGCCCTATCCATCACTAGTGCCATGTGCAGGCGTCATCTACCAGTCATGGAGTTCTATCCTGTCCCGGTAGACGTCGTGGTGAACTGACGCGCCTGTCATCGTTCGTACAAGGGTTAGGCAGAACAGCACCAATACGCCCGACATTGTTCTTGATGTGAATCCTGAGGTATGGCCCATCATGGCCTCAGGTTACATCGAGTCATGCCCATCTCTTCCCTAGTGTCAGAGTTTTAACCTAGGCCCATACGCCTGGACTTAGAGTGGCTGGCAGCGATATGGGTCCCTATCAGGTGAGATGGAGCCCGTGACCCTTCGAGGTCGGGCGAGACGGAGACCACAACCCATGGGGGTCGGGCAAGATTGAGCTCGTGACCCTTGGGGGTCAGACGAGATGGAACACGCACCCAAGGGTCGGGTGAGACGGAGCCCGTGGCTCAAGGTCGAGCAAGATGGAGCACGTAGCCTTGGGCGAGACCCCCATGACCTTAGGGTCAGGCGAGACATAGCCCACGACCCTTGGGGTTGGACAAGATAGAGCACGCACCCAAGGGTCGGGTGAGACAGGGCCCGTGGCCTTGGGGTCAGGCGAGACAGAAACTGCATCCTTAGGGTCAGGCAAGATGGAGCCCATACCCAAGGGGTCAGGCGAGACATGTTAATACATCTTGCTCTATCTGGGAAAGTCAATGTGGGCGCTTAACTTCCTTGCTTTGGGTATCCCTAATATCGATACCCGATAGTAGCCCCCAAGCCTGCAGAGGAGTAGAATACTCCTTTGGAGGCTTTTCTAGACAGGAGGACTCTGAGGGCCTTAGCCTCCTTTTTATCGCCCGTGGCATGTCCCGGTAGGACGGCAGTTTCCTTTCATCATGATCGGACCCCTTGGGGGTATAGCCGTGAGATTTGGTGGGTCAGAAAAGGTCTTTCCTGATTCCGACCCCTACGGGAGTCTGTCGTTCTACGACCGTGCATTCGGTCTCCTTGCGAGTCCAACTTTCCTCGAGGCCCCACTCATAGCGGGGGTCCGGTTGAGGGTTGGCTCGTCTTTGTGATTGTCACCTCATCCGTAGTTTCCGTAACTAGAGGGGATAAGCTAACATCACTTGCCTCGATGGCTCGAGTGTCAGGCTCAGTGAGCTCGCTAATGGGCATGTCTGAGTGGGGCCCCAACATCCTGTTCGTGGGGGCCTGGCTTGGGTCAGCTGGTGACCAGCTCCAGATTCTCAGCGGTCAATCCATATAGTTCTCGGGTCCATTCGACCGGTCCTGAGGGCTCCCTGCCTTTCTTTGAGAAAAAACCATGGATCATATCTGGCTGAGACTTGAACATGGGCAGGGATGCCCGCGGTGCTTATGCTCTCAGGTACTGGCCGCTAGCAGGCCCATCCCTTTCCACCTCTCACTTTAAAGGTGCCCGGAGCGGTCATCGAACCCATCGGTGGGCCATCCTTCAAACTCCTAGGCCTAGATGGGTCGTAGGTGTGTTTTAGCTCCATATCCCTCTTACCTATGACGGGTCATGGACCATTCGGGGAGGTAAAATGTCCAGCGTGTTTTCTGAGGGGATGGCCATAGGTTGCGTGCGCATGCCCCATGATGAGACATGGTGATAGGTCATGGTAGGCACGGAGATCTCGGCGGCAGTTGGTTTCCTTGCACCCATCGCCCTTATAAAACCAAAGGGCATCCTTACCTCTGTAGCCATGCCACCACCACTAATGCTTAGGTTTCATGCCTCCACATCTCCGCCGCCGTTGAGCTCGCATCCATTGGCCCCCACCTCCAATGGATCCATGGTGCCATTCCTACATCACCTTCCAACGCATGGAGGGCCTCATCTATCGCAATCTTCTCCATGCGCAGACCTCGACCAAGTAGTGGTTGCTACCCAGCAACGTGGATTCACCATCACCGCCCGATGGCTATGTGGTGTCATTCACCCACTTCTACGAGTGTGGGCTCATGACCCCCGCCCACAAATTCCTCTAGGGGTTGCTGCACTTCTACAAGATTGAGCTACAGCATCTCAATCCCAACAGAATCCAGCACATGGCGGCGTTCGTCATGCTATGTGAAGGATTCTTGGGGATCAGCCCCCACTTTGACTTGTGGAGGTATTTCTTCACCATCAACCTCTAGAAAAAGAGGGAGAAGGGTGATAGGCAGGAGCTACACATGCTGATCTGGTGCACCGACATCCAACTTCATAACAATCGGGTCAGCAAGTACCCGTCCATGTGGCTCTCAATGTACAACAAGGGGTGACACTCGCAGTGGTTCTACCTCAAGAATAATGCTACCACCCCTCTGCCAGAGTTCACTAGGAGCCAGCAGAGGCAGGGCGTACTGTCGCCCTACCCTAGGAGCCAACAGAGGTGGCGGCTCTACCGTCACGCTCGAGGTGCCAGCAGAGGCGGGCGACTCAGCCGTCGGGCCCCAAGAGCCAGGGGGAGCAAGGCATTCCCCCAATGTGCCCCAGGAGCTGCCAAGGGTGAGCCCCTCTGCCTAGGAGCAGGGGGCAAGCACAAAATGGCCTCATTCTGATGAGGTGGAGCAAGGGTTAGGGGGTTCATACCCAAACATGTCTGTCTCCCGATGGCACTGAGGTGAGTTATCAATTCCTCTATTTTTCCCGTATAAGTTGGATTTCATCGTGACTTATGTTTTTTGTTCCTTGCAGTGTCTGTAGGTAGCAGAATCCTTTGGCGCTGGCACCGAAGAAGAGCATCGCCCTCCAATCGAGGCGGCGGCCGTTGGTTGGTGTCGCGCCCATTTCGAACGGAAGTGGCGCCAGTGTGACCGTGTTGCCAGCCGGTCAGGCACCACCCATGGTGGTACCTATGCCCTTAGCAAGATGGGTAGACAGGGGAATTTAAGGGAACCTTCGGAGGTCACAGAGTAGCCGGTGATGGCTGCGATACTGCTACCGATGGTGGGGCGGATGGGGCTACAATCACGCTCATGGCACCTACCATGGTAGGCGCGATGCAGCCGGTCATGATCCTACTGATGGAGGTGGAGGTGGTAGTAGCCATGATAGATGGGACATAGTCGGGCGCAACTACCATGTCGCTTGAGGCATCAGCACGACCCGTGCCATCGGCGACCAAAGAGACGGCGCCTGGCGCGGGCCGAATGGAGGGGGAGGCGGCCGAGGGGTCCCCGGGAGTCATGGTGCTGGGAGAGAGGTTTGCGTCCGCACCACTGACCCCTTCCATCGCCGAAGGGGGCATCCCAGTGGGGACATCATGACAAGAGGGGTCGGTGGCGCTTGGGGCCGATGGGGAGTCGTCCCTGACCTAATGTCAGTGGTTAGTGGCTCACCCGTGCAGGGCAAGCCCCTACTCCAGTGGACAGATCTGCAGGATCCAGCGTCGATGCTTTTTAGCCTTGATGATGCCGTAGAGAGCATGGATTAGGAGAGCCTCGACGTAGGGATCACGTCTATGTTTGAGGCCCTAGACCATGCCACGGGCGCATTGCGTGACGTTGTTGTTCCCTCCGGCCGGGTATTGCTTGGTCCTACTTCTTGTCCTTTTCTTCCTCTATATACTTTTTGTATCCTAACCATCGTCCCCCTGCAGTCCCTTATAGCTTGCAGCCGGGGGAAATCTCGGTTCCTTCATCAACAGAAGGAAGCCTAGGATTGCCTTGTTGAGGAGGTGTGGCTATGCAAGGAGGTGACAGCTCAGCTCATTGCTGCCTAGTAGAGGGCAGTTGAGCTAACTCCCCTTGCTAAGGAGGAAGCCAATCTTCGGTCATGGGTGGCTGAGGCTCGTTGGGATGCTAACAAGGCCAAGAAGGCGTTCGAGGCCCTATCAGTGAGGTCTTGGAAGGATGACGAAGAAGCCGCTAGGGTCAGGAAGGAGCACGATGAGTTGCTCTAGAAGGACACTAAAACCTGCTAGCATATCCTTAACCTTCTAGACGAGGTTGAGAAAGAAAGGGATCTAAAGCTGGGGGCCGAGGAGAAGCTCGTGGCCCTAGAGAATAGGGCAAGCCTAGAAGCTACGACAGTCGCTCGGCTACGTAAGGAGCAGGATGAGCTTATCCAAACCACGGAGAGGCTCTGCTTGGAATGCGGCGTAGCTCATGAGGAGCATGACCAGGCTTTTTGAGAGCATGACTAGGCCTACCAAGAGCGTGATGACATGCGGAAGAAGGTTGGCTCCCTCCAAGCTAAGCTCGAAAAGGAGACGACCTAGAAGCTAGAGGCCGAGAACATTTCTACCGGGCTGGCTATGGATCTCGCCAAGGTGAGGAGAAATCTTTAGGCAGAGAGTGATGAGCTCAGTATCCTAAGCACCACCCTTAGAGTGGTCTACAATGACCTAGAGGTGGTGCGGTCGGAGGGGACCAACTCACTCATGGCTCATGCTGTCGAGATCATAGCTTGGGTGCGCCAGCTTGAGAGGAATGCCCTTCGTGCTAGGGTTAATTAGTCCTTCATGATTGCTCATTCTCATTATGGGGACAACATCGATCTAGAGGCAATGAGCCATGGCTACGCACCCGGTTATGAAGTCCATGAGCTAGAAGAGATGGAAATGGTGGTGGCTCCCCTTTTGTAGGACCTGGCGGACAGGATAGGAGGCGTAGTTCTACCCTAGAGGGGCTAGTTAGTTAAATAGGTTGGGCAGTCATTTTTGGAATAAGCGAACAATTTCCATCCCTGTTGTTTTGTTTGAACAAGTCTGTTCTTTCATTTTGGTTAAACAAGTCTATTGTTTTGTTTTGTTTGAACAAATTTGTTCGTTCTCCTTTTTATTTGTAAAAAAGGGTTAATGCATTCTAACCCTTCTTGTTGTTAAGACCATAGAGCTCAAGGTGTGGGCGGGAAACTCTGGTTGTGCTGGTAAGAGTGTCATAGCCGCTGGGGTGTAGGCTTCTTGTAGTCCGACTAGTTTCACTCGGCGTTTGTTTCCGCAAACCTTGCCTCTAGGTTTTTAATCATGAGAAAGGGTTGGGCACGGCGACTGTTTCAAAAAGGGTACATATATATCCTTATCAGCCCCCGAGTGAAATCCGACCCCTTGCCGTTGCAGGGGTTGGGTTTCACTAAAGATCGAGGGGACGATAGCAAAAACTAGGAGAAAGCGTCTCTTGTTTTAGAAACATTATTCTTAGTTTTTGAACGTACCCCCTCCCTAGGATCCAAGAAATCGTTCTACGACCGTGCATTCAGTCTCCTTGTGAGTCCAACTTTCCTCGAGCCCCCACGCGTAGTGGGGGTTTGGTCAAGGGTCGTCTCATCTTTGTGATCATCACCTCATCCATGATTTCTACAACAGGAGGGGTTGAGCTAATGTCACTTGCCTTGATGGCTCAAGTGTTGTGCTCGGTGAGCTCGCTAACAGGCATGTCCAAGTGGAATCTGGGTCCGTCGTTCATAACAGGGTTGACATAGCCCTCATGTGGTATTCCACTGCTCCTTAACCTACCTCCTGGCAGATGCTTGAGTCATTCCAGAGACTGATTCAGGTGGCCTGTTGGTCTCTCCTCGATGGAGATTCTGTGGGCATGGCTCGAGGTTGGGATCGAACGAGAAGGTTGAGATGACCCTGTTCGCTTCTGAGCGGGTCGAGTGAAGGCCGCTAGGGCTCATCTGTGTTTTTCCCCTAGCTTTGTTTAACACGAGGCGGCCTCAAGCCCTTCGTGGGCTAGCCTTCGAACCCAGGTCAGTTGTTGCTCATGTTGACTAAGACGACTATCGTTTTGTGTCATGACGCGAAGCGTCGTGATGCAATAATTACATATGCGATGCTTGGATGTATGAGAATGGATGAATGAATGCTCATGTACTAGAAAAGTAAAGTGGGGGTTGGTAAAGTTTGGGGAGCTCTTACTGGCTATGTCCGAGTGGAATCTGGGTCCGTCATTCGTGACAGAGTCAGCATAACCCGCATGGGCCATTCTACTGCTCCTTACCTGTCTCTCGACAGCAGCCCGAGCTGTCTGATCGACTTGGGTGACCTGTTGGCCTCTCTTTGATGGAGATTCCATCGGTGGGCCCCTCCAAACCCTTCCTGGGAAGGCAGAGGCTAATGCTCGGGGTGTGGGCAAAAAAGTTCTAATCATGCTGGCGAGAAAAAACGTCGTAGTCGCTGGGGCATAGGTTTCTTGTGGTTCGACCAGTTTTACTCAGTGTTTGTTTCTGCAAACCTTGCCTTTATGTTTTTAATGTGATAAAGGGTCGGGCATAGAGAATGTCTACCGAATAGACATACTCTTACTAGCCCCCGAGTGAGGCCCAACCCCTTGGCATTACTAGGGTCAGGCATCACTTAAAGATCATGGAGTCGATAGCTGTTGACACCGCTTTTTGCACGTGTCGAAATGATCAGAGTAGGCTAATCGGCAGGAGGAAACTTACTGTATACGCTGACAGCTGATGAAAATCAGCTTGTAAAGATGGTTGCCGATGAATGGTGGAGATTGATGGAAAAGTTGATTTAGACTTGGGCGTTGCCGATAAGATTGGAGATGTTATTGTCGATGCCGATGAAGGAAGGCTTGAAGACTACTGCCGATGAAACAGGAAGTATGCCGATGGAAAGGAGGTCGGTGAGATTTCTATTGTAATTGAGGCGGATAGGGAAATAGATAGGAGTTGATTTCCTTTTCTATATTTGTTAGAGTATGATTCATGTAAAGAGTCACGTGTTTCCTTAGATATGGACTTGATGTCCTAGTTGTATTTGGTTATGTCTCTTTAGATCAGGGTATAAATATAGACTGAGGGGTAATGTAATATATATATCAATCAATATCAAAAACCAATTTTTACTCCTATTTGCATCTACTTACTTTTCGGTGACTTCGTCAATTTGCATATTTTTCCTTTTTACGAGTTCTCATTGATTCGGCGAGTTGCATCGCTTCGGTGTGACCTTCAATGATACTCGAGTTCCGCGTGAGTACCTCTTGGCCGTGACTTCCGGGCGTATCGCTGTTGTCAGGACCAAAGTGCTTGTATCTTCATCCTTGTCGATTAACATGTCAAAACGACTGGCACGCTTTAGATATCGATTCGGGTATTAGCCCTTTGTGTTTGCAGATCCATTTTTGCATCAACTCATCTTTTGGCACGCTCGGTGGGACAAATCAATCCGATCAATATGTTCAATCCCGAGATCGATTCAGGGAACATTATCGTGGTATCAGAAGAAGATCTTAAGGAAGAGCAGAGGCAGGCTATGGAAAAGGCTATAGAAGAATACAAGCAGCTTTGTCTGAGATCGTTTAGCCTGAACAAGAGTGGACAAGTCATCTAGAAGCAAGATTTGCCATTGCCTCGGCAGGTTACCTTTGACTCCAATCCTGGTAAACTTCAAGAGATGGTTAATTCTGCAGTAAATCATGCTCTGATTAATCATTCCAATGTGCTGTCCAATACTGTTCATAATGCTGTGGTTCGAACTCTCAAAGAAGGACAAGCGTCACCGCATTACGTTGGGCCTGCCTATCACCAACCAGGGCCGGCATCTGTTAATACTCCATCGGCTCCCTCGGCCGTTGTGGGTATAGAAGTTACTTCTCCTCCAGTATCGGCAGGCTTACCTAATATTCAATCTACACCGATACGATCAGATCCGGTACTACCAGGAGGACGAGTTCAGCTTAATACAGATCTATCGGCATCAGCTATGTCAGGCCCTGTGTCTTAGAATAGCTAGATTCCTGCTAATTGGTGGGGATATGGTATGCCTCCGGAGTCATCTGCTTTCAATCCTAGGTTACCTCAAGAGTTTGATGCAGTAGGAAAAGCTCCTTTACCATCGTCTGTTTCGCCGATGGCTCAAGTGCCTCAATATGCCACAACAACTACTGTGCAACCAACTCTAGGAGGTTTCTAGATGCCTTTGGTTCAAACATCCAATTCAAGTCCATCGGCAAGTTTAGTGCCGATGCAGCAGAAAGCCCCTGCTATGAGTCAAACTGGGGTTCAGTTCATGCCTCAAGCTGGTTATAATTATCCAACAATGTCAGCAAATTACCAGCCATCGGTAAGTTTTGTACCGATAAGTTCTAATAATGGTTGGTCAGGACAGTTACCTGTTCAACATACAGTTCAGCAAAATCAGCAGGTTGCAGGAGTTCGACAAGGTCATATGCAAGCTGGTTTCCAGAATCAAGCATCGATAGCTTAGCCGATGAATCCTTTCCAGCAGGTTAATGGACCACAAGTAATGGCAAATATGCCGATTGCTAGAGATCGTGGGTCACAAAGATATGTGGAGGGATATCAGCAGGCACCTCCTGTAGAAATTCAGCCAGTTCGTCAGCAGGAGGCTGATGCTTTTTGGGCCGATAAAATAGCAGAAATTATGAAGGATCAGTTTGGAATAAATCCCAAGCTCAATACTTATTCTTATCGGACTCCATACCCTCCTGCATATGATTTAATTCCTCTCCCAAATCGGTATAAGGTACCAAATTTCACTAAATTCTCTGGGCAAGATGATACATCAACAATGGAACACGTCAATCGCTTCATTATTCAATGTGGAGAGGCAGCTAGCAGAGATGAGTTAAGAGTTCGATTATTTTCATCATCTTTGTCTAGATTGGCATTTACATGGTTCATTTCATTACCACCAAATTCTATTATTACTTGGGCTGACCTAGAAAAACAATTTCATAAGTATTTCTTTGCTGGAATCCATGAAAATAAGCTTACCGATTTAGTAAAATTGAGACAGTGTAATGATGAATCGGTAGAAAGCTTTGTGCAAAGGCTACGAGATGTAAAAAATAAGTGCTACAGCCGGGTGCTGGATGATCGGTAGCTTGCCGATCTGGCTTTCCAAGGGTTATTGCCACATCTCAAAGACAGATATGCTTCTCAGGAGTTTGAAAGCCTCAGTCATCTTATGCAAAGGATCTCTGATCAAGATACTAGGGTTTTTGAACCTAAAAAGAATTAGAGTAAAAAAGTATCATTTGTTGAAGAAGTAGGAGGTTCTGATTCTGATGAAGAACCAGTTATCGGCTTAGCTGAGTGGGTTAAGAATAAAAAGCCGATATCTTGTCCCTTTGGTCAGAAAGAGCCAGAAAAGTTTACATTTGATATCACCAAGGCCGACAAGATATTTGATCTTCTGCTTCAAGAGGGCCAAATTAAGCTGTCACCTAATCATATGATCCCATCGGCAGAAGAGTTGAAGAAGATCTTGTACTGCAAATGGCACAATGCAACTTCACACAGTACAAATGAGTGCAAGGTATTCAGGCAACAGTTACAATCGGCTATTGAATCTAGGAGAATTAAGTTTGGTACTTCCAAGGCCCAGAAGCCGATGAAAATTGATCAACACCCTTTTCCAGCAAATATGTTGGAGGCCAAAGGGAAGACCAAGGTATTGACGTCAGAGGCTGCTGAGAAAAACGCATCAGTGGATCCCCAACATCGGATAACTACCGATGATGTAAAAAGTAAGGGTTTGCTGGGAGAAAGCAGTAGTTCCAAAAATCCTCCTCGACCTGGCATTGTGATTACTCATCGAAGGCAGCAGGAAGGTTGGCGTCAGCATAATGATCGATATCGACAACAGCAAGAAGTGAAACGTCGGGAAGAATGGAATCGGCATAAAGATCATTGGAGGTGCCCATTTTTCATCCATTGCTGGGAAGAAGGTATTAAATTGCCAACTGTTGAAAATTGCCCTGAGTGCAATGGTTATTATGGGGTCAATCAGTCAGAAAGGAGGTTTCAACCTGGCAATCAGGGTTTATTTATCAATGAGCCGATCAGAGGCAGAGCATCAGTGCATGATCGGCTGGGGGGCAGACTTAGTGTACATGAAAGGCTTGGTAAACGCGCTGGCTATTTTCCAAGGAATCAAGAGGAGCTTGAGGAAATGGCAAACGCAAGAGTTCCCGATGAGGAAATATTCTACAGGGACCCTAATATACGCCGTGTAGAATCAACCAGGACCTGTTATCAGCCGGTTTGGAAAAACCAAGTTTCCTCGATGGTGCTCGGAGGGTCTGACAAAGACACAGAGAAGGAGGATGCAACGTGAGCGTCAGGAGGATTTATACCAAGAGGAAAATTCCTCCAATGAGAGGTCCGGTCATCAGCAGTGGCAGGTAAAACACAAAAATAAGGGTCCATCGGTAGATATTAATATGGTATTCGTGTTGCCGATGGAGTTTTTGGCGCTATCTGATAATGAGGAAGAAGTTGTTCTCTCTGATCAAGTAGCTCAGTTGACACTAGATCCAATGATGGTTGTTTTTGAGAAACCTACCGATGACGAGAGACAGCACCTTAAGGCTTTGTTTGTGAAAGGCAGAGTTGATGGGCAGCCTGTATCTAAGGTACTTATCGACGGAGGGGTTGCGATTAATATTATGCCTTATGTGATGTATCGGAAACTTGGTAAGGGAGATCAAGACTTGATCAAAACCGATATGATGCTGAAGGATTTTGAAGGCAATGTGTCACCGGCTAAAGGGGCAGTATGCGTTGAATTGACCATCGGCAGCAAAACCTTGCCGACGACGTTCTTTGTTATTAATGGCAAGGGTGCATATAATCTGCTTCTAGGGAGGGATTGGATTCATGCTAATTGTTGTGTTCCTTCTACAATGCATCAATGCCTCGTACAGTGGATTGGGGATAAGATTGAGGTTGTCCCTGGTGATTCTTCTTATATCATCGCATCGGCAGAATCAGATACTTATGAGCGAACTAAATGCATATCAGGAGAAGTTTGGGAAAGAGAGTTCCTTGGAGTTGCTGATTATGAAATTCCACCGATCCAAGCAGTCGGTTCTGAAGAAGAGTTTTAATGGATAGGTTTGCCGATGATGGAAAATTAGGTCAAGGGTTCACATCGGTAGATGATTTAGTAGAAATAGATATTGGTGATGGCGATAGGCCAAGACCTACTTTTATTAGTGCTAAGTTAGATTCCAAGTGTAAGCAGCAAATAACTGATTTGTTAAAAGAGTATAAAGATTGTTTTGCTTGGGATTATACTGAGATGCCTGGATTAGACCGATCGATAGTTGAACATCGGTTACCTATCAAATCTGGATTTTGGCCACATCAGCAGCCAGCGCGCCGATGCAATCCTAATATACTTCCTAACATTAAGGCCGAAATAACTAAATTAATTGAGGCAAAGTTTATTCGGCAGTGTCGATATGCAGAGTGGATTTCTAATGTGGTTCCTGTTTATAAGAAAAATGGAAAACTTCGTGTTTGTATTGATTTCAGGAATCTCAACAAAGCCACACCGATGGATGGCTATCCAATGCCGATTGCTGACTTGTTGATTGATGCTGCAGCCGGACATCAAATTATCAGCTTCATGGATGGTAATGCAGGTTACAATCAAATATTCATGGCTGAAGAAGATATTCCCAAGACTGCTTTCAGATGTCCAGGTCATGTAGGGTTGTTTGAGTGGATAGTCATGACGTTTGGTTTGAAAAATGCCGGCGCTACTTATCAAAGAGCTATGAACTTTATTTTTTATGAATACATCGGCACATTAGTGGAGATCTACATTGATGATGTAGTGATTAAGTCTGGAGATATCACAAAACATCTAGCCGATCTACGAAAGATACTAGAGTGCACAAGGAAGCATGGATTGAAGATGAATCATAATAAATGTGCATTTGGTGTATCGGTAGGTCAATTCTTGGGTTTTATGGTGCATCAGTGGGGCATCAAAATCAGTAGGAAGTCTATTGATGCAATTAACAAGGTGGTTGCTCCTGCCAATAAAACTGAATTGCAATCTTTGATCAGAAAGATTAATTTCATTAGAAGATTCATATCTAATCTATCGGGTTGTATTTGTCAACTGATGATACCGTTATCGGTTCAGCTCTTATTCAAGAATTTGAAGGGAAAGAACATGTTATTTATTATTTGAGCAGAAGATTAGTGGATGCTGAGACAATGTATTTGGCCATCAAAAAATTATGTCTGTGTTTATACTTTTCTTGTGTCAAATTAAGACATTATTTGTTATCTGCCGAATGTACGGTCATATACAAAGACGACGTAGTCAAGTATATGCTGTCGATGCCGATATTAAGTGATAGAATCGGCAAGTGGATTTTAGCATTATCAGAATTTGAACTACGTTATGAATCGACTAAGGCAGTTAAGGGGCAGGTTATGGCTGATTTTGTCACTCAGCATTGTGACACAGTGGACTCTCTGGAGGTTGCTCCTTGGACACTTTTCTTTGATGGGTCCACATGTGGTGAAGGAGCAGGTATCGGCATTGTGTTGATTTCACCTCAAGGAAGGAAGTATGAGTTTTCATTGCCGATTGTTGCTACATCGACAAACAATCAGGCTGAATACCAAGCCTTGATAAAAGGGTTAGAATTGCTGAAGGAGATACGTACCAGTGCTGTTGAAATCTTTGGTGATTCTATGCTAGTTATAAATCAATTGGCTGGGATTTATGAATGCCGAAGTGAAGTTTTAATTTCGTATTATGAAAGATGTTTGCAATTGTTGAAAGGGTTTAGAGATTTTTGTCTTGAACATATTTCTCGACTGCATAATGAAGAGGCTAATCGACTAGCTCAGCATGCTTCAGGGTATCAGCCTATTTGGGAAGTGCTAACATCGGCAGTCGATACCGATGACTGGAGAAAGGAGATTGTCGATTATTTAAAGGATCCATGTAAAAAGGTTGAAAGACATATAAGGTTCCAAGCTACCAAGTATGTGCTCCTCGATGATGAATTATATTATCGAACTGCAGATGGAGTTTTACTCAGATGTGTTAGCAGTGATGAATCGAAAAGCTTGATGAGTGAAATTCATGAAGGAGTGTGTGGAGCGCATCAATCGGCTTTCAAGATGAAGTGGATGATCAGATGGAATGGATACTATTGGCCGACTATTCTTGAAGATTGTTTTAAATATTTTAAAGGGTGTCAAGAGTGTCAAAAGTTTGGTAATATTCAAAGAGTGCCTGCATCGGCTATGAACCCTATAATTAAATCTTGGCCGTTCTGGGGATGGGCTATCGATCTCATCGGTCAGATTTATCCGCCATCAAGCAAAGGACATAAATTTATTCTGGTTGCTACCAATTATTTCACAAAATGGGTTGAGGCAATTCCTTTAAAAAAGGTGACATCGGCTAATATGATCGATTTTGTGAAAGAACATATTGTTTACCGATTTGGTATTCCTTAAACTATCACTACCGATCAGGGTACTATGTTTACATCAGGAGAATTTGATGAGTTTGCTGTAGGTATGGGAATTAAAGTTTTAAATTCTTCTCCATATTATGCTCAAGCCAATGGTCAGGCTGAGACTTCTAACAAAGGGATCATCAAACTCATTAAGCGCAAAATTAAAGAAAATCCTAAGAGGTGGCATACAGTATTAAATGAAGCCTTGTGGTCATATCGGATGTCATGTCATGGTGCAACCAAAGTAACGCCTTATCAGTTAGTATATGGACACGATGCAGTATTACCTTGGGAAATTAAAACCGGCTCTAGGCGAATACGTTTTCAAAATCAGCTGACAGCCGATGATTATGATACTCTTATGAAGGATGAGTTGGAAGATGTGGCGGATCATCGGTTAAGGGCCTTAGTTAGCATCGAAGAAAATAAGAAAAGAGTAGCCAGATGGTATGATAAGAAGGTGAAGGTAAAGGAGTTTGTCGATGGAGATCTGGTCTGGAAATTGATTTTACCGATTGGGACTAAAAGTTCAAAGTTTGGAAAGTGGTCTCCTAATTGGGAAGGTCCATATCAGATAAATCAGTCTGTTCCCGGTAACGCATATATTCTAGAAACCCTCGAAGGGGTTGTGTTTCCCAGAGCATTAAATGGAAAATATTTAAAGAAATATTACCCTAGTATCTGGATGGATGCATAAAAGTATAAGTGCCGATAACAGTCCTATCGGCTAGAATTATACAAGGATGTCAATGTCTCATAAAGTGCCGATGCAATAGACAAGATTTACAAGTTTAACACGGATTGGATAGCCAATATCGCACATAGGCGAATCTAGTCGGCTTCATTTCTTTGATGTCTTCATCGGCAGCACCCTCCACAGGCTTGAGTTTTTTCTTCATGGCCAAGGCTTTGCGAGCCTGGATATCTCTTTCTTGCTGAAGGGCTTTGATGGCATCGGGTAGCTGGCTTTCTTCTTGTTGGGCATGAGTTAAGGCTGCCTCGACTTCTTTCAATTCAGCCAATAGAGCCGTCCTCTTTGCCGATAAATCTAAGATTTTCTGCTTAAGTTCAGCGCCTGAAGTCTGCAAGTGCCGATGCCCTTGTGCTTCTCATCGGCAATCTGTTTCAGTTGTAGCATCTCTTCTTTGAGTTGAGCCTAAGCTGTTCTATCGGCAATGCGTTGAGCAGCCCGTTGATATTGTAGTTGGCGGCTTTCTAAATGGGCTGCTGGGAAAAGTGCTTCTTCAACATCGGCAGGGACCTGGCCACGGATTGTTTTGAAAATTGCCTTTGCGGGGTCCGAATCATCTACCAGTTGGGCGGTATCCTGCTGTAACAAGTCCAGGAGAGCTTCCAACTTGGACTTAATTTCTACCGATATTGTTCCTAGTGCAAGGGAAGAACTTGCTTCCTCTCCATCATCATCAAAAACGTCAATGGCAAAGGAAAATAGGCTATTTGGGGAGTCTTGTTCCTGAGAAAAAGAAAAAGAGGTCAGTTAAGGATAAGTATGAATATTATAAATCGACTAGGTCAATCGGCTTACCTGTTTCAAGGCAATTTCCTGTACTTGGCTGGAGGAGGCAGCCTGGAGTATGCTGTGTGGAGGATCGGCTGAGCTTGCTGATGGGATATCTTCTGTGGCCTCATCGGTGGTTGGCCCTTGGGGTATGATGACCGATGGTATGTCCTATACAGGAGGATTAACTGCTTGCTCAGTTGCATTGACTGAATCTGGCCGGCTTGCAGACGTTGGGGCAGATGGGGGGATCGGCATGGACTTCTGTCGTTTTGGCTATGCCTCGGCATCTGTTAAGGCTTTGCGCTTTGCTTGGGCCTCAGCAATGGTTGGCTGGGGGGCATCGGCACTTGTTGGTTGTGGAGCTTGAACATCTGGTACGCTTGCCGATGTACCCATTTGTTGCTGCAAAACAAGTGTAAGGTATGATATTTAATAGATAAAATGTAAAATCGAAGGAATACCTCTGAAGGTTTGTCAGAGGTAGTGGTGCTTGATGTCGAAGGAATTGCCGATGACGATCCAGCAGCGGCTCTTACACCCTGATGATTAATATTAATACAGTCTGTGATCGGCATGAGTAGAAATAAACAGGGTTGTTACCTTGAATGCCTTGATCAGGGTTGTAGCAGCAGCCGATGGAGTGGCCCTAGCTGTAGCCAATTTGGACTTGGAGGTGATGGTCTTGGCACGGGTCTTCTGGTGAGTCAAAGCAGCTAAGGTGGGGGCGTTGTAGCCGATCTGTGATATCGGGGAATTAGGCTGAAGATTGAAGGGTTTCCCACTTATGCTTATAGATGGTGCTGGGTTGTTAACCTGTCATGAGAAAGTTAGTTACCGATATATGAAAGGAAAAAGCAGAAGGGAGTTAAAAGAAACTTACTGCATCATCAGAAATGGCGTATTCAGGGTCGATCATGTGCCGATATGAGTGAGCAGATGTTGCAAACAATTGTTCCTTCCACTCTCACCACCATTGCTTATATGATTCGGTGATGAAAGATACTGGCGTCCAGTTGGATATATCGGCATCTGTAGTATCGGCATCGGGGGAAAGTCGCACTACCCTGCTCCAATCTGTTCCGCAGGTGATTGTTTCTCTAGGTTTGATCACATCGGCAAAACAAAGTTTGATTGGCAGTTGCCCAAAAGCCAATTGACGGGATACTGCCGATGGATTGTAAAATTCATACGTGATATTGGTGTTTTTCCCGCTACCAAATGTGTTTACTGGGATTGCCCTAGGAGTAATGATGGCCATCATGAGTTCATTATCCTGATTCAGAGTGTCATCGGCAAAGTTGAAAAGAAGGGGTAATCTGTTTTCTTCATCGATATAAGGTACCCTGGCCCTATGATCACGAGAAAGACCATTGTAGAAGCTTTAGAAGAATCTACCGATCTGGTCTTCATTGGCCTCTATTCCAGGGAGGACAATTATGGCTTCACCAAAATTGAGGGGTGAGCGTGTTGCCGATTCCTCATCCCCAAGCACGTGGTCTTCAGCAATTTCTCGTGGGAATTGTTGGGCAAAGAAGTCCCATTGCAAATGCTTGTGCATATGGGCATTCAGCCACATGTTGATAAACCACCACGGGCCTCCTAAGTTGCCGATGGGTTCGCCAAGCAAAAGTTTCTGAGACACTTGATAAAGAAGATGATAAGTGGAGCTCATAAGGTATCGGCCAAGAGGGAACCATACACCATTGGCCAAGAGTTCAGCCGTGGGGAGGAAGGCGTTGGTTGGTCCTACTGATTGACCACAGAAGATAAATTTTTCTAACCACATATTCAAGAATGTGGCATGTTCCCTCTGGTTAACTGTCCCGGTCCTCTGGCATTCTTGAATGTATCCCGTCCAACCGCCGATGTTGCGGGTATTCACCCTATATTTAGATTTTCTGCCATAGATGGAGCCTTCATCGGCAGTTGAAATGTCCAAGCCAGTGAGCATGTAGACATCGGCAAGTGTGGGAGTAGCTGGGCCATGTCCAAACATGAAAGTGTTTGTTGTGTCTGACCAGAAGTAAGCAGCTGCAATCATCATCGACTCGTTCTTTTGCATATCGGCAATAGATAGCCTAATGCATTGGTCTAGCTTCCGTTCTACCCAGTGTACTTGCAATGGCCTGTTGACCCTCAAGTACCAATCTTTCCACCCTTTGGTGGTTTTGGGCCAAGATCGGAATGTATCTTTCCATAAATTCAGAGAGAAATTTTGGGCTCTAAAAGGGATTCTGTTAACCTCTGCATTAATCAGATCAGTTGGATCTGGGTTGCCCATTGGTCCTAGGCATTGGACATGTGGCTGATCGGTTGGAATAACTAATTTGTTGTGAAGTTCCTAAGTTTGGAGGATCCGAAGAACAAAGAAAAAGAGGAAAAAATTACCAACTGTATGAAATCGCAAAGACCAGAAGAATCGAGGTAAAAGGTAACAGAAGTGGAACGAACCGCAGGGACGTCGAAGTTGATTGCCATTATCTTGAGGTAGATGGGGGGCACGAGCCGGAGAGTCAGGGTTGACGCTGGAGAAAAGGTCTTGTTGGTTGAGGTCGCGCAGTTGTTCGTCGGAGTCACCACCGGAAAGAGAGAATGTCAAAGATTGGAATCTGAGGGTAGAAGACGAGCGTTCCGGAGAAATCTATTTATAAGCCGCTCGGAGTAGGGGTATTTTGGACTTATTTCTATACCGTGCGCATGTAGGTCGAAGTGGTTCAGATGGATATGGTAACTGTTCGCACGATAATCAATGGATTGTACAGATGATTTGATGGCAAGTAATCATGATTTGGAAGAGATCTCGGTACAGGATATTTTAATTCTAAAAATGGTGGCATTATTATGTTAGGATCTTGCCGATGTGTTATTGTTTCGGTATCTTAACCATAATCAGGGCAAGAGTGGTTGGAAATTGTGTGATATTTACTGAGGTGCGTGAATTAGGACTAGATTTGATTGGATTTGATAACAGATCAAGTTTTGGCTTGGAGGATAAGTTACGGTAATTGGGCGAAGGCAAACGTTATCTGGAGTAAATTTCGGAGCATTAATGGTTTTATACTCCGAAATTGGAGGGCATGTGTTGACACCGTTTTTTGCACGTGTCGAAATGATCAGAGTAGGCTAATCGGCAGGAGGAAAGTTACTGTATACGCTGACAGCCGATGAAAATCAGCTTGTAAAGATGGTTGCCGATGAATGGTGGAGATTGATGGAAAAGTTGATTTAGACTCGGGCGTTGCCGATAAGATTGGAGATGTTATTGTCGATGCCGATGAAGGAAGGCTTGAAGACTACTACCGATGAAACAGGAAGTATGCCGATGGAAAGGAGGTCGGTGAGATTTCTATCGTAATTGAGGCGGATAGGGAAATAGATAGGAGTTGATTTCCTTTTCTATATTTGTTAGAGTATGATTCATGTAAAGAGTCACGTGTTTCCTTAGATATGGACTTGATGTCCTAGTTGTATTTGGTTATGTCTCTTTAGATCAGGGTATAAATATAGATTGAGGGGTAATGTAATATATATATCAATCAATATCAAAAACCAATTTTTACTCATATTTGCATCTACTTACTTTTCGGCGACTTCGTCAATTTGCATATTTTTCCTTTTTATGAGTTCTCATTGATTCGGCGAGCTGCATCGCTTCAGTGCGACCTTCGACGATTCTCGAGTTCCGCGTGAGTACCTCTTGGCCGTGACTTCCGGGCGTATCGCTGTTGTCAGGACCAAAGTGCTCGTATCTTCATCCTTGTCGATTAACAGGTCAAATCGACTGGCACGCTTTGGATATCGATTCGGGTATTAGCCCTTTGTGTTTGTAGATCCACTTTTGCATCAACAATAGCAAAACTAATAAAGAGGAAATGTGCGTAAATTAAGGGTGACCCATCTCTCGGTAGCAGCCCGAGCTGTCCGATTTACTTGGGTGACCCGCTGGCATAGGACTTACCTTGGTGGCTTGAGTGATGGGTTCGGGGAGCTCTTACCGGATATGTTCGAGTGAAATCCGGGTCCATCATTCATGAAAGAGTTGGCATAACCCGCATGGGGGCATCCTACCGCTCCTTACTTGTCTCTCAACAGCATCCTGAGCTGTTTGATCGACTTGGGTGACCCGCTGGTATAGGACTTACCTGCGGAGATAGAGGATGAGATCATCCCCCTAAGAAATTAGTTAGGTAGATAAGCCAGGTGGCGAACTCAAAATAAGTGCACAAGCTCTTAAATTTTGTTATGGCCAAATAGATTTTTAGCCCTTCTCCCCTTTTTGTATAAAAAGGTTAATGTGTTCTAACCCTTTTTGTTGTTAAGGCTATAAAGCTCGGGGTGCGGGTGAACAAACTCTGATCACACTAGTGAGCAAAAATGTCATAGCCGCTGGGGCGTAGGTTTCTTGCAGTCCAACCAGTTTTACTCTGCGTTTGTTTCCACAACCCTTGCTTCTAGGCTTCAACATGAGACAGGGTCGAGCACATAGAATGTTTGCCAAGTGGATATACTCTTAAATGCATAACAACTCTTTTCGTAGTTAAGGCTGAAAAGCTCATGGTGCAGAAAAAACTCTGATCACGCTGGTGAGCAAAAATGTCGTAGCCACTGGGGCATAGGTTTCTTGTAGTCCGACCAGTTTTACTCAGTGTTTATTTCTATGACCCTCGCTTCTGGGTCTTAATGTGAGAAAGGGAAAGGCGTAGAGAATGTCTACCAGATAGATATGCTCTTATCTGCCCCGAGGGAGGCCCGACCCCCTACCGTTGCTGGGGTCGGGTGTCACTAAAGATTGAGGAGTTGATAGGAAAACTGATAAGAGAAAGTGTGCATAAATTAAGGGTAAAAGCGGCATAGCTATTCGATGTTCTAGGCATTGACGAAGACTTCACCGTTAATGGTCTTGAGCTTGTTGGTGTCTGGTCGGAGCACCTCTGTGACGACGTACGGTCCCTCCCACGGAGGAAAGAGCTTGTGGCAGTTCTTGTTGCTCTAGACGAGGTAGAGCACTAGGTCCCTAACGTAAAACGCCCGACCCCATACTCGACGACTGTGGTACCGACGTAACACTTGGCGGTACTTGACCGAGCGGAGGAGGGCAACATCGTACGCTTCATCTAGCTGGTCCATGGCATCCTTGAGGGATGCCTCATCTCCCTGTTCATCGTACACCCTGACCCTTGGCGTTACATAGTCGAGGTCGGTCGGGAGGATAGCCTTGGAACCGTAGACCATGAAGAATGGTGTGTAGCCGGTGGCCTGGCTAGGCATCATCCTCAGGCTCCAAAGCACCATGGGAAGCTCCATGACCCATCGTCTACCAAACTTATTCAACTAGTTGAAGAACGTAGGCTTGAGGCCTTATAAGACTATGCCATTTGCACGCTCGACCTGCCCATTCGTGCGGGGGTGCGCCATGGTGGCCCAATTGACATGGATGTGGTACTCATCATAGAATCAGAGGAAGTTCTTTTCCGATGAACTGTGTGCTGTTGTCCATGATGATGGAGTTTGGGACCCCAAAGCGATGGATGATGTCAAGGAAGAACAGCATGTCTTGCTTAGACTTGATCGTGGAGATCGGTCAAGCCTCTATCTACTTTATAAACTTGTCTATGATGATAAGCAAGTGCGTATAGCCCCCGGGTGCCCTCTTGAGAGGTTCGACCAGATCAAGCCCCCAGACCATGAACGGCCACGTGATGGGGATCATTTGGAGCACTTGGGCTGGTAGGTGGATCTGCCAAGCATAGTATTGACACCCTTTGCAGGTGTGCATAATCTGTTCAGCATTGGCTACTACGGTCGGCTAGTAGTAGCCTTGTTGGAACATGTTTCCGACCAGGATTCTAGGTGTAGCATGGTGACCACTGACCCCACCGTCAATATCGCTCAGTAACTGCTTCCCTTGTTCGATGGGGATGCAATGCTGTAGGATCTCGGTGTGGCTTTGCCTATAGAGCTCGCCCTCAATAAGGAAAAAGGACTTGGCATATGTGCGAGCCACCGAGCCTCCGTTTTGTCCATCAGTAGCTCCTCACGGAGGTGGTAGTCAAGGTAGGGCGTCCTCCAATTGCCCAGAGGGTCGGGCTCTATCGCTAGATCTTTGTCAAGCTCCACGACTTTAGGGTTGGATGGAGCCGACTGCTAGTCAGTCCCCGAGCCTAGGGCCAGGGGCCTATCACCGGTCTATTCTGGCTCCTCATAGAGGACCGAGGGCTTGTACTAATCACTAGTGAAGATGCCCGTCAGCACTGGCTCTTGGCCAGATGCCATTTTTGCCAGCGTGTCGGCCACCTCGTCGAGACGCCTCGAGATGTGATTGAGCTCAAGACTCTCGAACTTGTCCTCTAGCTGGCAGACTTCTCGGCAATACACGGCCATCTTGGCATTGTGGCCGCTTTATTCCTTCATGACTTGGTCGATGACTAGCTGGGAGGTGCCATAGACGTCAAGCCGTCGGATATCCAACTTGATGGCGATGCGTAGGCTATTGATGAGTGCCTCATATTCAGCCACATTGTTGGAGGAGAGTCAATAGACGCAAACCATGTACCTCATGCGTACCTCAAGGGGCAAAACGAAGATAGCCCCGTGCTGACGCCATTCTTCATTAGCGATCCACCAAAGTACATCGTCCAGTACTCTTGGTCGACAGCTGCTGGCGGCATTTGGATCTCGATCCATTCTATAATAAAATTAGCCAGCACTTGGGACTTGATGGCCATCCATGGGGCATATGAAATGCCTTGACCCATCAGCTCGAGTGCCCACTTGGCGATTCTTCCCGTGGCATCCCTATTTTGGATGACCTCACTGAGAGGGAAGGATGTCACAACCATCACTGGATGTGACTCGAAGTAGTGACGCAACTTCCTCTTAGCAATGAGGATGGTGTATAGGAGCTTCTAGATTTGGGGGTAGCGGGTCTTGGAATCAGACAAGACCTCGCTAATGAAGTACATGGAATGCTGCACTTTGAGGGCGTGTCCCTTTTCTTCTCGCTCTACCACCAGGGCGGCGCTGACCACTTGCGTGGTGGCCACAATGTAGAGCAAAAGGTCTGCTCTAGGTTGGCTATGACCTGGTCAGACTGTTTGGATTTGACCATGATGTCATCCACATAGGCCTCAATAGTCCACCCAATGATATCCCAAAAATATTTGAGCATGCATCATTGGTACATAGCCCCCATGTTTTTCAGACCGAACGACATTGTGACATAGCAGAATGATCCAAATAGAGTGATGAAAGATGTCATGAGCTGGTCGGACTCTTTCATCATGATGTGATGGTACCTAGAGTACACATCAAGGAAGCAGTGGGTTTTGGACTCTGAGGTTGAGTCAACTACTTGGTCTATGCATGACAAAGAACACAGATCCTTTGGACATGCTTTGTTGAGACACATGTAGTCAACACACATTCTCCATTTTCCACTCTTTTTTTGTACAAGAATGGGATTGGCTAACCACTTGGGGTGGTATACTTCCTTGATGAACCCGGCCACCAAAAGCTTTGCAATCTCCTCGCCGATGGCCCTACGTTTCTCCTCATCGAAGCGATATAGGCGCTGCTTCACTAGCTTGGAGCCTGGCCTGATCTTCAAGGCATTCTCGATGACTTCTCTCAAAATGCCTGGCATGTCCGAGGGTCTCCATGCAAAGATGTCTCTATTGGCGCGGAGGAAGTCGATGAGCGCGCTTTCCTATTCATAGGAAAGCGTGGTGCCAATGCGCACCACTTTGCCTTTGGAGCCACTGGGGTCTATGAGGACCTCCTTGGCGCCCTCTATAGGCTCAAAAGACCTAGTCTACCACTTGGGGTCGGGTGCTTCTTCGACGACCTCGTCCCTAATGGCCGCAAGCTCTCTGGAGGCGACAATTGCCATGGTGTGTTCACAGCACTTGACCTCGCACTCGTAGGCATGCTGGAAGGAGGTGCCAACAGTGATGACCCCACATGGATCGGCATCTTCAACTTTAGGTAGGTGTAGTTAGGGATAGCCATAAACTTCACGTACCATGGATGTGCCAGGACGGTGTGGTAGGTTCCATGGAACCTGACCACCTAGAAGGTAAGGGTCTCCATCCTATAATTGGTCAGATCCCCAAAGGTGATGGGCAGATCAATCTACCCAAGTGGCATGGCCTGCTTTCGAGGCACGATGCCATGGAAAGGTGCCCCGGTAGGTCAGATGCGCGATCGGTCGATGCCCATGGCATCGAGCATTGTGGCATACATAATGTTGAGGCCGCTGCCTCCATCCATCAGCACCTTGGTGAGCCGCTTCGTGTCGATGATCAGCTCAACCATGAGCGAATATCTTCCCGGCTATGGGATGTTTTTTGGGTGGTCGGTCCGATCAAAGGTTATGGCAAACTCTGACCATCTGAGGAAAGTAGGCATGACCAGCTTGACCGTATAGACCTCACGGCGTGCAACCTTCTAGCGGCGCTTGGAGTCATAGGCTGCCGACCCTTCGAAGATCATGAGGTAGCCATCTAGCATCGAAAAGCTACCATCCTTCCCATTGGCATAGTCTATAGTCGGCTCGGTCTCTTTCCTATGCTCCCCCTTGTTTGAGCCTCTGGACAAGAACCGCTTCATGAGGACACAGTCCTTGTATAGGTGCTTGATGGGAAAAGCATGGTTCGGGCATAGCCCTTCGAGCAGCTTCTCGAAGTGGTCCGGGGTACCCTCGGTGGGCTTCTAACCCCCCTTGTGGTTGGCGATGGCCACAAGTGAGCTCTCGTGCCGCTGCTTGTTCTTCGTCTTGTTGGGACAGTTGGAGGCGCCTTCGCCAGCGTCCTCATCCCGCTTTGCCTTGCCTTTGAGGTGGTCAAAAATCACTCTGACCGCCTCCTCGCCCAAGGCATGGCTGGTGGTGATGTCGAGGAGTTCCTTGGTGGTTCACGAGCCCTTATGTCCTAGCTTGTGGACTAGGGACTCGCAGGTGGTCCCAGATAGGAAGGCTCCTATAACGTCGGCGTCAGTGATGTTGGGCAGCTCGTTGCACTACCGGGAAAAGCGTCGGATGTTCCCATGAAGAGTTTCCCCAGACTTCTATCGATAGTTTTTGAGATCCCATGGGTTCCTAGGATGCACGTATGTGCCCTAGAAGTTTCCCTCGAAGGTCTTTTTTAGGTCCGCCCAACTTTGGATTCGGTTAGGCGGAAGGTGTTCGAACAATGTTCACGCCGAATCAGCCAGGAACAATGGAATGTTGCAGATAATAAAATCATCATTATCCGCTCCATCGGCTTGGCAAGCAAGCCGATAATCCTTGAGCCATAGTCCGGGTTTCGTTTCTTTAGAGTATTTTAGGATGTTGGTCAGCGGTTGGTACCGCGGTGGGAAGACGACATTGAGGATGTGTTGGCCAAAGGCCTGAGGTCCCAGCAAGTCAGGGCTCGGGCTTTGGTCTGCGCCGCTGTTGTAGCATCCACCATGATGAGGGTAGTAGCCATGGCTAGCCTCCTCCCTCTCATCTCTATGGGTACACCTATGGGCATCCAGGGTGTCACGCACATCACGGTGGAGGCTAAGACGTTCATGCTCTAGGACCGTGGTGCATGGCCTGTGAAGTGACCTGATTTCTGCGAAGGGAAATCCATAGAGTCGAAGTGTAATAAGACCATTGTAGATCATATTACCCAAATTCTAGTCGAATATCACATCCATACAACGATAATATCATAGTACAATTAGTGCGGAATTACATAAATTATTACATCGCCCCATTGGCGGAATCAAAAGTAGCATTCATTCAGAACAGCTTGAAGATAAGATCGCCAAACTCGAGCGTAGGAACAAACCCCTCAACCGTCAAACTCCTCGGAGCTATACCCCTCAGCAGAACCTGTGTGCCAAAATTTATCAATACGATTTGTACTGGCCACTCCCACCCTATGAGCATTGCTTTGTGGAAATTGGATGCAAGTTGGATATAATCAAAAGGAACTATAAGGCTAGGGTTTCCTATGTTTTAGCATATCAAGTATATAATAATATAGTCAAGTTTTGACACCATTCCCACACACATTCCACCCCATTCCCGTCTAGAGCCAGGTTTCGATCCGGGGATTCGAAACTCCACCATCTCCACACCATCACCATACCATCGCTCAGTCGACAGGACAACTCCCTCTCGGTGCTATCTCATGGCCCATAGCCCCTGGCTATGACCGACACTCTCTCACGGGGGAAGAAGAGAAGGACTCATCTCGCTATCTAGTTTAAGCGAAACCTAGAAAAGGTCCATAGCCCACAAGTTGGCACATGTATCGATCGATCAACCATACACTCTGTATAGGTTTTACATAACCACAAGATCTGCCTTCTTCGCTGACCACCGTCAACTGGGCTGATTCCGGCCACTTGCTAGCCTAGGATAATGCCACCCTACCATTCAGCCCTAGTACACCCCAAGTCTAGTCTAGGGTGGCTAAAACTGTGAGTCATGAGCTAGGTCCACAAGGTCTCCATGAAGTCTCGAAAGGGTGTGGGGGGAATCCTCCATGCCCCGTACCTCCCTTGCATTGTCCGCTATCAACCTAGCAGTAGTGGCAATATCCTACCAAGTAGTCCGGCCGTCCCGCACCATATAGGGCGAGTGGTACGTAAGGCTTCCTAGTGAATCTGAGTACTAGTAAGTCCTTAGGGATGACCAAGCCAGAATGTCTTCATCAGAATTTCCATTTACCATGCCACCATAGCACCTTCACCCTGGGCTCCTCCCATTATAGGTTCACACCTAGGGCCACCTCATATACCATTTACCCACCATAGGTATCCATTCTAGGGGTGCCCAGGTAGCACCCCACGACAAGACTTGCCCTAGGCTTGTCGTATATTCCAACTTGGTCGACACAACCCTCACCCTCCACGCACCCAAGTCACACACGCAGCACTCTCTCCATAGTCTAGATAACTCTAGTTTCCACCACGCATCAGTGTAGTACAAGCATAGTAGAAGTAATAAGCAATGAAATATAGCAGCAAGCATGTGTCTAGCCTAATAGCAAGGTAAGCAAGGGTAAGGTTGCGTCAAGGTAAAAGCCTTCAAGAAAGCATACTACCATGCAAGTCCTATCATGGTGTGAGTATAACAATAAAGTAAAGCAATAGCAGTTCTATATGAGCCATGCGTAATAGGTGCTGTGAGGTTGGTGGGATGTGGCACCTTCAGTGTAGTCATCTCCGTACTCCTCATGGTACTCTCAGTCCTTGTATGTCTGGTTCTCCTACGAGTCTGCAAACGATCGCATTATAGTCACATTAGCGATGTCTATAGAATAGCACAAAAAGCAATGAAAATTCAAAAAGAGCCAAATGCACTCAAACATGGGTTCATTGCGTAGAGCTCGATTTTAGATGAATTTTGGTCCTGGTCTTGTATTTCTTTTCTGAGTTCGTATGAATTAGTTATGGATTTCCAAAGTTTCAATCATTTCTAAAAATGGAAAAGGCTGAATTAATTCTGGGCTGACACATGTCACACTGTGACTGGTTCACGTGGCAAGCTGATGCCAGCATGACGCCAGCATGACATCATCGTCTCGGTTTAGGTACTAATAGGTGGGGTTCCGCTGACATCATCATGACGTCCTCTACGTCATCAGCTACTAACAGGTGGGACCCGCATGGCGGTGTTACTAACATGTGGCCCCGGTCAACGGTCATCATTGACCGGTCAATGGTCAATACAGGCTAGGCCTCGACTGGGCTGGTTGGGCCAAGATATAGGTTGGGCCTTGGTCCGCCACGTGGCACGCGCTGGTGCGGCCTACGTCGTCTTACTGGGCCACTAATGGGCTGTGGTCCACGGGCGCAGGTGCGGCGTGGTTCATGGTGAACCCGCCTATGTTGGTCCATAAAACATAGAGCCGGTCTATGAAGGACTTGGTCCACTTACTCCTTCCTAGGGTTTGGTTCACGTGCACGGTGTGGTCGTGGTTGGAGCTCGGCGAAGCTGCTCGGGACGTGGTTGACATGGTCATGGTCGGAGCTCGGCGAAGCTGCTCGGGACATGGTCGACGTGGTCGTGGTCGGGGCTCGGTGAAGCTGCTCGGGACATGGTCAATGTGGTCATGGTCGGAGCTCGGCGAAGCTGCTCGGGACGTGGTCGACATGGGGAAAATCCCCTGCACTTCCCCGATGGGGCTCTCGCCGGTGGTGAGGTCACCGGCGAGCCCCCGCGGCGGTTCTGGTGTGCGATTAAGGTAGGCAAAGGCTTCCCCATGCCTCGGCGAGTGCAGCGATGGGGTCAAGGTGGCGGCTGGGGCTTTCTAGGGTCCCGACCATGGTGAACGGCGGCGTGGGTCCGTCGGCATGCATGGACAGGGCTACAGTGTAGCAAGAGCTCAGTTGGAGGAGCGTGTGAGCTCCACGGTGCTTCTACGGCCATGGTGGGCGTGTTGAAGGAGCTCCTGGTGCTCCCAGTGGCTCTAGCCATGGTGGTGGGGGTAAAACAGAGGCGGTGGCGCTCCATCGAGGTGCGGTGCGGCAACATAGGGCTCCGGTGGGCTTCTTCCTCAGCTAAGGTGAGTGTGATGTGGCTCTCATCATGGCGGGTCCAGTCGGTGTGTCAATGTCGCCTTCACCGCGACGTAGAAGACACGGTGGTCTCACCATGGTTGTGCTCTCGGCCATGGTGAGCATGCCCATGCATGTGCGCTCCTGCTCCGATGTACAACGTCATGGCTGGGGTCCTCCTTTTGGCTGATGGCAGCACGCATGGCACGTCCTGGGTCTTGGCAAGCTTGGCCATGGCGGTCTCCCTAGCTAACCGGTTGGGCTAGGCCGGAGCTCGAAGCTTCAGCAATGTTTCGATCAAGGCGGTGCACGTTCCATTTGGCTAGGGAGGTGCTCTCAGTGAGATGGCTCACCATAGGGTTCGTGGCGGTGGGATGGCAGTGCGGTGGCGAGGCGAGGCCGTGATGAGGCGATGCAGTGCCATGCCGAGCAGCTACGTCGCTGTAGTGGATTGGGGCGGCGCTCCTAGCTCTGACGAGCTCCTCCCCGTAGTGGCTCCCTTCTCCTCCTTGTTCTCCCTCCTCCCTCTCTCTTAGCTTGACGTTGTGTGGTGCTGTGCCACCAGCGGCGGCGGTGAACGGGCTGAGGGTTAGGGCTCATGGACGTTGGCTTTTATAGCTGAGCTCCAAGGGCTCCAATGGCGGACGACGGTCAGGCGATGGTGATGCGTGCGGCACATCCGACGGCTCGCGTGCGATAGCGTAGGCGCGACGCAAGGGGAAATAGGGTCATGTGATGTGCGTGAACCTGGGCCCACACCTGCTCCGTCATCGGCTCCCGGTCACGCGGGGAGAACGCGTGGGCGAGGGGAAGAAGACGCTACTATGCTGACAAGCGGGGTCAGGTCATCAGGCGCTTGGCGCATTGTGGCTGCGTGCGGCGCATGATGGCTGACGAGTGGGCCCGGCTCGTCAGTGGCCGTGCGCGTGCGGGCGGTGACCTCGGGCTGGCTATGTGGGCTACGCGCGAGGAAGGGCAGGCGAGGCTCGGCTGAGCTGCTAGGCCGGTCGAGGCAGGCTGGGCTAAGCTGCTGCCTCCCTCTTTTCTTTTCCTTATTTTATCCTTTGAGTTGAGTATTAATTGTTTGAAGGTTTATTAATTATTAAAGGAGTTAGTCAAGTATCACATAAAGCAATGAAAATTCAAATCACATGTTACAATAATAATTATGCATGCAAGGTTTTATGTGTTGGGGATTTAAACACTCATATATGACATGGGTCATGATATGGTTATGAAAATGACTACTTCGGTTATACTTACATGCAATACCTAGGGTTGGCTCCTACACACTGTTCGCCTACACGGCCGTGTAGCCCGTGTACACGCCGTGTACACGCTACACGGTGGTGCGCCGTTTCCGTCCGTTTCCGTTTAATCGTCCGTTTACCCCGTTTAATTGACCGTTTAGCCCGTTTAATTGACCGTTTAGCCCGAATAATAGCTAAACGGTAGGTGACCGACTGTTTACCATTTAGCGTTTAGGAAAACACTGCTCCTACACATGGCACTCAACATTGCATGGGGTTCAAACAAAAATTTTGTAGTTGGGATTTTTGGTATGTGGATTTTTGGGTTGTTACAGCCTGTTGCCTTGCTGTGCCTGGTGGGCTGACATGTCCCTGTTGGGTTGCTCTAAGGGCGTGCACTAGCTGGCATTGAGCTTGAGTTGTCAGGACAGCGAGCTCTCGACCTATGTGCACCGTACGCTCGAGTAGTGTGTGAATCTCGTGATGGGCCCGACGATCCTCGGGTGTCATGGGCCTGGAAGCCCTCGAAGCAAGGCCACCACAGCAGCGATGTTCTGGCTTGCCTGGGTGAAGTCTAGGAGGGCTTCATCATCGTTGATGATCCTCTGGTTCACATCGCGGGGCATGGTGTGCGCATGCCCACCATCTCCGTGGCACTCGATCTCTCGTTTGAGCTCTGTGTGTTCTTGCTTGAGCTGGAGTCATGCTTCCTCGAGCTCTTAGTGCCGGGCCTTCAGCTGCTCTACCCATAGGAGAGGTGGAGCCCCTGCATCCCCATTGACCTTGTCATCGAAGCCATTTGTTGGGGTAGCCTCTCCCTTGTGGATGCTTTTGACGTACCCCTCGAGGGTACCTACCATGAAACATTCATGAGAGGGGTGATGGCTCCCCCTGCTAGAGTTAGAGTTGGAGGGCGACTCCGATTCTCTTGCAAGGAGGTCGTGGAAAGATTCTGCGACATATTCGGTCATCCCCACAAACTCGTCGTTCTTGGGGGATGGGGGCATGCATTGCACCACAAGGTGCCCAATGGTCACAGCGACATTACGCAGACCAAACAGAAGCACTATTAGGTCGCTCCAGATGAGGTATTCTAGGGAAAGCGACTCTCCCCTGACAAGCTACGTCATGACATTGGCGAACAAAAAGGTAAGGCAGCCTAGGTCCTCTTAGGATAGTCGAGGTCCCAGGAAGGCGTCGAGCTAGCATTCTAGCCTTCCATAATCGAAGCCGAGGAGCTAGTCGCTCCAAGGGGCATGGGCCTCCGGTACGTGCAACCGTAGCTCCTCAAGTGCCTCGGTGATCGCGTTGAGGCTAGTGGAGTGGAGAGGTTGGACGATGACAGGAGCCTACGCGAACTCTCCCCCCGTCGTGATGATGAAGTCCAAGTTCTCAAAGCGCATGTGCGTGGCTAGGACCCAGCTGATGCCATGACTAGCCATCTGAGGCCAGATGTGGACGTCGAGACGCGCAAAAAGCCCCTACCTGGCGCGCCAACTATCGGTGTTTTCGGACCACCGATGAGTAAATTTGTATTTACGCATCTGGCTTAGATGGTGTGCTCGGATAACACAAGGGTTTATACAGGTTTGGGCAGACCATCCATATGTCTAGTTTGCAGCTTCTCGTGTTACCGGCACTTGGTTTGCAGTAGGGGTTACAAATAGGCGAGAGAGAGAAACGATCCCAAGTCTCTGTTGAAAGGAATGAACGGGTGTTGAGAGCTTGATCGCTGCTTAGCCATGTGCTTATGTCGTGCTCTTGTGTTTTTATCTCATGGTTCGGTCTTGTGCTGATCTAGATTGATCCCCCTCATGGGGCACCCTACTTTCCCATTTATAGGCCAAGGGAAAACATGGGTTACAGTAGAGGAAAAGGAGAAGAACGAGAGAGAGGAAGGCTTCTAGGATCGTTGGGTCCTTCTTCTCCTTCATGCGTGTCCCGCCAATCATATAGATGTCAACAGGGATGGCTCTACATCGTGGCCCTGTCCATCACTGACGCCACACATAGGCGTCATCTGCCGGTCATGGCGTTCCATCCCGTCTCAGTGGACGTCGTGGTGAACTGATGCGCATGTCAACATTCGTACGAGGGTTAGGCAGAACAGCACCGGTATGCCCGATGTTGTTCTTGATGTGAATCCTCACTTATGGGCCATCATGGCCATGGGCTACATCGAGTCATGCCTATCTCTTCCCTGGTGTCAGAGTTTTGACCTAGGCCCCTACACCTAGATCTAGAATGGTTGGCGGCGATATGGGTCCCTGTCGGGTGAGATAGAGCCTGCGACCCATCGAGCTCGGGCGAGACAGAGCCCATAGCTCAGGGTTAGACGAGACGGAGCCTGTGGCCTTGGAGTCAGGCGAGATGGAGCCCATGACCCTTGGGGGCGGATGAGATGGAGCACGCACCCAAGGGTCGGGTGAGACAGAAACTATGTCCTTGGGGTTGGGCGAGACAGAGCATGTACCCAAGGGGTCGGGCGAGACATGTTAATACATCTTGCTATATCTAGGAAGTTAGTGTGGGCACTTAACTCCCTTGCTTTGGGTATCCCTAATATCGATATCCGACACAAAGCAACCACAAAGGTCACTCGAGGTTTCCACTAAGAAATCGAGGGTAATACAAACTTCCAAAGGCTCTTCCATAAGATGAAAGCTCTTGGGTGACGCCTAGCCAGCTAGGATTCCAATAACTTAAGAGTAATAGACACAAATCCAACCGGCTTGATGAAGAAATCAAGTGCTCAAGCTTGCCAAAGTGATTTTCTCACTCAATCCACTCTCTTATCACTCAAATCCTTAGTGGAATCAAAGTTAGGAGCAAGGGGGAGAGGAGAGGGGAGACTTGAATGCTTGAGAGCTATTTTAGCTGTGAGTAAGTTGCAATGAATGAGTGAGTCATAGTTAGAAGAGAGGAGAGAGTTATTTATACTCAAGGTAGAAATCCAAATGTTTAGATCTACGTCAAAAGTTCTGACACAGATCTCGAGACTTCTGACCTATAAAGAAAACACTATTCATAGCTAGGTCAAAGTCACAACGAATAGGTCAACGTCGAAACTCCCAACGTATGTTGGGACTTCTGATAGTGGGGACTCCCAACGTACGCCGAGACTTCCGACGAGAGCAGTCAGCGAGCTAGCCAAGGTCCAGATGTTAGGACTCCCGACCTAAGTTGGGACTTCCAACAGCCACAATCACTGTGCATGCTAAGTGACTGGGCGTCGAGACTTTTGACCTGAGTCAGGACTTCTAACCTGAGTCAGGACTTCTGACCGTCGAGAGTTCCGACTTACGTCGGGACTTCCAACACCAAAAGTCTCAAAAAGATATTCTATGTGCTCGTAAAGAGCTAGAATGTCTCTCTTTTGATTTTATTTTTATGCTTGAGCACTCTCTTCCTCAGACCAACTAAGTTTGCATCCCTGTTTATAGTGCGGCGGATCCTAAACTCAAAACAAAATATAAAATCTTTTGAGAGCGCTTTGAGTTCGTCCGCCTTTACAACTTTAAGAATTGAGGGATACAATTTCATCTTTATCAACTCTTTGAGTCTTTCATATGACTAATAGCTGCGACATATCTTATTAAGATCACATGAGTCCCTAATTTGGATGTCATCAATACACCAAAACCCACATAGGGGGCAAATGCACTTTCAAGGAGCTTAGACCGTCTTAGCTACAAGATGCTCCCTCGACTCAGCCTACGCAACATGCAGGCACTAGGCGATGCCGTCCACCAGACGCTCTTGGCCACAAGGGTAAGGGTAAGACTAGGAGGCGATGAGGGTTTGTGGTAGAGTTTGTGGTAGATGTTATTATGGACTATTATGGACTTTCATTATGAACTTTTATGGACTATTATTATGGACTGTATGGACTATTTATTATTGACTGTATGAACTACTGTGGACTATTATTATGGGCTGTATGAACTACTATGGACTATAATTATGGACTGTGTGCACTATTAATATGCTCATGTATATGGTTTTAGATGAATGTGGCATATATTTGTATATTTGAACATGTTGTATTGAGGTTATATATTTATGTCATATTTGTGTATGGATTGCATCAAAAAATAGGGAAAATTATGCCAAAATTTTCTACCTAAAGTACATTTGTGTAGTACACCTATAGCATCTAGCCTTTACAGTGATTTATCATGTCACCGTCGAATAGGCTTTTTAGTAATTGAATCTAGGCTTTTCAGTGTCATTCGAAATAGTGATTGAAGTCTGAATTTGAATTGGCTTTTCAGTCAAGGAATCTAGGCTTTCCAGTGTCCTTCGGTGTAGGATTTTTAGTGATTCTAAGCAGACTTTCTAGGAGCATTTACAACACAATACAACGACTAGCAAACCTACCTCTGCCTATATATTTGTGTTCTAGGATGCATTGCTAACCAAAACGAAAACCAAACTTGTATTTGGTTTCATTGGAGTAGGAATGTCTGGAGGGTCATCTAGAAGAAAGGGTTTTGGGAGTGGAAGAGGGAAGGGGTGATGAAGGGAACACCCATTGTGTGGTAGGGGTCTCTTAGTCTTGATTTTTTTGAGGAGCCAGTGTATTAGTTTCCTCCCGAGAGCCAGAGTAATTTCACTAAAGAGTGCCCTCTCAGAGGATACGATAATCGGAAGGAAGATTGACCAAAATGCATACATGGTGAGGACTGCTTAGTGCATATGTTCACCGAGGGGATCGACGAAGGTCGTCGCTTCTTCAAATGCCCGCGAGCATAGGTAATTGCTATTACTATTTGTTTGTTAAATATGTTTCTCGAATACCCTTACAACTCATAGGACATACTTATTGTAGTCTTCTAAGTCCGAAGAAAACTATGGGTTCACTAGGTGGGTCAATCCTCGACCAATTTATCCATATCAGCAGTACATCTACTACCTGCAGGACCATATCTTCGATCTAGAAAGGGCGGTTAACAGCGGTTACAAGAAAGACAAAGATGATGACAACAACAATGGTGTAGGTTCACAGGAGGCACTCTGCAATGATCCATATTGCACCTGCCCTACTCACAAGAACAAGGGGCCTCCGTCGCCACCCCTGCCACCGCCACCACCAACAATGGGCGGCTACTATGGAGAAGGTGTAACACAATTGGCTATGTGGCCACGCTAATAGGACGAACCTATCTTATTCACATGCCACATCCATGTGTTTATTGTTTAGTTTAATTACCTAAGGCATGTTAGGTTTAGTCGAAAGAACTATGTACCCTTGTTTGGTACATGTTCTCACATGACTTTTCATGTGTTTCTTGTTCGCTTCAATTACCTGAAGCATGTTAGGTTTAGTCCAGGACCTCTATACCCTAGTTTGATACATGTTCTCACATGCCATTTCATGTGTTGTGCGTGTTGAATTAAGTGCACTACTTCATTAGGTTTTATTTGCAGTACGTGAACTCGTTTCACTATGTTCGCAATATTAAACTGAATATTATGACCACAAATAATGAAACCAATAACACTATGAAAAGTCCAATACTAGCACTACTACACAAAACTTTTGCACGACGTTTCCAAATAGGGCTCTGAGGCGGGCGGCTTGGTTGCCCGCCACGGTTATTCGAGGCAGGGCAGTTGGGCCAGCAACCACCTCGGTTAAGAATGTAACGAAACCGCCTTGGTTAATGCCTATTAACCGAGGTGGGCATTATAACACAACTGCCTCGGTTAATCATTAACGGAGGCAGTTACACTATACAGCCCGCCTTGGTAAATAATGGCCCAACAGGCAATCCATCTTGGCCCAATTGCGTTGATTGTAACTATATATATAGTTAGGGTTTCATTGCCACTCCCACCCTGCCCCTCCCAACCCCCAATCGCGCCCCTCACCGCATCTCGCTCCTAGGTGCAGCCCTCATCGCATCTCGTTCCTAGGTCCGTCTCCCTCCCGAGCGAGCGAGCACAGCGCGGGCCTCGCCTCCCTCCTAGGCCACCCCCTCCCTCTCTCGAGGAGGAGGAGGAGGAGGTGGTGGGTCCCCTCCCTCCTCCCGAAACTACCTCTCCTTTGGCGTAGGGTGGCGCTCCTCGGGCGACGGGGGTGAGGCGGGCCGGTAGCATGGGCGCCGGCGCGTCCGAGGTCGGGTCTGGTGGCAGGGTGGCCAGATCCGGTGGCGAGGTGGCCTGATCCGATGTCGGGGTGGCTAGATCCGATGAGCGACGACGATGGCCGCGCTCTTCTCCGATGGGATCCAGGCCGACCGCGCTCCTCTCCGACGATGGCATGGCGGATCTAGTTGGCGCAGGATCCAAACGGCGGATCTAGAGGGCTCCCCCAGTGGTAGATCCAGACGGCGTCGTGACAGATCCAGAATGCGTGGGGGCGGATCTAGAGGGCACCCCGGCAGCGGTGGCGTGCAGGGGTGGCGACGCAAGGCCCAGATCCAGGCCTGGTTAGGGCTGGGCTACGGGCATTTTCTTTTTTTGTTTTTTGTTTGATTAACCAAGGCGGGCATTTCAACCGCCTCAGTAAAGATTTATTTACCGTGGCCTTTGCACCAAGGCGGTTGCGATGCCCGCCTTGGTAAATCACTTTTGCCTGCTTCGGTTAATTTTTTCTATAGTAGTGTAGGGCACATTAAACAACACAATAACAAAAGAAGTACATGCCGACAAACTAAATAACATAAAACATGCCCTAAATACGTCCATACTTAAAAGTGCATTACATGACAACACAATGCAAAGTCCAAGACTAGACAACATTATTCATGAATAAACCATAGAACTAGCAAGTCATGTAGACTACTGAGTGAAACGAAACCACTTTTCCTTTCTCAGGGCATTGGGATTCTCCTCCATCACTAATTTCGCTCGGCACGCATACTCAAGCTTCTTCTCCCTCTCCTCCTTGTATGTAGCAACACATCTCCTTTCCTCCTCTTCCTTGTGCTCCTTTTCTGCAGCCTCCTCTCTATGTCTCTTCTCCATCATCTTCTTGTCCTCAGCCTCCCACCACAACAGTTTCTGCATCAATTCCTTGTCTTCAGACTTGATCTTTGCCGACACACCAAATCAAATATGAGACAAATTTATTATTACACAACATCAATTTCTCACCATCTTGTTAATGCGGCGCTAACGAAGTGTAGGCTCAAACGCAAAATTGGCACACTTCCAGTACCTCTGCATATACGTGTCCTCTACATCGGACTTGGCTATCTTGTAAGGTTCACCGCAAAAGCACATGGGCACTGGAACACCACTAAGCAGAGGCAATGGGTCGAAAGCATCTCCGGTCATTTGGCCATAACTACCATTTAACCAATTTCATTCTAAGAACCGAAAGCGATTAACATTAAACCATAAACCTAGGGTTTCTCATTTAATGCACAAAAATGAACCCATAATATAACAAGATGCGCTGAGGTTACCTTGGTTTGCTAGCTTTTCCACGCCTTGATATCCTACGGTTGTATAATACAAATATTAAAAATTGCATGAAACCCTAAGTATGACGATTCATAGGTTAAAAAATACAACTAATATATACCGAATCGATGCGAAAAAAAAACTAGGAGGGGAGCGAGGATACCTTGCTGTCGAAGATCTATGGATCAAATCCAAGTTTCCAAGGTCTAGTATGCCGATTCGTGAGGTAGGACGAAGTGGGGAGAGCAAAAACGCGAGAGGGAGGAGGAAGAAAAGGAAGAAGCCTCAGCCACGAAAGGTGGGTGCTGATTTTAAACAACACCTCGGCGCCATAGATCTTGGCGCCAAGCTCGGCGTCAATGTCTGTGACGCCAAGCTCGGTGCCAAGATCTATTGCGCCGAGGTGGCTACCAAGTCACCGTCACATCTGTGTCGACGCCTACATGGTCCCAAGACTTCGGCTGACGCCAAGACGTGTAACCCCGGTGCCAATTACGACGGCGTCGAGCTAAGAGTCTAGATTTTAAAAACATACTTCATGGGCAGATTTGTAAAAAACTTTCAATAAAAGAGCTAGAAAATAAAAAAAATTCGGGTGGCCGGACTACGTGGTTTAATTTCCGCTGCCCAAACTCCAAAACATCACAATATAATAGGTCAATTACATAAACAGGCGCAAAATCTGATCTCACATTTCGAGGTGAGAAAAAAATAGATAATGAGCACAAAGCAATAGAAAATACTAATGGGTGCACCCAAAACTCACAATGGCCGCGCGGTCCTAAATATGATATTAGTTCTGAAGCCTGAAGGCAGGTACTATACCTAATTGAGAGTCGGCTTTTTGTCCTAGATGCAGCTAGGACCATATGCTAGACGTTTGGTCCTGATGGTTCTTGAATTTGCTTGTGCTGTGTCTACGGCAAGTTATTCTTCCCTTTGCTTTGTGGCACTGTATTACCGTGCGCGTCACTGTCGCCTGTCCGAACAGACGGAGCTCATATGCATTGCTAGCTTTAATTTTTCATCATCCTCCAGCACTGATCCGACTCATGCAAATTGCACACTACTCCAGATAGTATAACCACTTGTTGCGAATCTGTGCTAACCACTGCAGACGTAACAGCGCGCAGACGTGAATCGTGATCGACCCCCCCAGCAACTGGGGCATCCTCAAGCGCAACTGCTTATTAATAATCGGAGCCACTTGCGCTACTATACTACCTGATCGCAGTGATTACACAACCTCAAGATTGCCAAGTTGCATCTCGCGAGGTGCTAGTATTATTTTTCTGAATCTTCTCATGAGCACCTGCCGGAACCAAGTTGCAGGAGCAGACATACATACTCGCTTTTTTCTCTTTGCTGGGGTGGGTGTCGTCTCAGCTACGGCTCACCGTCATGTTTGCATGTACAACGAGTATGTCAGGACCCGGAGTACACATGCAAGTTTCAGTCCAGAGTTCATCATGAGAAATTGCCCACCGCTCAAAAACGAGTACGTACGACGGCATCGGCAGCATGACTGCTGCATGGGCAACTGAACCATGAACCAACCAACCCGGACCAATACTTTGCGAGAGAAGCAGAGAACAAACACGCCGGTGCACCAGCATCTGCAGGACATGCAGCTGACAGAACGCATCACGCCCTGTTCTGTTCTTGTGACGGTCCAGGAAAGAGGAGTTCCCACGCCGGGTAGGCCTCGGACAGCGCGGCCATCTGGCCACATTTCTTCTCCATGCGGCTGTGGAGTGCATGCCACGTGATTGCTGCGTGCTTCTCACTCTCACAGCACACGATCGATCGATGTCCTTGTGCCACCGCCCACCGAGCCGTGTCGACGAGAAGGCGACGCCGACGCCGACGCTGGCCGGTTTGGCGCAAGCTTGAGAGAGAGCAAAGGTTCCCCACACAGGCATAGCCGGCGCCTTGCCGCTTTCGGTTTCCTGAGCCAGCCGATGCCGGCGAAAGGGCGATGTGTCCGCCTTCCCGCGGCCACACTCGCCGCCGGCGTGCATCGCCCCCGCGCCACGTGGTTCGGCGGTACTGGGCCTGCCAGGTACTCCGCGCACGGATGTGGTCCGGCCCGCTTGGCCTAGTTGGGCTGATGGCAGTCCAGTACAGTTATCATACCAATTGGACGACTCATCAATAACTATAGGAATTTTAAACCGGGAATACGCAGTACGGCCTCCTGGTAGTAATAGGGAAGCAACTCCAGATGAGACCACAACAAGGACGATAAGCTTCTCGGATTGCAGGCGTGAAATAATTGCATTCCAAAGGAATGTCTTGCCGATGCCACCACATCCATATACAAAAAAACACTGGCCTGACTTCCTATAGACGGACTGTGTGACAACATCACATTTTTTTGTTCGGCGTTCAGCTGACTAACGCGGGTACCATGGATACGCATGAGATCCTCACAGTCATAGGCTAGTTCCTCAGCTAGAAGCCTATTTGTAACTTTGCTACGCATGCTTCGATCAGGCTCTGGTAAACCATAATCAGTCATTAAACCACCGTTTTTGACAAACAAACTATCCAGTTCAAGCAAAACATAATTTTTTAGGTGATCCTCTCGAAAATTATAGGTAGGCAGTTGCTGCATGCACCTTTGGTAGGTGGCGCCAGCGTTCTTTAGACCAAAAGGCATGGTTACATAATAGTACAAACCATACGGGGTGATGAATGAGGTTGCGAGTTGATCAGACTCTTTCATCGCAATCTGGTGATAGCATGAGTGGGCATCCAGAAAGGAGAGGATCTCGCATCCCAAGATAGAGTCGCCTATCTAGACTATGCGTGGCAAAGGAAAGTGATCCTTTGGACATGCTTTGTTGAGGCCAGTATAATCAACACACATTCTCCATTTCCTGGTCTTCTTTTTAACAAGAACAGGATTGACAAGCCAGTTGGAGTGGAATACTTCTCTGATGAATTCGGCTCCTAGGAGTTTGGTGATCTCTTCGCCTATGGCCCTACGCCTCTCATCGTCAAAGCGACGTAGGCGCTGTTTGGCGGGCTTTGAGCCCAAGATGAGGCGCAGTGCATGCTCGGCGACCTCCCACGGTATGCCCAACATGTCAGAAGGCTTCCATGCGAAGACATTGTGATTGGCGCGTAGGAAGTCAATGAGCTCGCATTCCTATTTAGCCAGGAGCTGGGTCCCAATCCACACCATCTTGATAGGGTCAGTAGGGTCGATTCCCACCGCCTTGGTTTCCTTGAGTGGGCGGAAGGTTGGTTTATTGCAGTCTAGGACTGCTGGGGTCGATGACTCCTTGAGCCGTGGGAGCTCAGATGAGTTGATGACGGCGGTGGCGAGCTCCAAATGCTCACAGTCGCATGTGAAGGCATGCGAGAAGGCGCTACCGACGGTGATGACGCCGTTTGGTCCTGACATCTTTAGCTTAAGGTAGGTGCAGTTGGGGATTGCCATGAATTTGGCGTAGCATGTGTAACACCCAAAAATTTTAGTCTTTTGAATTATGAAAATTCGATTTAATTATGTTATTATGTGAGCATTGAACCTAGGGAAATAATAATTTTTATGGAATTAAAATCAAACATAAGGTTAAAAACTTCTTGATGCATACATGCTGCTGCATATTTATTTTTGTGATGATTGGTCTTGATTCAAAGTTCAAATGAATTCAAATTCAATTTGAAAATCAATTGGAAAATGTATTTGGAAAAAAATGGAAATAGTTTCTCTTTCTCTTCCTCATTTCGGCCCGCTGGCCTTTCTCCCCGCACCAGCCTGCTCGCCTTTCCCTCCTCCTGTTCTTCGGCTAGCCCAACTCGCGTGAAGACGCCGCGCCACAGCCCAGCATCGCCAGCAACCGCTGTCGTGTCGCCCTTCCCTCTCCATAGCCGCTGATGAGCTAGGACCACGCATCAGCGCCATCCTCTTTCTCCCGCAACCGCCCACGCCAGTCAAGCCGCAAGGCAGCAACCGCCGCCCCGTGCCCGCTCTCCTCGCGATGTGGGCGCGTCGCCCCGCTCCTCGGCCTCATTTTAAAGGAGCCGAACCCCCGCGCGCACCCCTACTGCCTATCCCCGCTCTCATTTCGCACTCGCACGAGCCGTGGACGCCGAAAACTGTAGCGCCGATGATCACCGGGATCCACCGTCCGCCCTCCGCGTGAACCTCCGTCTCTGAGCCGCCATCGACCCTGTTTCTCCCCGTTGTGAGCCTCGTCGTACTCCCCTCTCTCCTCCCATGCATTTTATTTCATGTTTCATGGCTTCTAGAGCCTTAGCCGCATGCGCCAGTGTGCTCTCGCTGCTGGCCATGGCCGCCACCTCACCAGTCGCGCCCTCTGGCCACCTTCTCGGCCTGGCCGAGTTCGCGAGAACCCCCGCCACTCCCCGTGCCCTCGGTTCTTCGAACTGTGGCCTATGGGCCGAGTACCGCGCACGCCGGTGACCTCCACGCCACCGGCCATGGAGCTTACCGCCGGTGTCACTGTGCCAGCCGGACCCCCCTTCTCTTCCTTCCCCAGAGCCGATCCAAGCCGTCCATCTCCAGATCTGCGGCCAGGATTAGAAGTTACCCTTTCGCGTGTAAATATGCTAAAGAGCCCCCTGGTTTCGCCTTTTTGAACCCGCCGTCCCTAGCATAGTTTCTAGAGTACGCTTTCTCATTTTGAAAACGTAAAGTACACTGTTTTAGTCCAAAATACATTTTCAGTATTTACAGAAATGCCACTAGATTTGTTTTGCTCATAAAAACTTCGTTTTAGCTCCGAATTGATCCGTTCAAATTGCGTTAGCTTCGTAATTTTATAATCTACATGTTAGTACCACTGTTAATCAATTTTGCAACTTTTAAATTTCATGGTTAGGTTTAATTAAATAAAGAGCTATAGGAAACCACGTTTAATTCATAACTTTCGCGTTTTAGCTCCGAATTTTGTGAACTTCGCGTTGACATGATCGTAGCGAGACATAGATTCTTTTCATAAACATTTTATCTTGTTTTATATACTGTTGGTGTACTGTTCTAATTATAGGATTGTTTGCTTTGCATGAATGTTCCTGGAATGTTGTGTATTGTCGTGTGGTCGTGTTCAGACGGTGAGGAGAACGTTGGAGACCAAGAGTTCTTCGATGACCAGCAGGACCAGCAGGAGTTTGCTAATCAAGGCAAGTATAGCATGGGCCTACCTTGATGTCCTATTCACTTTAATCACTTACTCATGTGCATGTGTCTAACTTTGATAACCATAAGGACATTCTAGTCATTTGATGACTTATTCCCTTGACTCCTATGGGTTAATTGCATATGGGTAGATTGCTAGTCCTCTAACTGAACATGATCTATACGATGGTTAATGGTTCTATGGAACTAAAAGTATAACATGATTTATAACAACTGATCCATAGGGCGAAGGTGCAAATGACTTTTGATCATGTTGCTCCTGGCCCTCCATAAGGACTTATCTATCGACAAAAGCTGGGACTGACAGTGAAACCGTGAGAGTCATATGGCTCTAACTTTAGCTCAGTAATAGGACCTTTTTTAGCTTGTTAGAGGTTACCTTTATGGTGCAAAAGGGGCTTGCCACGTTGGGTATAGAGCTGCCTCTGTTCCTATGTGTATAGTCGTGATGGATATGTGCCATAGGAAAGGGGGGTTCCTACATCTGCCTACCGAGGAAACCTAGCGGCCCCAACTTGTTAGAGAAACCTATGAAGTGGCTTCATAGTGTACCCTGCCCGCTCACCTTGGCAGTGACATGGGAGTAATTAACCCGGGCATATGGGAATCACGACTCGCGGTGAATGTGCACCACCTCTGCAGAGGGTTACAAACTGTTATAACAACCGTGCTCACGGTCACGAGAGGCCCGAAAAACTCACAGAATAATTGGTTACTCATTGTTGTTCGTTTATGATGGTTTATTATGATATGATCCACATGAAGCTGATATCTGATTATGTGGGTTTAAAAGGGAGCTTAAGCATAACTTGACAATCACTGATGATAAAATCTTGACTTACTAAAAGTGCTAACAGCAGTAAACCAGTGTCATCATTTTTGAGCCTCATGAACCCCATGTTATCTTGTTGAGTACGAGATGTACTTACTCTTGTTTACTTTCTATATTTGGATAAAAATTCTGGATGGGTAACAGATGACAACGGTTATGAGGAGTTTCCTGAAGATTATTAGACTTGTGGTCAACCAGTTGACCTTCCCTGTGATGGTGTTCCACGAGAGAGAGCTATCTTTTATTTTCCGCTATGATATGTAAGACTAAGTTATGTTATTATCATGATATAAGATACACTGTGATGATACTCTTTTATAATTTGTCAGCTTGTGTGTGTGACTGATCCCTAGGCACACATGACTTAGTGCATTCAATTTTATCCTTAAAATTGGGTGTGACAAATTGGTATCAGAGCCGTGTTGACTGTAGGACGTAAGCCTAGTTAGAAATGGTCGTTTTAGCATCTTTGCTCCTCTGGTTTCTTGCTTACTGTCTTATTCTTGTTATTTTATTAAAACATTTATGCTTTTCATACCTTAATCTATTATATAAAATTGTTGATTCTAATTCTATCTCACTTTAAATCTATAGATGTCTCATAACCCGAAGACTGCCCGCCTCAGCACTGCAGGCTACCGTGCCTTGTTCACCCCACACACTCCATAGGCGGAGAAGGAGATTGTGATCATCTCCGATGATGAGGAGATGGCTACCCCGACACCCGCACCTGCTCCTACTCTAGCTGTCGCACCGGTCTATCCTACTGTAGCTACCCTAGTGGAGTCATCAGCTACTTCACCTACATCTATGCCATCCCCAGCTGTCCCTGTGGTGGATGAGGAGATAGGCTGGAAGTGGAAGTACTACTTGAAGCCAGGCCCTGAGACGGCCTACTACCACCCTCCTCACCCATGTGCTGGATGACTACTACCCCGATCTACATGCCTCCATCAGCTATCATTGTGCAGAGTACCAGCATCCTTTGGAGGCAACCTTTTTGAAGGTAGAGCTAGTTGTCACTGCTTGGAATGACATTAAGAATGGACATGAGGTGGAGACTATCCACCGTGCCATTGCTAGGAGGGCCCATGCATTGGATGGCATGGAAGATGCAGTGCAGGACGCCTACATCTACTACCATGGTCGTCGTTTTGAGGCCATGAGGGAGGATCGTTTCAGGTTCCTTCCTTGCAATGATCATGAGGGTGTTTGGCAGGTCCTGGCTCCACCAGAGAGTGACCCAACTCTAGAAGCAACAGTGCAGCATGTCCATGCCATGCAGGGGGTGGATGAAGAAGTCAAAGGAGAGCTGCGTGCATCACAGAGGGCTGAGAGACGCCTCCAGAAGCAAGTTGATGAACTACGTGCTCAACTTAGGCAGCCACCGATCTACAAGAAGAAGCGCCGGTCATTCACCATGATTGACACCGCCCCATAGGTGTTAGGTGCCTTGATTAAGATTACAACGTTGTTAGTTCGTGAGTTATGTTTAGACTTGTTGGTCTTGTGAACTTTGATAAATAGATGTTTTTTATTGTGAACTTGGTTGATTTGGAGTTTGGTTGTTTGCTGGAAGTTTGTGGGCATGTCCACAACTTCCTTAGGTTGGAACATTAAGTTTAGATTAAATCTTAATGTAGATGGTTTGCTATATCTTATCTCTACTGTGCTGTTTTCTGAAGCAGCATGTGTTCTTTATCTTGTATCTCGAAATCTGGGCTGTCAAAAATTCTGAAATTTTTGTGGAGATAACTAGACTTCTGTATGTTTCAAATGTCTCTAGAATCATATCAATAGCTATTTAGGTTTGTGAGATCTAGCTGTCACAAGTTGATGTTCCTGCGCAGACTGGAACCCAGAACAGATTCGGTTTAGCTCTATTTTTGACCATGTGTATGTCAGAATCTGTAAAAGTGATCTAACTAAAAGTTGTAGCTGATCTCCTAAGCTTTCCAACCGTTCTTGGTACACCTCTGTTGGATCTCTAAAACTCAAGTTATGATAGATTTACTGAACTGTTGTTTTTGGAATCTTGTCCAGAAAATTATCAGCATTGTTTCTTATCTTTTGTAAGCTCTCTATAATTTGAAAATCTCTAAATTTTGCGCATTTGTTGGAAAACAGATGGCCGCAAGAGGAGGAAGAGGTAGAGGCCGTGGTCATGGATGTGATGCTCTCATAAATCCACCACTAGCATCGCCTGTGACCATGGAACAATTAATGGGAATGCAAGCGCAATTGATGCAAGCTATGATGCAGCGCTTGGATAACGAACCTGCAAGAGGACCACCGCCTGTTTAGGTCAGAGATAAGTGTGGAGAGTTTATGAAGGGTCACCCACTGGTGGTCACTCATGCCTCAGATCCTATGGAAGCAGATGATTGGTTGCGTGCTGTAGAGAAGCAACTTAACATAGCACAATGCAACGATCTTGAGAAGGTGTTGTATGCTTCTAGTCAACTCCATGGAGCAGCTCAGGATTGGTGGGATTCTTTCCAGTATGGATGTCCCAACAACGCTCCTGCTATCACCTGGCAGGAATTCAAGGACAATTTCTGGTCTTATCATATCCCTGATGGACTCATGGAATTAAAGCAGGAAGAATTCAGGTCCCTCAAGCAAGGATCCATGGCTATGGTGGAATATCATGACAAGTTTGCTCAACTATCTTGCTATGATCCAAATGATGTAGCTGAGGATAAGGAGAAGCAACGCCATTTCCTCAAGGGACTTTATGATGGCCTGCAGCTTCAACTGATGTCTAACACCTATCCAAACTTTCAGTCTTTGGTAAACCGCCCTATTGTGATTGACGATAAGCGCAAAGAGATGGAAGCCAAGAAGAGGAGGCTTCAAGGGCAAGCTTTTGGAAGCAACACAAGCCCACGAGCCTATCCCCAGCAGGGTTTTTAGCAAAGGAATCAAGGACAATCTAACCAGGGAAATCATGGTCAGTATCCTCAATGTAACAAGTTCCAGCAACGCCCTTAGTACCAGTAACAGTTTGGTAATCAGCGTCCCCTACAATAGACTGGCAATCTGGTAACACGCCAGGGATCATCCAACAATGCTCCTATGAAGAGTGGTACACCCAATAACCCCAATGCATGCTACCGCTGTGGAGAAGTAGGTTACTATGCTCATCAGTGTCCAAAGAAGCAAAACCAGCAAGCACCTCAGAACCAGACTGGCAATCAGAAGTTCAACACCCGACCACCTCACACTGCGAAGGTGAATTATGTGTCATCTGATGCAGCTCAGGAGATGCCCGAGGTCATGTTGGGTACGTTCAGCGCCAACTCTATCTCTGCTACAGTACTTTTTGATTCCGGTGCTTCGCATTCTTTTATTTCCCAAGCTTTTGTTAGAATGCATAGCATACCTTTGTGTGCCATGAAAAACTCCATACTAGTAAATTCACCAGGAGGTAGTATGCCAGCTTCTTATTAGAGTCCCTCAACTAGTATTTCCTTAAGGAGGGTAGACTTCAAAGTGAAACCTATTGTGTTGAGAACAGCGGGAATTGATCTTATTCTAGGAATGGATTGGATGAAACAACACCGGGCAGTGATTCAGTGTCAGGAGAAATCTATGGTTGTGACATCACTCAATGGAGATAGAATCTGTGTAGAAGTGGTAGTGCAAGCTTAGCCTACAGCCACATTGAACCAGCTGGATGGTGATGCCCATAAACAAGATCATGTTGTGGAGGAGTTCCCGGATGTCTTCCCTGATGACTTGCCAGGTATACTACCTGACCGAGACATTGAATTCATTATTGAATTATTACCTGAAACTGCACCAATAGCTAAACATCCATATAGAATGGGGGTTAATAAATTAGAAGAGCTTAAGAAACAACTAAAAGAGTTGCAAGAAAAAGGTTTCATACGCCCTAGTTCTTCCCCATGGGGGGCACCTGTGATCTTTGTGGATAAGAAGGATGGTAGTCAACGGATGTGTGTGGATTACCGTTCACTTAATGAGGTTACAATCAAGAATAAATACCCTTTGCCTAGGATTGATGACCTATTTGATCAGTTGAGAGGAGCCTTTGTGTTCTCCAAGATTGATCTTCGCTCAGGATACCATCAGCTTAAGATTCGAAACTTGGACATACCCAAGACAGCATTCACTACACGGTATGGCTTGTATGAGTATACCGTTATGTCTTTTGGATTGACCAATGCACGTGCATACTTTATGTATATGATGAATAAGGTGTTCATGGAGTTTCTAGATAAATTTGTAGTGGTATTCATAGATGACATACTGATATTCTCCAAGACTGAAGAAGAACATGCTAAACATATAAGGTTGGTCTTTCAAAAGCTTAGAGAACATAAGTTGTATGCTAAGCGGAGCAAGTGTGAGTTTTGGTTGAAGGAGGTCTCTTTTCTGGGTCATATTGTCTCCAATGGTGGAATAGCAGTGGATCCAGGCAAGGTACAAGATGTGTTGAATTGGAAGCCACCAATCAATGTAAGTGAGATTCATAGCTTTTTGGGATTGGCTGGATACTACAGGAGGTTCATTGAAGGTTTTCCAAACTTGCTAAGCCTATGACAGCTCTATTGGAAAAGAATGCTAAGTATGTATGGTCGAAAAAATGCTAGGCAAACTTTGATGAGCTAAAGAAGAGACTGACTACAGCTCCAGTATTGATTTTGCCCGACTTAAGCAAGAACTTCTCTATATATTGTGATGCATCCCGTTTGGGCCTTGGATGTGTGCTTATACAAGAAGGAAGAGTGGTGGCATATGCATCTAGACAATTGAGGAAGCATGAGTTGAATTACCCTACTCATGACTTGGAATTGGCAGTTGTGGTACATGCTTTGAAAATCTGGAGACATTATCTAATTGGGCATAAGAGTGATATCTATACAGATCACAAGAGTTTGAAGTATATCTTTACCCAGTCAGATCTGAATCTGAGACAACATCATTGGTTAGAATTGATCAAGGACTATGATTTGGAAGTGCATTATCATCCGAGAAAAGCAAATGTCGTAGCTGATGCACTTAGTAGGAAGAGTTATGCTAATGGACTTGGAATGACATTTATGTCAGCAGAGTTGTGTGCTGAAATGAAGTATCTCAACTTGAGTTTTGTCACTAATGCAATGGAATTGGTGATAGAGCCTACATTGGAGCAAGAGATACGCAAAGGTCAATTGGAGGATGAAAAACTAAAAGAGATAGCGGAGAATGTAGTGCTTGGAAAAGCACCAGGATTTAGGATGGATGAGAATGGTACCCTTTGGTTCAGAAAATGGATATGTGTACCTGAAGTGAAGGCTATCCGTGATGCAATTCTGCAAGAGGCCCATGAGTCTGCCTATTCTATACATCCCAGAAGTACCAAGATGTATTTGGATCTTAAGGAGAAGTATTGGTTGTATGGTTTGAAGAGAGACGTGGCAGAGTATGTGGCTTTGTGTGATACTTGTCAAAGAGTGAAAGCTGAGCATCAAAGACCTGCAGGATTATTACAACCAATGAAGATTCCTGAATGAAAATGGGAAGAAGTTGGTATAGATTTTACCGTAGGATTGCCTCGCACTCAAAGAGGTTAAGATTCAATATGGGTAATAGTGGATCGACTCAGCAAGGTTGCTCACTTTTTACCAATCAAGACTACCTATATAGGTGCAAGGTTAGCAGAGTTGTACATGGAAAGAATAGTGTGCTTACATGGTGTTCCCAAGAAAATTGTGTCGAATAGAGGCACTCAGTTTACATCGCAATTCTAGCATAAAGTACATAGATCCTTGGGGACAAAGTTGAATTTTAATTCTACTTACCACCCGCAAACTGATGGACAAACTGAAAGGATCAACCAAATTTTGGAAGATATCTTGAGAGCTTATGCACTATAGTATGGTAATAGTTGGGATAAGAGTCTGCCATACGCAGAGTTCTCGGACAACAACAGTTACCAGAAGAGTCTCAAGATGGCACCTTTCGAGGCGTTGTATGGACGTAAATGTAGAATGCCTTTGTTCTGGAATCAGACTGGTGAAACTCAAGTGTTTGGACCCGATGTCCTTAGAGACATGGAAGAACAAGTGAGAATGATTAGAGACAATTTGAGAGTGGCTTAGTCCCGACAGAAGAGTTATGCTGATACTCGCAGAAGAGAGCTGACTTTCGAAGTTGGTGATTATGTGTACTTGAAGGTGTCACCAATGAGAAGTGTGAAAAGATTCAATATGAAGGGAAAGTTGGCACCAAGGTATATAAGACCTTTTAAGATCCTAGAGAGACATGGAGAAGTAGCTTATCAATTGGAACTACCTGAAAGTTTGTCAGGTGTGCATGATGTGTTCCATGTTTCTCAATTGAAAAAGTGTTTGAGGATACCAGAAGAGCAGATTCCTTTGGAAGAGCTTGCTGTTAAGGAAGATCTTACATATGAAGAGTATCCGATAAAGATCTTGGAAACTGCCGAAAGAGTTACAAGAAGCCGAACTATAAAGATGTGCAAGGTGTAGTGGAATCGGTATACAGAGAATGAGGCTACTTGGGAAAGAGAAGAGGATCTGAGAAAGTCTTATCCCCAACTATTTGAGTAAGCAATCACCCGAATCTCGAGGACGAGATTCATCTTAAGGGGGGTAGAATTGTAACACCAAAAAATTTCAATCTTTTGAATTACAAAAATTCGATTTAATTATGTTATTATGTGAGCATTGAACCTAGGGAAATAATATTTTTTATGGAATTAAAATCAAACATAAGGTTAAAAACTTCTTGATGCATACATGCTGCTGCATATTTATTTTTGTGATGATTGGTCTTGATTCAAAGTTTAAATGAATTCAAATTCAATTTGAAAATCAATTGGAAAATGTATTTGGAAAAAAATGGAAATAGTTTCTCTTTCTCTTCCCCATTTCGGCCCGCTGGCCATTCTCCCCACGCCAGCCCGCTCGCCTTTCCCTCCTCCCGTTCTTGGGCCAGCCCAGCTCACGCGAAGCCGCCGCGCCGCTGCCCAGCATCGCCAGCAACCACTGCCGCGTCGCCCTTCCCTCTCCATAGCCACTGACGAGCTGGGCCCACGTGTCAGCGCCATCCTCTTTCTCCCACAACCGCCCGCGCCAGTCAAGCCGCAAGGCAGCAACCGCCGCCCCACGCCCGCTCTCCTCGCGATGTGGGCACGTCGCCCCGCTCCTCGGCCTCGTTTTAAAGGAGCCGAACCCCCGCGCGCACCCCTGCTGCCTATCCTCGCTCTCATTTCGCGCTCGCACGAGCCATGGACGCCGAAAACTACTGCGTCGAGGATCGCCGGGATCTGCCGTCCGCCCTCCGCGCGAACCGCCGTCTCCGAGCCGCCGTCGACCCCGTTTCTCCCCGCTGTGAGCCTCGCCGTACTCCCCTCTCTCCTCCCGTGCATTTTATTTCACGTCTCATGGCTTCTAGAGCCTTAGCCGCGTGCGCCAGTGTGCTCTCACCGCTGACCATGGCCGCCACCTCGCCAGCCGCGCCCTCTAGCCACCTTCTCAGCCTGGCCGAGTTCGCGAGAACCCCCGCCACTCCCCGGTGCCCTCGGTTCTTCGAACCATGGCCTATGGGCCGAGTACCGCGCGTGCCGGTGACCTCCATGCTGCCGACCATGGAGCTTGCCGCTGGTGTCACTGTGTCGGCCGGACCCCCCCTCCCCTTCTCTTCCTTCCACAGAGCCGATCCAAGCCGTCCATCTCTAGATCTGCGGCCAGGATTAGAAGATACCCTTTCGCGTGTAAATATGCTAAAGAGCCCCCCTGGTTTCGCCTTTTTGAACCCACCATCCCTAGCGTAGTTTCCAGAGTATGCTTTCTTGTTTTGAAAACATAAAGTACACTGTTTTAGTCTAAAATACGTTTTCAGTATTTACAGAAATGCCACTAGATTTGTTTTGCTCATAAAAACTTCGTTTTAGCTCTGAATTGATCCGTTCAAATTGCGTTAGCTTTGTAATTTCATAATCTACGTGTTAGTACCACTGTTAATCAATTTTGCAACTTTTAAATTTCATGGTTAGGTTTAATTAAATAAAGAGCTATAGGAAACCCCGTTTAATTCATAACTTTCGCGTTTTAGCTCCGAATTTCATGAACTTCGCGTTGACGTGATCGTAGCGAGACGTAGATTATTTTCATAAACATTTTATCTTGTTTTCTATACTATTGGTGTACTATTATAATTGTAGGATTGTTTGCTTTGCATGAATGTTCCTGGAATGTTGTGTGTTGCCGTGTGGTCGTGTTCAGACGGTGAGGAGAACATTGAAGACCAAGAGTTCTTTGACGACCAGTAGGACCAGCAGGAGTTTGCTAATCAAGGCAAGTATAGCATGGGCCTACCTTGATGTCCTATTCACTTTAATCATTTACTCATGTGCATGTGTCTAACTTTGATAACCATAAGGACATTCTAGTCATTTGATGACTTGTTCCCTTGACTCCTATGGGTTAATTGCATATGGGTAGATTGCTAGTCCTCTAACTGAACATGATCTATACGATGGTTAATGGTTCTATGGAACTAAAAGTATAACATGATTTATAACAACTTATCCATAGGGCGAAGGTGCAAATGACTTCTGATCATGTTGCTCCTGGCCCTCCATAAGGACTTATCTATCGACAAAAGCTGGGACTGACAGTGAAACCATGAGAGTCATATGGCTCTAACTTTAGCTCAGTAATAGGACCTTTTTTAGCTTGTTAGAGGTTACCTTTATGGTGCAAAAGGGGCTTGCCACGTTGGGTATAGAGCTGCCTCTGTTCCTATGTGTATAGTCGTGATGGATATGTGCCATAGGAAAGGGGGGTTCCTACATCTGCCTACCGAGGAAACCTGGCGGCCCTAACTTGTTAGAGAAACCTATGAAGTGGCTTCATAGTGTACCCTGCCCGCTCACCTTGGCAGTGACATGGGAGTAATTAACCCGGGCATATGGGAATCACGACTCGCGGTGAATGTGCACCACCTCTGCAGAGGGTTACAAACTGTTATAACAACCATGCTCATGGTCACGAGAGGCCCGAAAAACTCACAGAATAATTGGTTACTCATTGTTGTTCGTTTATGATGGTTTATTATGATATGATCCACATGAAGCTGATATCTGATTATGTGGGTTTAAAAGGGAGCTTAAGCATAACTTGACAATCACTGATGATAAAATCTTGACTTACTAAAAGTGCTAACAGCAGTAAACAGTGTCATCATTTTTGAGCCTCATGAACCCCATGTTATCTTGTTGAGTACAGGATGTACTTACGCTTGTTTACTTTCTATATTTGGATAAAAATCCTGGATGGGTAACAGATGACAACGGTTATGAGGAGTTTCCTGAAGATTATTAGACTTGTGGTCAACCAGTTGACCTTCCCTGTGATGGTGTTCCACGAGAGAGAGCTATCTTTTATTTTCCGCTATGATATGTAAGACTAAGTTATGTTATTATCATGATATAAGATACACTGTGATGATACTCTTTTATAATTTGTCAGCTTGTGTGTGTGACTGATCCCTAGGCACACATGACTTAGTGCATTCAATTTTATCCTTAAAATTAGGTGTGACAGCATGGCCGCCCCAAGATGGCGTGGTAGGACCCTAGGATGTCCACCACTTCGAAGGTGAGGACCTTCGAGCGGAAGTTGGCTCGGTTGCCAAACGTGACGGGCAGGTCGATCTGCCCGAGTGGGTATGCCTGCGCTCCTAGGATCACGCCGTGGAAGGGGGAGCCTGCTAGGTAGAGTTCCGACCAGGGGATGCGCATGGCGTCGAGGGTGTCGACATAGAGGATGTTGAGGCCGCTGCCTCTGTCCATCAGCACCTTGGTGAGGCGCTTCTTGTAGACGATGGGGTCGACAACAAGTGGGTAGCATCTTGGTCTGGCGACATGGGAGGGATGGTCCCTCTGATCGAAGGTGATCGGAGATTCTGACCAGCTAAGGAAGGATGGGACTACAATCTCGGTGGTACATGCCTCTCTATAGCGTACCTTGTGCTGGCGCATGGAGCAGATGGTGTCGGATCCCCCAAAGATCATGATGCATTCCTTGGGGTCAAAGAAGCTGTCCCCGTCCTTGCCTGCCATGCCTCCTTTCTTGGTTGTCACCTCTTTGCCATCTCCTTCTTTCGGCCCACTAGCCTATCACAAAAAATGTTTGAGGAGCTCGCAGTCCTTGTAGAGGTGTTTGATGGGGTAGGCGTGGTTGGTGCATGGGCTATCCATGAGCTTGTTGAAGTGGTCAGGGAGGCCCTGCTGGGGCTGCTTGCCCATGCGATCAGCTGCGGCGACCAACGTGGTGTTGGTCGGTTAGCGCTGATCCTTTTTGTTCTTCTTGCCCCTCTACGTGGAGGGTCCGTCGCGCTTGGCCTTGCCTTTGTCTCGGTCTCCATTGAAGACCGCCTTGACTACCTCCTCGTCGAAGGTGTGGTTTGTGGCGACATTGAGCAGGTCAAGGGTGGTACGGGGCTTCAGGCAGCAAAGCTTGTGGATCAGGGACTCGCAGGTTATCCCAGAGAGAACTACGCTGATGACGTCCATGTCGATGACATTAGGGAGGGAGTTGCATCATTGGGAGAACCTATGGATGTAATCTTGCAGGGATTCGCTGGGCTCCTGCTGGCAGCTCTTGAGGTCCTAGGAGTTACCAGGGCAGACATACATCCCCTAGAAATTTCTAACAAAGATCCTCTTGAGGTCCTCCTAGTTGCGGATGTTGTCGTGTGGGAGGAATTCAAGCCATGCCCGAACATGTTCCCCCATGCAGATGGGTAGATATGGAATGATGAAATGGTCATCATCCACCCCTCCGGCTCTGTAGGTGAGCCGGAAATCTTCGAGCCATATATCGGGGTTCGTCTCCTTGGTGTACTTGACGATGTTGGTGGACGGTCGGAAGTGCTATGGGAACGACACTCTTTGGATGCATCGGCCAAAGGCCCATAGTCTTGGGCCATCCGGGCTGGGACTCCGATTGTCCAGCCGACGATCATGACTGGGGTGTGTTTCACCGCTCCCCTCGATGGTCTGGCTAGGGCCTATGTCACCTGCCCTCACTGCCGCCCGATGGACGTCATCATTACGCTGGCCCCGATGTCAGTTGCTGATGACGCTACGAGCGTCTTGGTTTGGACCGAGCCATTCATGTGCCTATGGTTGGTGTGGAGCAGGCGCCAGGTCGGACCACGATGCAGCTGTGGCCTCCTGTGCCGCGCTTGGTGGCTGTAGCGGTGAGTGGATGGAGCGATCCATTTGGTGCATCCCCACTCCCCTAGTGGGGAGAGAGGCCATGAGTCAGAGTCATGATGCAGAGCTTTCTGCCTATTGAATGGCGACGGCTTCCACCAACGCCTAGAGGTTCCAGTGGACCACCTGCTCCTGGCGGTTGATGGGCTCGGGAACATCGCGTAGAAGCATTGCCATAGCGGTGATGCTCTGGCTAGCTCAAGCGAATTGTGGGGGTCGTTCCCCTTATCTATGATGTCATGCTAGACCTGGCGGGCACGACCCCAGACGCCGCTCGTCAGGTTATGCGCATGGGGCGCAACGTGCTGCACCGAGCGCGCTAGCATAGGTGGTGGCTGGTTCCGCCGCCGTTGTCGTAGCTCCTCGATGTGCTCTTGTGAGAGCACAAGGGCCCCCGTATGAGGGTCTAGAGGGGTGTGAGTCTACAAGGACTCCGCTACCACTGACGGCTATCCTGAAGCGTCCGCCATAGCGCACTCCCGGGATGGACAGTGGCTAGGTGCCACATCACCAATGCTGGAGCCATCGCTCTCAACCTCGTCATCTAGGAGTTCGTGGAATGTGGTGGGAGCATAGCTCATCATTCCCATGAATTTGGATGTGAGAGGGGGCGGCGCCAGCGTCCATCAGAGCCCCCAAGCATATGTGTCCATGGGCGATGTGAGGCCATAGGGGAACCAGTTGTACGGTGGTTGCGGTGCGGATAATGCGGTCCCTCTAGATAATCGGCGGAAGATAGTAAATAGCGAGTAAATAACAGCATGTACATTACTCACAGTGGGGTTTGAGCAGAGCGTTTGCTTGGAATGAAGCGTAGGCGCCTCATCATTGAAGTCATCGTGTATCCCAAAGCCGATGGAGGGTGCCCCTCCGATAGGCGCCAGAACAAATGCCTCCTCACGGAGGTGTAGTACGCTGAGCCGGTCGACGATGAAGTCTAGGCTTCCGAAGAGGAAGGCCTGGGATGGCTCGAAGAGGGGTGGAACCCACGTCCCAATAGGTGGGAGTGCGGGAAACTCCAACAAGCCAAAGCGAGTCGTATCGCTTGAGCCCGCCACGGCGAAGGTGGCGGAAAAGTGGGCCATCTGATGACCAAAAGTGTGAATGTACAGCGTCTTCCCCACGGACGGCGCCAACTGTCGGTGCAGAAAATGACCAACACATAAATACTTGTAGTTTTGCCATGTGTTGTGATCAGATGTGGCCTAGCACTCAATGACACATGATTTATACTGGTTTAGGCAACGTGCCCTACGCCCAGTTTGAGTCGGTCGGTGACTTTATTCCTGAGCCTAGATGCTTAAAGTTTGCTGTGGGGTTACAAATGGAAGGGAAAAAGATGGGGGGTGCAAGAGGTCCAGTTGGACTCTGGTCTAAAGGGCCAAGAGTGACGAGAGCTCCGCTATGTGCTAAGTGCTCGAGTGTATGCTTAAAGTTTGAACCTAGTGGTTTTATTGTGGTGTGTGAGTGAACTGAGGGATCTATCTATTGGGAGAGAGCGCATCCCCTTTTATAGATGAAGGGGACGGCCTTACAAGCAGGAGAGAGAGAGTACGCATGCTACTAAGTCTTGTTGCCCACACCATCGGGTACAAGATGATGGTAGGCACCCATAACACTCTTGTTGTCAGACACATGTGGGAGGTTTTATCATATTCACCATGTATGGTAGATGACGGTGCCCACAACACTGTTGATGTCCAGAGGCATGTGGGGGGAGCCTTAACGTGTTTGTCTGGTATGGGAGTTGATGGCGCCCACAACACTATAGGGCAAATATCGGTGCCCACAACACTGTTTTGGTTTTGGCATGCCTAGAAGGTTGTAGGACACCCTTCTGACATGTCCTGTTGATTACTGTCCTGCAGGTGTGCAGGGTACGGTCCTCGGTATCACGGTCGACTTGAGTGCCCTACCTTACTTGCTCCGTCCGTTTCCTGGTCCTCACCGAGCAGGCGTCCCCGGTCGGTTGGTTCTAGTTAGCTCTGACTGCGCTAGTCAGAGAAGAGATATAAGTAGGGGTTCGATACATCCTCGGTCGGAGACGCGGGTTAGAGTTAGAGGCAGTGTTTGGCCAGTCCTTCTGGTCAGAGAGGTGGGCCAGAGTCAGAAGCGAGCACTGTTCCTCCTTGGCTAGGCCTTTCGGTCAGAGATTGGATCGCCCTTCTGGCCTATCGTTTAGGTATTTAGGCCAGCCCAGGAGTTACGCGTCATTCGCAACGTCGTCTGCTGGACCGAGCCTTTGCCGGGAAGTTGGTCCATGAGGGACCCTGGGTTTATGAACCCGACATTTGTAAATGAAAGGGGAATGGTAAACAATCAAAAACCTAGAACTAAAGCTACACTCTCCCCATGATGCCTCTTCTTTGGCCGGCTAGAGGAAGCTCCTTCCATGTGCCATCAATGTGTGACTATACACATTCGGAGCACCACAAAAATTACATACTAACGAGACGAAGGTCAGGAGAGGAGAGGACTGACGCAAACAAAAGGAAAAGAAAATAAGAGAACAGGAAGCTATATGTATAGCAGTAAGGGCACGAACAAGGCTGCAGGCGCCACTTCCCAGGATCGAGATCATGTGCTAAACATATATAGGCATAGCGGAACGATTTGGTCAGACATGATCACAACACATGTATATGCACAAAGTGTGCATGTTACATTCATATGCACATGCTAACTAAGTGAGCTCAAATTCAAAGCTTTGTCCAGCCACTCGTTGTGTTCATAGTTAGGCGTTAATTTTATAAAATCTTTCATTACGATAGGTTCACAGCACAGACCTATTGTGCTATGCTTCCTATGCAGTCTGTTCTGGTTACGCCATTATCCATGCCTGAGAAATGCCACAGCATCTATGCTGGTGGTTTTAGTATAACAAAGGCCAGGAACAACAACACAAGCTACTGTAGGGGTGAATTATATGAACTACAAGGAGGGCACTTGCAAGCAATGGGAGGAAGCGATGAAGCACCGGGAGGCACACCACATGCTTATATAGGCAAGAGTTGGAGGCTTGGACGAGGCATGGGCGCCTCTGCCACCACCGGGTGTAAGGACCTCATCAATGGGAGTGGGGTCCAACCTAAATAAGGTGTGCATGCACGCTTGGATGGCTGTGTGAGTACAAATGCCGATGCATGTTCCTCGAAAGGGAGCTGTTCTTCATGCATTGATAGCAAGGAGGCCAATCACTAGATGGACCCACCTACTCTCTCCTATGCTGTGCGTGTGAATTTTTTTAACCGAAGGCACATGAAGCTTAGCATGCATGGTGTAAAAGAAGTACTATTTTACCTCCAACAAAATATTTAAGAGGCGCTATTAGGTAGCTACGGTGCACATGTTCATGGTAAATCTGAATGGCAAGAACACCTACAATTTTTAAATAGTCTAGGGAACACTCGTGCACGTAGGAAAGTTTACCATATTGTCTTGAGCCACCTATAAATTTTTAACCACGGGTGATGTAAATCCCTGCTAACCGGTAAATTTTCTGCAGGCAAAGAGGCTCTTGCTATGGTCTCACCTAGGGTTGCTGCTACGGTGCACATATTCATGGTAAATTTGGATGGTAAGAGCACCTACACTTTTTATATAGCCTAGAGAGCACTTGTGCATGCATGAAAATTTACCGCATTGGCTAAAAGGACACAGGCCTCACCTGGGGTTGTTTCCTTCCCTGTAAAAACTGGATGCTAGTAAGTTTCTCTATGTAAAAGGAGAAGGCAGAGTGATGTAAATTTCCATGGTAACTTCCTGCATGCAAAGGACACCTACAATTTTAGATGGTGCTTGCATGCATAATTTCATCTGCTCCATTCAATGCATCCACTTGCTTCAGCCACCATGGCATGCATGGAGGTACGACTTCATCTGGGCCATGGAGGCACTACTTCATCTAGGTCGTGGAATTTCTATTTAACGCACCAACTAAATAGAACATACGTGGACACCCTGGGAGGCTGCCTCGACGGCGTGCCTTCATATTTGCACATGTTCATGGTAAATTTGAATGGTAAGAACACCTACAATTTTTAAATAGGCTAGGGAACACTCGTCATGCAGAAAAGTTTACGACAGTGTCTTGAGCTACCTGTAAATTTTTAACCACGGATGATGTAAATCCCTGCTAACGGATAAATTTTCTGTAGGCAAAGAGGCCCTTGCTATGGTCTCATCTGGGGTTGCTGCTACGGTGCACATATTCATGGTAAATCTGGATGGTAAGAGCACCTACACTTTTTATATAGGGTAGAGAACACTTGTGCGTGCATGAAAATTTACCACATTGGCTAAAAGGACCACATGCCTCACATGGGGTTGCTTCCTTCCCCGTAAAAACAGGGTGTCAGTAAGTTCCTCTATGTAAAAGGACAAGGCACTATGATGTAAATTTCTATGGTAACTTCCTAGTATCTATTGATAGTAAATTCATTAATGTAAAGGGAGAAGACATATGTGATGTAAATTTCTCCTGTCATAGTAATTTTTTTTTATGTAAAGGACATGTGAAAGCACAGTGATGTAAATCTTCCTACCGTAGTAACTTTTTACATGCAAAGTACACCTACAGTTTATATTATCCTTGCATATATGGTCATTCAATTTTTTATCTACCTTATTGAATGCGTCCGCTTGCTTCATCTATCCACTGCCGAATGCACGGAGGAAGACTAGTTGTGACGCGCTTCATCTGAGTCATTGGATTTCTAACGCACCAACTAAATAGAACATACATGGACACCCTGGGAGGCCACTTAGACGGCGTGCCTTCATATCTCTAATGTTATTTTTGAATTTATATAGCAGTCATGTGTAAGACGTTTGTGTATCGTCATGCGTTATGAATCCATGATAAATAAATATATATACAAGGGCAATCCTCACGAATTTTCCTCCCATTTTGGAGCTAACACGTTGCAGTGGACAAGTATCACGTAAACCAGCCTTTCGAAAAAATGGCTCTGTTTGCTTGAGTTTATCTGTCAGAATTAGCGCTACTTTTTAGTCATGGGAATAATATTTTTCTCTCACAACAAATTAGCTCTACAAATCAACCGCAGTAGCAATAAGTCCTGCCGAACAGGGCAAAGATATCACAGACAGCAGCAGTCAACGGATAAATCACGAGAACGTTGCGGCGCTCAACACACGCTCCTGACGACTCATCTTCTCACGAACAGGGGCCAAAGCGAGCGCGACACCAACACCTCTCCCGACACCCGCAACGATACCATTTCGGTCCGTTTGGTAGAGCTTCGGCTTTAGCCAAAACAGTTTTAGTTATGACTTCACCAGCGATGTAGATTACTTAGGAAGCCGAACCTGTTTTTTTTACCATTTAGCAAAACAACTTTTCCTTCCTATGAAAATAAGGATGAAAGGTTCTATATACCTTTTTTATTTTTCTTTATTTTTCTCTCATTTTATTTCTCTTTATTTATTCTTTCTCTCTCTACCTTATCACCAATGCGGCAATACACGCAGACTCGCCTGACGCCTGTCTTATCCTCTCGCTTAAAGATGGCAACGGGGCCCGATGCCCGATACCCGACGGATATTTGATCTATTAGGGGACGGGGATGTGATCATATTTTTACCCACGGGCATCTAAATGGACAAGAATCCATCTCCGACGGGTATAGCGGGTACGAGAACGTTCCCTGTTTATCCATCCCCGTTATCCATCGGGGAACCCGACTATTTGAGCTGCCATGATATTTTGGCCCAAATCTAAACAATCATATATATAGTTTGTGTGTTCTAAGAACCTTAGTTTAATTTTTTCTCACCATCTCCGTCAGCAGCACAAGCACGCCTGCCTCACGAGCGCTCGTGCCCCTCACTTCCTCAGTTCGGTCTCTCTGCCACCTTTGCTCATCCTCCTCGTAACCTCGCTCTTCTCCTCGGCATCTCCGAGACTCCGACACTTATACTGGGTGTAGAAGAAACGTCTCCGATTGCAAAGCTGCGACCCCAAGTGTACTTATTTATCGGGTATGCAGTATCCGTCAGATATCTGTTACCCGACCGATGCCCGACAGATACGAGAATGAACAAGAATCTATACCAAAACAGTAAACAGAAATAGAACGGGATAAATTCTTCCTAGCGGAGAAGAAAACGTTCCTCTCGCTACTCTCTGCCTTATCCTCTCGTTACTCTGTCCCGTGGCCTCCTGCCACGCCTCCGCCTCCCGCGCCGCAAGAGACCGAGGACCGAGCCACGAGCGGCAGCTCGTCGGAGTAGCCTGAGCACGTGCGGCTGACCAGGGGAGCTCGAGCACGGACAGCCAGCGTGGCGCACGCGCCCATGGCCGCGAAGCCCAACGCCGCGCCGCCTCTGCTCCTCCACAGGCCGACGTTGCTCCGTGCCCGTGCGCATGGAAGAAGGCAGGAGCTTCCACGGCCAAATACGCCATGGGCCCACGCTCGCCTGATAAGGAGCCGGTGGAAGCTCGATTTTTTTTCGGCTCCAAGCGACACGCCTGACGTGTGAGAGCGCAAATCACGCGGCATTTTCGTTGGAGCTGGTTCCTTCTACCCGTTTGGCACTCGGAGCACAAAAACACGCTCCGGGAGCTGTCCCTAGAGCCATTCCAAACGGCCCCTTCACCACTCCACAATCACACACTCCTCCCCGCGGCGGCGTCGGCGCCGACCAGGGCCCCGGACTCCGCCGGGCCGTCCCTGGCGAACCACCGCGCCCTCTCGTTCCACCGCCTCCGCGCGAGCCTCTCCGCCGCGCCCCGTCCCGGGCCGGTGGCCGTGGCCGTGGTCGCGGCGGCCGCGGGCGGGCGGCCGACGGTGCTGGTCACGGAGAAGCTGGGCGCCGCGGGGCTGGAGCTGCTGCGCGCCTTCGCCAACGTGGACTGCTCCTACGAGCTCACGGCGGAGGAGCTCCGCGCCAAGGTCTCGCTCGTGGACGCGCTGGTGGTGCGTAGCGGGACGCAGGTCACGCGGGAGGTGTTCGAGGCCGCGCGCGGCAGGCTCCGCGTCGTCGGCCGGGCCGGGGTCGGCATCGACAATGTCGACCTCCAGGCGGCCACCGAGGCCGGCTGCCTCGTCGTCAACGCGCCCACCGCCAACGCCGACGCTGCCGCCGAGCACGCCATCGTGCTCCTCGCCGCCATGGCGCGCAATGTCGCGCAGGCCGATGCGTCACTCAAGGCCGGTACGTACGCCCCCTCGTTTTAATTTGCTTGCTCCCAGGAAATGTGTGCACGCGACACGATAGCGCGACCAAGCGGTGCCTACCACACGTTATGCGAATAGATAAGGTCCTTCTGCAGTTCTGCTGTTAATAATTACCAACAATGTGCACGTACAAAAGGAGAAGTGAAATGCGATGCAATTCTCTACTACTCCATAGTAAGTAGTTTGATTGTCGCACATTGCTTGCAAATGAGATGTAGTCCATGTTTACGCCGACTGATACAGATGTTTGAAGTTAGTCCACGTTTCTATAGCGGTGTACTTTATTAAGTGCTTTCAAGGTTAGGTTGTAAATGATGTTGGCGTGATATTGGGACTTCAGAGAGAAAGTTTGTGTCACATAGGTGCCAATGGCATGAAGCATGATGATGGGAATAACACTTGTTGCAGTATTGCCACCATATATGGACTGACAGATTGTGTTTGGTTAAAGCTGTGTTTGTTTTCCTCCCCCTAAGGAACAAACAGCCTGTTCGGTTGGCTGGTTCGTATCGTTGCTGGTTCGTGAAGAAGTACTGCTGGCTGGTTTGTGTGAGAGAAAAATATTGTTCCGGCTGGAAATTTACGATCGTTTATGACAAGCCACAGCCAAAGTGGTGCATCCTGATTAAATGTGATTGCAGCGCTCATACCAGACCAAGTGTCAATTTCGTGATGTCAAAATATAAATAAGTACTACTTTCCATGCAATATAATACAAATCTCTGCTGACATAGCAGAAGCTTCAAATTCAATGTTCTTATTTCTGAAGCTAATATTGGCGTCTTGTGATGAATTGATGACTTCCCCAATTCCCATCAAGTTCATATTTATTCTTGGGTTTTGCTATCCTCCTTTTACAAAAGTCTGAAATCCATTCTTTCCAGTCTTCTTAAATCTTAACGGCCAACAAAGTACTTAGCTTTTTCTAGTGTCTGCAACTGCAACTTTAGATTTATCCTGTTTTCTTGTGACAGACATAATAAATTATTCTTATTGCCGATTTTTAAGTAGAATCATTTTGAGATATGAAATTATAATTATTAACCAGCAGATTGCAGGCATATCATGTTCCACCAGTAGGTTCATACAAAGACTAAATAGCCATTTTGAGCAAAATACGATCACTGTTGTGTTCATAATTTTTTTATTTAACAACATCACAAGTTCATTTCAACTGATATAAAAAATATTGTGGCGATATTGTGCACGGTTCATTTGTGCTAACTCATAAGCTATAGTGTTGCGATTTGCTTTGTGTAATTCAGGCAAATGGCAACGTAGCAAATATGTTGGTGTTACCTTGGTGGGCAAGACACTAGCTGTTATGGGTTTTGGAAAGGTCGGTCCAGAAGTAGCTCGACGTGCAAAAGGACTTGGGATGGATGTCATTGCTCATGATCCATATGCTGCTGTTGATAGAGCCCGGGCAATTGGCGTAGATCTGGTATCATTTGATGAGGCCATCTCCACAGCAGACTTCATATCACTGCATATGCCTCTAACTCCATCGACAACAAAGCTTTTCAATGATGAAACTTTTGCAAAGATGAGAAAGGGTGCTCGAGTTATCAATGTTGCACGGGGTAGAGTTGTTGATGAAGAAGCATTGCTGAGAGCACTTAACAATGGGACAGTTGCCCAGGTAATTCCTTTCATCATGACCACTCATGACTCATCCGAATGCTAATAGTGCATAGCTGTTACCTGTTAACCAATTCTCATATGCATCTGATATCTATTTCACCGTGAAATGTTTTGTCAGAAAAAAGAGAGATATTTAGGCCTTTTTCCTGATTGCATTGTGGTCTGAGTCAGGCTGCACTTGATGTATTTACTGAGGAGCCACCGCCAAGAGACAGCAAGTTAGTGCAGCATGAGAATGTCACTGTCACACCGCACCTTGGGGCTAGCACAACAGAAGCGCAGGTTCGCTGTCCTTTTCCTAACAAACTTATTTGTACCACATCATATCATACTAGCTTATCCTCTTTACTTTATACTATACCTCTGCAGGAAGGTGTAGCCCTTGAAATTGCAGAGGCTGTTATCGGTGCACTGAGAGGGGATCTCACTGCCACAGCTGTGAATGCCCCAATGGTCCCTGCTGAGGTACTTCCATTACCAAGGAAGAAATTCAACATAGTCATTTCAGTATACTCATGCAATCTGTTTGCGTCTAAACGGTACATCTCTTCCCACAGGTTTTATCAGAGTTATCTCCATATGTTGTCCTTGCTGAGAAGCTGGGTCGGCTTGTTGTGCAACTTGTAGCTGGTGGCAGCTGGATTAAAGGTGTCAAGGTTGTTTACTCATCTGCCAGAGACCCCGATGACTTGGACACAAGAATTCTTCGTGCCATGGTCACCAAAGGTATCATCGAACCAATTTCAAGCGCTTTCGTCAACATTGTCAATGCGGATTATGTCGCCAAGCAAAGAGGCCTTAGGATCGTTGAGGAGAGAATTTTCCTTGACGGTTCACTTGAGATCCCCCTAGACTCCATCCAGGTCCACCTCGCCAATGTGGAGTCCAAGTTTGCTGGAGCCTTATCTGATGCAGGTGACATCAGAGTGGAGGGCAAGGTTAGGGATGGCACGCCTCATCTCACGCTCGTCAGGTCTTTGAGCGTTTGATGTTAGCCTTGAGGGCAACCTAATACTGTGCCGCCAAGTTGATCAGCCAGGCATCATTGGGAAAGTGGGGTCAATCTTGGTAAAGATGAACGTTAATGTGAGTTTTATGAGTGTTGGTAGGACTGCTCCGGGGAAGCAGGCGATAATGGCCATTGATGTTGATGAGGAGCCTGAGAAGGAAGCTCTCAAATTGATCGGTGACACACCGTCTGTTGAGGAGTTTGTCTTTCTTAAGCTATAGAGAGGAAGTAGGTAGGAACCCAAAATTACATTTGTGCTATATAGCATGAGATTGATTTTGCCCAGATTTGGGTACTGTAGAATGCCGTTCTTTTGTGTTTTGTGTCCTTCAGGACACGCCGATCACAGAGATATATCATGTACATGCAAAATGCTGTTTTTCCTCAGGCCCTACTATCTTGCTAACCCTGTTAGACTCTGGTGATGGCATTTACCTGTTAGAATATCTCTGTAGCTTCTGGTTTCTAGGGACCTCTGTTCTGACTTGTGAGTTGTGACATCTTGTGGTCCTCACAAACAGGCTTGAATACTCTACTGTTCTACCAAAAACGGTCATTGTTAACCTTTTACTAGATCTGTCTTAAAATATAAGGTAGCTAAGCATTTAAATTTTGTCTAAAGTTATAAAAAATTCTAGGTGAAATAACCCCAACCTAATTTAAAAGTCAGCATTCACATGTACATCTACCATTGGTAATTAACATCAGTCGAAATATGGTAATCGCAATATCTCCGATGATTAAGGGAGGGTAGTGACAGAACCGTTCAGTTTATATAAGATCAAGTAAGACTGTCCCCGTCTAACACGTTGACGCGCACATACTTTTACTTATATAAACCCGGTAATCCGCCGAGTATCACGAAGGACCTCAGTAAATCAATATCACAACCAAGATCGCATGATTAGGCAAATACACATCACATACACAGAGTTGGAGCGGAAATAATATTACCAATAAGTTCACAAATAATAGTACAAGTTTAGGTTTCAAAACCGGTTAAGGAAAAACAACATAGCTTTCAAATGATTACATTAATATAAGTTCCAAATATATTGCTAGCATAAATGACATCCTCCGACAAAAGCATATAGATGAGAAATAAATATAGAGTCACCGAGCCCACCGGCGGTTAACCACCATCTTCAGCAGACCGAAAACTTTACCTGCAACATGGTGGGACAAACCCTTAGTACTCGAATATACTCAGCTAGACTTACTCGTCATAAACCAGAAATAAAGTGACACCAAGGATCATGCAAGGCTATATAAGTAGAGCTAGCTTGACAATATTTTGCATAAAAGCCACTAGTTGAGGTATACATTTTATAATTCGGTAACCAAGTTAATTATAGCTATTCATCTCTAGATTAGCAACTAACATGTGCCAAACATGTGGAATCATTTAATAACATGCAATAGTAATCATAGCCGGTGTAACATTTCCATATTCATCATAACCATCAAATTCCATAGTTCAATTACTACGATGCTGGGACTAGTCGAGTTTCTCACTATCTAGGAGAGATGGCGATTCGAATCGATTTCAACTAGCTGGGAATTTATTCCTAACACAAACCCAGACATACCTGCGCCATGATAGTCTTAGGTCACCTTTGGTACAACTCAGGTCCACATTTTACGGGTTCAATCAGCATCGCATAATTAGGGACAACCAGCTGCCAAAACGATCAGGACTACCCTGCCCTTGGGCTCACGTCTGGCTCCCCACACATCCTTACTACCATCCAGAGCGCGCACTCTTACAAAACGGGGCCTGGCCTGAGTTGAGCTACTCAGCTTCGCGGTCGGAACGAGTTATCCGGCCAGCTAAGTGAGAGGCATGCGTTCAATCTTGGCAGAAGCGTCAGCAATGGTACGGTCCTTAATCGACATAGACGGGATAAAACATGCACACAAGACCTTCATGTCCTGCTGCCTCTCAATCCCCAGATCCCGTTTGGTCTCCGTTTATTCATCATCACATGGTTATTTTCTATGATAGCAAATATAGCCAACCGTGCTTTGGTATTCACCTATATCTCGCAGGTGACAGAAAATCACCCGACTTCTACCGGTCTAAGCATTGCTAAACATACATTCGATCCTAGACCTACATAGGGTTCAAGGTATATTTCTGGACAAGGTAGTTCTATGCATCAAATGTTTTCAACCAACTCTTTATAACCTAATGTATCAAATATAAAGGACTCAAGTGATGTTTATAAAAATATAGGAGGCTTAGAATGTTCTAGGGCTTGCCTAGGATCCAATACTAGGTCAATGTTTGTTAGATGACACTCGCTTGGCGAGCATCTCCCATCTCGGCACTTGCTTAGCCCTTCCGTCTTCTAGATGGATTCACCAAACTCCATCTTCAGGCTCGTCTCTAACATCACCTCCTTCATATAGTGCATCTAGCGTACCTAGATGAGATGCAACAATACAAGTGCATGAATGCGAAGAATGGCAATATGAGATGCCTCACATAAAAGTATTCAAGATGAGCACAAGGTTACACTGAACATATATAAGCACTCCACGTTACTTAATTAAACATTCCACAACCTATCATGCTAGGATAGCAAGAAAGGTAGCACCAAGCATGACACAAGTTTCATAAGGTTTTAGGTATATTAACTTAACACCGTCAAAGTCATGAGCCACACTTAGCAACACACAAAGAAAAGCAAGGTAAAGCAAATAATTTCAGTTACAAACATAGATTCTGAATAGCAGCACCACAGTCACTTGTTTTAATCATACCCAGAGTTCTAGGTATGCAAAAGTGTGATTCAAGCCTTTATGGAAAGCTAATGAAATTATCTAAAACTTTGTTATTAACACAAAAACTAGATTCAACAAATAACAAGGTCAAAATACATCATGAAGCAGAGCTTATACAACTAAGGACAAAAAATTGATATTAACTTTAGAAATGCATATCTCAAGTTATATTCATCCAACAAGCATGATCGTTAACTTTATAGAAATCTTATTAAGTTATATATAACTTTCTTATTATCATCTTAAGATGATTCTACAGCTAACAAGGTTAAACAACACCAAGAAGGCATCTCTGTCTAGACTTAGACAGAATCTGTCATTACACTTTGAATAGCAATAACTAGAGTTCTAGACCACTAAAAGCGGTGATCTTAGACATTTTAGAAATCTTAGGAAAATCACTACAACTCTTATATTATAACTAATACATGATTCCATGTTTAAATAAGCCAAACAATACAATCATTCAGATCTATTTAGAGCACATGCAAAAGTTGATAGCAATTTTGTAAAATCTATAACTCCTAAACCAACAGGCCTAAAATCATGAAATTTTAGGAGAAGTAATATAAGGAATTTATCTATAACTTTGGTATTCAACATATTCACATAAAACATCATTATCACCACGAAATTAATTGCTTAACTAAAATTATACATGCAGCCCAAACAGCAAAGGCATACTGCATTCATCTATCATTTAGTTGCTATAAACTAACATAGTCTTGATGTATATGCTACCCCAAACATCTTGGAATCATATTCAAACAATCATAGCATGTAGGAATAGCTACTAGAAGCATCACATGACAATAAATACATGTATATGCTCCCAACAATCATCCTCTACTTTAATAATGCAACATATGTATTATTTTTAGAACTATATGAGAACAACTAGTTTGGAGCTGAGACTTTTATGAGTTGTAGATGTTATCAAAATATAGCTACTGCACAAATTTCACATGCTCAGGTTTTATAATTTAATTGCTATAAAAAGACAAATCTTAATTATTAATAAACATGTGAGAACAAGATAAATCTAAAGATCATTATTTTCTATAAATATATAGCCATATTAGGGTTTCTCAGGTCACAATATCACCATGCAAGGGAAAAGGAACCACATTTCACATATTTGCACCTACATAAAAATTATAACTTATTTAAAACCATTTATCAAGCCATAAACAAGTTAAATCAATAACTCAATCATATTGCATCCAATGACTATGAATTTTTACCACAGCACACATATAGCATCAGTAGATTACCATAAAAATTTCACAGCAATTGGAGCACCACAACTTTAGATATGAGAGTAACAAACAAAATAAGCTAAAATTGCCTATTTAACAAGACTAAATCAAAACATTATAAAAATATTACACAACTAGCATGTTTAATATTTTTATTAGCTAGATCATTTCATCACAAGATTAACACAGCTAGAATTACCATTTTTGGACTTCTATAACTCAAGATATGCATTTATCCAACTGAAAAGCATTTTTAAAAGCACTTTACAAGAATAAATAAAAATAGCAGAAACTTTCTACTAACACATATCATATTATGACTCTACTGCATATATCTACTCTCAAGGCTTCCAAAAACTCTTCATTTTCTATTTTATGATTTTCCTATGATTTATTAAGATTTTCCAAAGTTTCAGCCATAAAAGAAAAATAAACTTGCACCGAGGACCCCGAACTTCCACGAAAATAAATTCCAGCAAAACAGTCCTTCTAGCCACTATTCACATGAGTCATGACTCTACAGAAAACCCCTTCCCTTTCTTTGAATTTGAGCACGACGTCCTTCACACGAATGGAACAGAGGAGGCGCGGCTGGTCGCCACATAAGGCCGAAGGAGGCCATGCCGGCGATCGGGGAGTGGCGGTGGAGCATCAGGGAACCGACGTGCACCCGTGTGTGGCCTCGGCTCGGCCGGAGATGGCACAGGTTGCATGGATACATGCGTACCCAAGGTCGCGATGGGGCGGCCATGGTGGCAGCGTCCTTCGGTGATGGTTGGGGCCAGAGAAGAGGCACTAGAGGTGTGTCATGCAATGGTGAGGGCTCTAGGGTTGGCGGCTAGGACTGAGGAGGCGCAGAGCAGCGAGGAACGCGGATGGTAGGATCTCAGCTCACCAGCCATGGCTGCTGCTGTGCGTGCTGTGCACGAGAGCAACGAGGGAGAGAGTAGGGAGAGCAAGGCAATGTCGGGTCCTCCAAATAGGCGAGCATGCGTGGCGAGCTGGCGAGCGGCGCGCGCACAGGAGGCCACGCGGTGCCCGACTTCTGAGATCGGTCGGCCATGGCCTATTTTTGCCAGTTCAAAATTGACATGAAATCGACTGAAACTCACATCTTCAACCTTCCTTAACTTCTAATTTGTTTAGTTTTGGCACAAGCTGTAGTAACCAAAGTTGTAGAGCTATGTGAGATTAACAACTTTTCTTAAAGGATCTTAGACTGGTTCTGCATAGTTCGGAAGATACAAAGCTCCAAAGTGGAGTACCTGAAACTAAAATTCAGGGTTCAGACATTCAGTCCAATTAGGAACAATAGTGCGAGGTTCTATTTTTTAAAATCAATTTGAACATCCAAACGAGCTCCAAAAGTGATGAGACTTGTTTAGTTGTTTCCTCCACACAGTGTACTCCAACTCATATTAAGGAATCCAGTTGAGTTACCATATAAATTTGGAACATAAAAATGTCACAATATATCAATTTCCATATGTTAATTTCAAAGGGGCCAAAACAGCATTGTATTCAAATTTGAGACCACTGTTTGAGCTACTTAGGAGTTGAAATAGGTCTTGGTCCAAAAATAAAGTTTGTTGTAATCCACTCAAACTTCAACTTTTATTAAAGGTCCAACTCCATGTAAGTAGTCTAGATAGTTGGTCAACATAGGTCAAAACCATATCATGAAAAGGACAATTTTAGCTATTCCCATACTTAGAAGTATTTTCTTGACATTTGCTCAACACGAACCCTTCATGACTTTTGTTGTAGAAATAAATTAGAGTCATTTGGGTAAGGTAGCAAGGTTTAGTTGACATCCCATGTTCCCATTCACCTAATGAAGTGATTCAAGAAAGATTATAACTTATCATTTCATTTGACTTCTTGACTCCAAACTTCATGAAACTTTTCTAATAGTCAATGTAGATGAAAATAGATGTGAGGCACATGAAAAGGGGCACCTTCCACATTACTCAAGCATACCTCTGAAAAGGGTCAACATGTAAGCAAAGTGTATTGTCCGAGTCCAAGTTATGGCTCATTTTCATAGGTTTGACCTCGATACCTTCATCATTACTTATAGATTATGAACTAGAGATCATAATCATTGCTTGACATATCCTACTTAAGTCCAATTTCGCTGCTTAACTCATGACTAACACCCAGGGTGTTACAGCCCTCCCCCTTACGAGAATCTCTTCCCAAAATTCGGCGTGAAATACTTTTAAGGGAAGAGAAGCATGTCATCTATTTTCCAATATTAGTGATAGCATTGGGCTACTTAGCTTTGAGCATCTGAGAGGCTAATTTAATCAAGACACTTTCCGATACTTGCTCTTCGTAGTAAATTTTGTCTGAAGAATTTCTTTCATTGACTTCCATGAAGCATTATTACCTTGGGAGGAATCCAAGATAGCATAGTACTTTGTTCTCAGGATATGGAGGGTACAACGAAGCATAAACTAACTACCCATAATATCTATTTGCCTAGTGAATATAGCATGGACCATGTGAACTTTGCACTAGACTTCAAGCTTCTAAAAGCTACTCATTAAAATGGTTCCATGTTCGTTCACAAAGTTCGAAAAGCAGTCCTCTACCAAAGTAGCTTGAGTACAACCTTTCATAAGGGATGAGATCACAGACGGGGTAAGCATCCTCTGAGGCTATGAGAAACCGAGTAACCAACAGACAATATCTATGCGGTCGTAACTGTTCAATCACTCAGATGCCAACCAATGGGAAACTACATGATGTTCCATGTGTGCAGTTCTCTTTCTCTAATGATAACACTTTATTATCTGAGTCCGTTGAGTGAGCGGTGAATGTGATAGCTGACTCTGTTGACTTAATGTTTTCAACGATCATTATTTGAGGGAATCCTCGTATCCAAGCAGCATAGTTATCTGGGTTAAATCTGATGCAACCTCTTAGGTAAAAACACATGGAAGGTACCAAAGGACAAGTTCGCTTGGAAATCCTTGCTGAAGAAGGATGATAGCGAGGTCTAGAGGACAACAAAGGTTGCATGTATTCACTAACTCGAGAAATAGTACACCACTAAGATTGAGTACAATTTTCCTTCATGGTGCTGTGGCACAGTAAGTTAGGTTGACTTGCACTATCATAAAATTAGCCTAGTTGGACTACTTTTGACATTGAGGCTTCCTTTCTAATGTCAATCAACAACTCAAAATCATAATCTGAAATATGTTGTTTGACACTTTTCAAATTGTTTTTGACTCATAATGGGACAAATTGACTTGTAGAACACCTTGACTGCTCAACATTGCTGATATGAGAGGGCAAAAGCAAGGCACAAAGGGGTGCAAGGAGTCTCCTCTAGGGCACCTAAAGGATTATCTAATAGCAAAACATTGACCATATTGCAAATCTTGGCATCAATTACAACACAACACCTTCTATTTTGAGGGGTGATACCAGTTCACAGAGAAATTGTAGATTCTGTACACCTTGGTTTTTAGTTCATATCTCACAAACTACTGGTCTATTCCACCCGAATTTTGGCAGGCATGTATACCCACGAGTCCTCTAACACCCAAATTTTGGCAGGCATGTATACCCACGAGTCCTCTAACAACTGACCAAAATCTAGCTCAAGCGGACACCGTTGGACTACCCAAATAAATCATCTACCAAAACTACCTGGTTCTGAAATTTTAGTGACCTGAACAGACAAAACATCTCTCAAATCTGATGCTTTACTCAACCAATACTTAAACCAACTTAGGACATTGAAGTATCCTAAGCGAGGAATGAGCTCGTCAAGTTTTGTGATAATCCAACCATGTTTGAGCCTCTAATCACCGGCTTAAGGATAACCGGTTTAGTGCCATGAAATCTGGATAGATTTCCCGCTCTTCTTTTCCTTTGCATCATACATTATGGATTGTGTTCTACATGCTTTAACTCTCCTTATAGAAGCAGTAGTAGCTTTCTCACTGAGGATGGAGGCTAGGGTTTTCCTCATATGCTTCTCAGGGAACAACTCCAACCGTTGATTTGGACACCAACTCGACGATGCACAAGCATTGGACTTATGGGCCATTTTTGTATGGCATAATACATACTTCACGTGGAGTGATAGTCCTACAAGATAAGGGACTATTTCTAACTACCCTTTTGTGCCTTATCCAATAGAGTCCTAAACAAATTCTTTGATAGCACCATATAAATAATGATGCTGACTAAAACTAGGGACGTGCTTTCTCTACCTCTTTACTTAGCTAAGACAGCATCTTACATTATCTATGTGATTGTCCAAGATGGATTTGACTTAACAACATAGGGCCTGGAGAAGAAAGCAGTACTTGCATTGCTGACAGGCTTTGTTGTTTCTTCGCTTAACATTTTTCTGTGAGACATAGCCTTCGGATCTACCAAAGAGTTATTACCTAGTTGTAACTTAACTTTCCTATTAGTAACTAATTAGTTGTCTCTCAACATTTAAAAAGCTTCAAACATCCTTTTTGATGGCAACAATCATAGTGGATGCGCAAACAGACAGTCAATATCAAGGTCAGCAGAAAAGGGTCACACCGAAGAAGGTTGGTTGATCATCTTGCACGTAAAGGTCAAGACTTGGATAGAAAGCTCATAAGTACCAGGTGACCTATTATAGGACATAATATCATGGTCCATTTATCATCCGACTGATAACTTGTCCAATTTTAAGTATTGTGTACCTTTCTGATCCAACGGGGATGACATAAGTTGCTCACTAGATGACCGATGTCATTACAGGGATAATCAAGCAGAGTCACTTGTCTACCACCTCTTGCAGTCTGTTAATGTTTATGTTGGTGACCTGTTCTTCAAAAGTTATCCTCTAGATGACTTTAGAAGGAAGTCCTACTGCATCTGGTCTGACATACAGATCTTCTGACAAGATAAGGAGAGATAACCAAGGAAAAGCTCATGAGAAGACAACTCATTGGTGTAGTTCCATAATGGGTCATGACTAGAAACCTCAATACCGGTGCGTGCCGAGCAGTACAACCTTGTGTCGGCCGCCACAGGAGGCTCTCGGTTTCGTTGTGGCACCATAGATAGCTAATCATGGCACCATTACCGAACCTACAACCCACAAGAATTCTCACGTGGTACAAATTGGGTTGCATAGGAGCAAGCACCATGTGAAGGAGGGATAGCAAGCAAAGGTATTCACAAGGTTAGGAGTCAACAAGGGGTGGTCCAAGATAGGGACATGGCTTAATAGAGACATAAATTAACTAATGTAGGCAACTGAGCATGAGTCTCTTGCTTTATTTCCATATACGCCTTGTGTCAACCAAGGTGATTACCAGATAAAGATTAACATGAGATTTGGTCTTGCTAAGCAGTAACACGAGATCAAGACTAATAAACATCCAGAGACTTGAGAGAGTTAGAGATTAAACAAGCGAGATTCAAGGGATAGAGCCGATACACTACTCAGAGATTTAGTTGATAAAGCAATGAAATGATTTGCAAGGAAAAGATTTCGAGGTTCATGCAGCGAGAGGTTAACATTGCACTAGATCATCGGTAGGATAAAGGGGCAGAGATGTTCGATAAGGATTTCTAAGCAGGGTCCTCCCACGCAGGAACGAGACAACCACGACACATGCAAGCATTTAAGGGAACTAAGCTTGGGCTCACGGGTCAATCAAAGGCATAGATACACAAACATTCAAGGCAAACAATCGCACATATAGGCTCAAGCTCTTAAGCAAAGGGAATCTACTAGGAGACAACCATGAGATTAATGTAACTTGAGTGTGGTTCTAGGATTAGACTCTTCAACACTTGTATGCTTACCGTGGACAAAAGGGGTAACGACTATGATACTACCTAGGTAACAAAGCATCCACACATACATCATTGTCTTAAGCAAGCATTTGAGAAACTCAATCAACTTAGCTTAAGCAACGAATACCAAGCACAAAGCTTGCACATAACAAGTAGTCACCTATAGCAACACCACTACACATAAACATGTGAAACATGGTGGTAAGGTATTGTTATCTTTTATTTCCTTTTTACTGAGTAGGTGGATATCTCTTCAAAACAAGTTTTACTTACATTTAGCAAATTAGTTTTTGGTCATGCACAACATGACCATATGGTTACAACAAGTTATCCATTAATAGAACATGGGTGAGAGAAGCATGTTTATGCACAAGCAACAATCATGATGTATGCTCGTCCTATTCATCCTCACAAAATTGCCAGCGTAAGGTGGCAATCACATTCTATGTCGGTGGCACAACACGTACTCTCTCGATATATAGCTAGTCGTCAGCTACATTCAATCTACGCATTCGTGGTTAGCGTACCTACAGAAGGATTTCATTTCAGCCCAACCCCACAAATATATATATGCGAAAATGAAAATATGGTCTCTAAGTTACAAGCTAAATACTTCCATAAATATACCCAACATATATATACTTCCGTACCAAAGCTACCCATATGTAAATACGTCCATACATACATATAAATATGCATATACGGCCATATCAAAACTAACCCATAATTAAATACCTCCATATATATAGGATATATATACTTTAGTATCAAAGCTACCTCTCCCCTTTGACTACACGCTCACATCTTGTAGCCATGTCACTCACCATCTTACCTAGGCATAGAGGTATATTAATCCATACATTACCATTCAAACTAATGACATCCATACAATAGCACGCCGTGTAACACCCTCGGTGTTACATTGTACTGTTCTTGCTAAAACATCGCATGAGCATCATATTTATGTGCATATGTGTACAACATGAATTATAAATCAATGTTAGGCACTTGAAACATTTATGCGAAACATGAAATAATGTTACGTGTCTTGTCACTTGATTGAATTTTTGTCGAACAAAAATGTTATAGAACGTTTTTGCGAACGGCGGTGTAACATGTGCGGTTGAGGGCAAGGATAGCTAGTGGGATTTGATGTGAAACCATTCGAAGTTAAGTCGTTCCGCGTAGATTTGAAAGAAAGTCGACAAAGCCACCTTTGGCGATAATTGTAGAGCGATCGGCTTAGGAAGTGGTACGATATCTTGACTCTGATCGACAACCCAACGTACCCTCTTGTGCATCGAACAGTTGGTTTGGCCTTTGGAGCATCGTGTACAAGTTTTTAAGCTACTTTAAAAAGCGTGCACGGCACATGACTTAGCTCTAGGCGCGGTCACCACTTGGCCTGGCACTGCTGCTGGCTTGCCAGCGCACTGCCGCGCCAGCCATGTCCTGCTACCACACCGGCTGCACCCCACCGCCGTGCTTGTGCACGCGCATGGACTTGCGCTGCGGCCGTCTACCACCGCACGCTGACCGTCTGCCACCACGTGCTAACCATAGCCATCGCCGCTGCTGGCCGTGACCGCCGCCGCTGGCTCGCCCAAACGCGCACGCGCCGATGCGCCGGCCGCATCTGCACTATCACCATGAAGGCACACGCATGCAGGGTCTTGGTGTGGCTGCCTTGTCCACCTGCTACCACTCGTTGGTGTGTGGGTCACAGCACCGTGGCTGACGCGCTGCGCCTGGGCCGCCGACCAAGCTCTGTCGAGCCATGCCCTGTCTTGCTTTTGTCGGAGGCGCGTCGGGTCCCACGCTACACGCTGCCAGCGGCCATGCACGGCACTGCTCCACTGACTCGCCTTGGCTGCTCATGCGTAGGATGACAGCCTGCTCCACCATCACCTCTGCGTCACTTGCACTGTGTTTTCTTTGTCTGGCACTGCCGCTGTGACGTCGTGTCGAGCCTCGTCGACTTGCAGCCGCGACCGTGCGGACAGTCGCCTGGAGCACATTCCGTTGTCCCCCATCGTGGTGCGTGTTTGGTTGTTGCATTGACATCCGTAGCTAGACCGAGCCAAGCCACGCTAGGACCCCCTGCCTCGGTTATAGCCATGACCAGCGCGACCTCCTTCATTCAATTCGCTGTGACTGCTACAATCTAATCAAATTCGTCATTGCCGTGGCTCCGTTGGGTAACTAGCCACGCAACCGTCCCCACCTCACAAGATGTGTCCCCATGTTGTGCCCCAATTTTGAAATGCCACACCTTCGGGTCCTTAAGACCGAGGCGGTCTGCGCCGTCGGCTAACCATGCGACCAAGGCATTCTAGGTTCAATTCCTTGCTCTACTAGCCTCTCCTCCAGTTGGGCGTCACCATGCTCACCATAGTCTAAGCCCTACCACCATGTAGCAGTCCCTGGCTCCGCCGTGCACCGCCACACCACCTCACGCGCATGCGGCCATCTCACCTCGGGCTTTCTCTAGATAGACCGTCAACCCGAAGGTATCCGTGGGTAGTCCCTTGAGCTCTCTAGCTTAGTTGCTTGCTCCGTCTTTGCTGTCACTCATGGGAACGCGCCCGCCTTCACAGGGAAGGGACCCCACCGGGGATGGGGCTCGGCACGGCGCCTCTATTCGTCGTGAAGCCTCCAGTCGCTGCGCTTTGTCCCCAAGGTAATCATCTGCCCCTTAGTTAGGCCTTAGCGGCTCGGGTGACGTCGATGTGCCCGCCCGGTGCCCACACCGTCGTGCCAGTGCGCGCACGGGTGCCGGGGGACTTCGCCGTGGTAAAGGAGAAAGGGGAGGGTGCAGCTATAAAAGCGTAGACTAGCAAAATAGTGCCTTAGAGCTCACTGTAAATATGTAGTAGTTCAAGGGTGTCCTTGCATATTTGCATCACGCATGGGCCTCTCCCGTCGTGGGCCGTTGGCCGGCTGGGCCCCGCGCGTGCGTGGGCCACGCTGCGCTGGCATGCGCATCGCGCCGTTCTAGGCCGAGCCAGCGCGAGTTGGGCCGAGGGGTAGGATTCGGTTTCCTTGATTTTCAGAAGAATAGAAATGTTTATTTATTTTAGTTATGAGTTGAACTTCGATAAATTGTAGTAAATTGCATAGTTGTTCAAAAATAGTGAGACTAATTTTGTTAGGTTTGCAAAAATACCATCTACTTGATAGTATAGTTGGATAGCAGTTAGCTATGATGAGTATTAGGTCATAAATTCAAAACTAGAGAGCTAATATTAGGTAGGTTAATACTTGTAGGAATATTTGTGGATAATTGGTGATAGATATAGCCACAAAAATTTTACAGTAGGTCCACTAGGTTGTCATGTACTTGCTGTAAATTTTGTAGCCTTAGAATGGGTTGTCAAATAAAATAGCTATTACTCTTGTTTTATTGTATCTAGATTAAATCGGCATTAGGAGTTAGAATAACCGTAGTTATTATAATAATAATGAATGTCATACCTCAAACTTATCGGTAACAATAGATGACTTATCACCGTGGTCGGTATCATTAGCTTAGGAGTTAAATCGATGTACTTTTACTTTAAGAATTTATGTTGTCGTATTATTAAACATTGCATCATCATTTTATGTAGATCACAAACTGGTAGACTTCATGTCCGTCGATGAGCCAAAGTATGACGAGGTGATTGAGGAGTACGAGGAGGAGATCCTCGTGCAGGAGGAAGCCCAGGAGCCTATTGGTGCTGACCCTGCTGACCCGCGCCTGCCCAAGGCAAGCCCCCGAGCATAACCCATACTTTTTTATCACTAAATATATATATATATATATATATATATATATATATATATATGTGTGTGTGTGTGTGTGTGTGTGTGTGTGTGTGTGTGTGTGTGTGTGTGTGTGTGTGTGTATGATGTGCATTTAAGTTATAGGCATTTTATGGAAACTACCAACATAAATATATCTACCCATGAGTCCTACTAGTACAGGTCGAGTAGCTGCTATGCTCAGGATATCGGTAGCGTGAGTAACATGTCGTTACTCGCAAATAGGTGATAAAATATGATCACTCATGATAAAATGGTGGAAAGGAAAATGGTGACCGGGTAGGGATATGGTTTGGGTACTGGTGGGTGTAAGGGGTTGTGTCCTGCGGTCAACGGGGCATGGCTTGGTTACACTTTTTCCCTGTCTGTGTCGATTAAGGATTGGTCGTTGCAATGGACGCTAGGCAAGTCATAGATCTATTGTCCTGAGCGCATACTTGGGTATGGGCGCAGGGAAGACTTGTTGCTCTCTTGTCGCGGATCCGGCTCTTTCCGGATCGACTGATTAGGGGCGGGGATGGTGGAGGTCCTTGCACCACATGGAGTCTGGGACTCAGGAGTGGGGGCTTGGAGTCCAAGTTTGGATGGGGACCTGGACACCTGGGACAGGAGAGTGATGGGTTAGTCCTGCTTGTGCCTGGGGTATAAGTAGGGCGTGTGTTTTTGGGGCACCCAGCTGGGCACATTGGTTCACAAATCGCCACTGAGTCAGTATGACTTCTCTTAACTCTAGCATTGTAGTAAGAACTGAAAGTTGAAAGGAGAAGACATGGAACTGATTGCTCAACTCTTGCTTGAAAATAGAATAGGTGCTTATATAGACTAGCTAGATGATAATTTAATATGGCTTATAATAAGACATAAATAAGGACTCACTATTAGCATTGCTTTCTGCTAAAGAAAACCAGCAAACCATAAAGCCTATCATATTCTTTGGAGTTGGGAAATTATTCCCACTAGTCGGATAAGTCTTGCGAGTATATTGTGTACTCAGGGTTTATTTACCCCTGTTGCAGGTGATGCTTGAAGAGTACCTTTGTGTGGAGGATCCTTCTGGTGGGCTCAGACGGAATCCTCGCCCTTATCGCTAGTTGTTATTTTTAAAAATTCTGCTGTTTATTATTCCGCACTCTGGTGTTTGATATTGTAATAATGTACTTTTTGAGAAACTCGGATGTATGAAATGAACTGGTATTGTAACTCGTCCTCATTATTGGATCCTTGGGAAAAATGTGGATCTTTCGGGTTCTCCCTCGGGGTGTGCCCGACGGACACCGCTCGTTGTAGCCTGCTTCTAGGGTGCTTAGTGTCTGATGGCAGATGAGTGCCTCCGTAAGTATACTATTTCGGGTGGTTCTGCCATAGTTGGTATCAGAGACAATAATGGTTACGAGTTCATCACCCTTTTTCAAAAACTTAAAAATTTGACCAACAAAAGTTTTGCGAAAAGTAGGATGCAATTATATTAGGTAAATAAGTATAAGCCCTAGCAATATGGTTTATCTAGGATAGCGGCACTAGTTTTATCTAATAAATTTTCTGCAAGTACACTGACTTATGTTGCGTAAGAAATCGCTTAGTATCACGGAAAGCGAGTGTGCGATGTGCCAAAATTTTTACGAATGCCGCTATATTCTGGCTTGAGTGAACGTATAGGTCAAAGCATGCATCATGATAATAGCATCTTACTTCAACTAGAATCCCCCTTCACGTATAATTGAATTAGCAATTGATAGGACTGACTAACAAAATGCTTTAATAAATGTGCTATCATCCCTCTAATTCCTTGCTTCTGATCCGAGAAGGGTGATCTAATGGATGGTTCGTCTCTCTTACAGATGAATCTAAGGTCTAGCTGTGGGAGCATCAGTTTTGGGGTGGCTCACGTGGGCCAGGGTGACAGTGGCTAGGCCATTGAGCGCAGCAATGGGGGAGGTCAAGAGGTTCCACCTCTGGCTCCTCATCCTTTCCTGCCACCACCACCGCCTTCACCGATGACTCCCGCAGAGATAATGGCTGAGCTATTGGCTGCTCACTGGGAGTCAGCTGCTGCTCGCTAGGAAATAGCTCGTGCCATGGACATTATGGCACAGGCTGTCACGGGCCTCACCCGCGGAGGCCACGGCGGTCACGGTGGGAATGTGGGTGGTGCCCGTCATCCCGAGGGACCGTCCTCCTACTAGGACTTCCTCAAGACTCACCCACCCACCTTCACCCCATCTAATGAGCCTCTAGAGGCAGAGCACTGGCTTCGCACTATGGAACAGAAGTTTTGGCTCCTCGGAGTGGCCGACGAGCAGAAGGTGCGCTTTGCAGCGCAACAGCTTTTGGGGTTCGCTGGTGCATGGTGGGACACCTTCCAGGCCATGGAGTAGCTAGATCATCCGACAACATGGCTAGAGTTCTCCACCACATTCTGAGAGTTCTTTATCCCTGCTGGCGTCATCAACCAGAAGGTGACTGAGTTCCTAGAGCTACGCTAGGAAAATAGGACAGTGATGGAATATGTGAACAAGTTTAATCACTTGGCTTAGTATGCTGGCAGTCAGGTGGATACTGATGACAAGAAGAGGGAACACTTCTTTCGTGGTCTAGCTCCCCTCCTTTAGGAAAAGCTCTACACGGTGAACTATCAGACCTTTGGGGCTCTGATGAACGCCGCCATTACTATGGAGGGTTTTCAGTGGGAGTCTTAGGCTGATTGGAAGAGAAAGCAAGTGGTAGCTGGATCCTCTAGCCACCCTCACACATAGAAGATACAGGTTGTCCAGTGGGGGCCCTATCAACCATCCAGCAGGCCTTCATTCCGGCAACCCCAGCAGACTTCGCAAGCTTCCTCTACACAGTATCGTGCACCACCACAGTAGGTGTAGCCTCAACAGTCTTAGGGATAGCAGGTCCCACCTCGTCAGGGGTTTGGGAATAGGCTAGGAGCTTGCTTCAAGTGTGGCAAGGATGGCCACTATGCCCGGGCATGTCCCTAGAACCAGCCAGCTCAGTCAGCTCAACCATCCACAAATTCCAGGCTTGTCAAGAGGACCATCATCAAGAAGAAAGTGCCCAGCAGATCCAGCCAGGTGCACTTCACAAATGTTGCGCAGGTTTTGTAGCAGGAGCCGGTGATGGCTAGTATGTTTACCATCGACTCCCATCTAGCTGTGGTGTTGTTCAATTCTGGTGCATCACATTCCTTTATGAGCATGGGGTTTGTAGAGCGGCACAACTTACCACTTATGCCTATACCATATGCCTATAAGATCCATACTTCAGGGTCACAAATGTTCATCAATACCCACATGGATATATTAAGTTTGGTATTAGCCACCCACAGTTACCGCCTACAGTTCATGGTCATGCCTGGGCAAGGCATTGATGCTATTCTTGGGATGAACTGGTTGCGGGTGTATGGGGTAGTATTGGATATGCAGAGGAGAAGTGTGGAGTTATGACTTCCTTCTTCTGAGGCTAGGATGTCTCTTATTGTAACCTCAGAACTAGTCTTACCTGTTGCTGCTCATGCTGAAGCTGCTCCTGATCTTACCTCCATTCCGGTAGTCTATGAGTTCCCAGATGTTTTCCTTGAAGATCTTCCTGGGTTGCCACCGGACCATGAGGTAGAATTCTCCATTGAGCTAGAACCCGGTACTGCTCCTATCTCCAGACGCCCATACCGCATGGCTCCAAGAGAACTAGCTGAAATGAAGAAGCAGCTAGAAGAGTTAATGGACAAAGGTTTCATTTGTCCTAGTTCTTCACCATGGGGTTGCCCGGCTATTTTCATGAAGAAGAAGGATGGTACCTTGCAGATGTGTGTGGATTACCGCCCCCTTAATGCGGTAACCATTAAGAATAAGTATCCTTTGCCCTGCATAGATACTTTGTTCGACCAATTAGCCGGTGCTAAGGTGTTCTCGAAGATTAATCTCCGATCAAGCTATCATCAGATCAAGATCAGGCCACATGATATACCAAAGACAGCTTTCTCTACTAGGTATGGGCTGTATGAGTATCTAGTGATGTCTTTTGGTCTCACCAATGCTCCTGCCTTCTTCATGTACCTGATGAATTCAGTTTTCATGCTGGAGCTAGATAAGTTTGTGGTGGTTTTCATTGATGACATCCTAATCTATTCCAAGAATGATGAAGAGCATGCCCGACACCTCCGGATAGTACTAACTCGACTAAGGGAGCATAAGCTGTATGCTAAATTCAGCAAGTGCGAGTTTTGGTTAGATCGAGTGCAGTTTTTGGGGCATGTGTTGACACCTGAAGGCGTTTCTATAGATCCCAGCAAGGAGCAAGATGTGTTGGATTGGAAGTCTCCCAAGTCTATGCACCAGATCCGTCAGTTCCTTGGTCTAGCTGAATACTATCAGTGTTTCATTCCTAATTTCTCCAAGATAGCCCAGCTCATGACCAAGCTACTCCAGAAAGAAGCTAAGTTTGATTGGGGCCCAGCTTGTGAAGAAGCTTTTCAATCTCTGAAGACTTTTCTGACCACTGCTCCTGTGTTGGCCCAACCAGATATTGATAGGCCCTCTGATGTATATTGTGATGCCTCGAAGATAGGGTTGGGGTGTGTGCTTATGCAAGATGGGCGTGTGATAGCTTATGCTTCACGCCAACTGAAGAAGCACGAGGTGAATTACCCCACTCATGACTTAGAGCTAGCCGCTGTGTTCCACGCTCTAAAGATTTGGAGGCACTATCTGTTGGGCAATAAAGTACATATTTTCACTGATCACAAGAGCCTCAAGTATATTTTTACTCAGACTGAGCTGAACATGAGACAAAGGAGATGGTTAGAGTTGATAAACGATTATAATTTGAAAGTCCATTATCACCCAGGAAAGGCCAATGTTGTAGCAGATGCCTTGAGCTATAAGTCACATCAGGTTGAGGAAATACCTTTGTCTCTCAACCACATAGAGGTGCTAGCTCATATTGCTTTGACCTCAGAATTGCTGGAGCAGATTATTCGGAAGCAGAAGGAAGACCCCAAAGAGATTCCTCACATCAGGAAATTGATGGCCAAAGGTCATGGCCCTCACTTTAGCATTGATGAACATGGGCTCATGAGATACAAGGATAGACTGGTGGTTCCATCCAACGAAGAGCTGAAAAGAAAAATTTTGAATGAAGCTCACCATTCAAAACTGTCTATTCATCCTGGTAGTAACAAGATGTATCATAATCTACGTCACTTGTACTGGTGGTCCAACATGAAGCAGGACATCACCCGGTATGTCGCTGAATGCGACACATGTGGTAGAGTTAAGGCAGATCATCTGCGTACCCCAGGATATTTGTAGCCCTTGCCCATTCCTGTTTGGAAGTGGGAAGATATTTATATGGATTTCATTGTGGGTTTACCCCACATAACCAAGGGTTATGACTCTATCTGGGTCATTGTGGATCACCTCACCAAGTCCGCTCACTTCCTCCTAGTAAATTCTAAATACTCTGCCAGACAGTATGCCGAGTTGTACCGAGACTAGATTGTGACTCTACATGGAGTTCCACTGACTATCATCTCTGATAGGGGATTAGTTTTTGTCTCTCGCTTCTGGGAACAACTCCAGGAGTGTCTTGGGACAAGTCTCCTCCATAGCTCAGCTTATCACCCCCAGACTGACAGCCAAACTGAGAGGGTAAATCAAGTGCTCGAAGATATGTTGAGAGTCTATGCCATTTCTTTCCCTAAGAAGTGGGAGGCCTGCTTGAAGCTAGCATAATTCTCTTACAATAATAGCTACCAAGAAAGCATCCGCATGGCACCCTTTGATGCTCTATATGGAAGGAAGTGTAGGACACCACTCAACTGGGTCGAAGTGGGAGATCGTGGATACTTTGGGCCAAAATTCATCGAGGAAGCTCGGGAGCAAGTCATTCTTATTTGGAGTCATTTGAAAGCAGCTCAGAGTCGGTAGAAAGCATATGCCGACAAGCGAAGAAGGCCTTTGGAATTTGAAGTTTGGGATTATGTGTACCTTAAGGTGTCTCCTATGAGGGGAGTGCATCAGTTTGGTATCCATGGTAAGCTAGCTCCCCAGTATGTGGGCCCTTACAGAATCTTGAAGCGATGTAACCCAATTGCTTACCGTCTACAACTTCCAGATATTCTCTCTACAGTACATGATCTGTTCCATGTATCACAACTGAAGAAATGTTTATGGGCTCTCGATGAAGCGGTGGAAATTGAAGGACTTCCTCTCCAGCTAGATTTGACTTATGTGGAGCACCCTGTAAAAATCCTGGATGAGAAAGAAAGAGTCACCAGAAATAGTGTGGTAAAGTTCTACAAAGTGCAACGGCAAAACCATTCTGAAGATGAAGCCACCTGGGAGCATGAGAGTTACTTGTTGAAGCATTATCCCCATCTCCTCTCTAGCACTGGTAGTTAGTGTGGTGTTGAAATGTATTCCCTGTCTCCTTCTCACACTAGGCACACGAAATCTCGGGTCGAGATTTTGTTTTAGGGGGTAGATTTGTAACACCCTCGGTGTTACATTGTATTGTTCTTGTTAAAACATCGCATGAGCATCATATTTATGTGCATATGTGTACAACATGAATTATAAATCAATGTTAGGCACTTGAAACATTTATGTGAAACATGAAACAATGTTACATGTCTTGTCACTTGATTGAATTTTTGTCAAACAAAAATGTTATAGAATGTTTTTGCAAACGGTGATCTAACATGTGCGGTCGAGGGCAAGGATAGCTAGTTAGTCCATCAAGGGGGTTGGATTTGGGATTCGACATGAAACCATTCGAAGTTAAGTCATTCCGCATAGATTTGAAAGAAGGTCGACGAAGCCACCTTTGGTGATAATTGTAGAGCGATCGGCTTAGGAAGTGGTATGATATCTTGACTCCGATCGATAGCCCAACATACCCTCTTGTGCATCGAACAGTTGGTTTGGCCTTTGGAGCATCGTGTACAAGTTTTTAAGCTGCTTTAAAAAGCATGCATGGCACATAACTTAGCTCTAGGCGCGGTCACCACTTGGCCTAGCACTACTGCTGGCTTGCCAGCGCACTACCACGCCGGCCATGTCCCGCTGCCACACCGGCTGTGCCCCACCGCCGTGCCTATGCACATGCATGGCCTTACGCTACGTGCCAAGGCTGTCTGCCACCGCACGCTGACCGTCTACCACTACGCGCTGACCGTGGCCATCGCCACTGCTGGCCGTGACCGCTGCTGTTGGCTCACCCAAACGCGCGCGCGCCGATGCGCTGGCCGCATCCGCACTGTCACCGTGAAGGTACACGTGCGCAGGGTCTTGGCGCAGCTGCCTTGTCTGTCTACTGCCACTCATTGGCGTGCGAGTCACAGCACCGCGGCTGACGCGCTGCGCCTGGGCCGCCGACCAAGCTCTATGGAGCCATGCCTTGCCCTACTTTGGTCGGAGGCACGCTGGGTCCCGCGCTACACGCCGCCAGTGGCCACACACAGCACTGCTCCGCTGACTCACCTTGGCTGCTCGTGTGAACGATGACAGCCTACTCCACCATCACCTCCTCATCACTCGCACTGTGTTTTCCTTGTCTAGCACTGCCGCTGTGATGCCATGCCGAGCCTCGTTGGCTTGCAGCCATGGCCATGCGGACAGTCGCCTGGAGCATGTTCCACTGTCCCCCATCGTGGTGTGTGCTTGGTTGTTGCGTTGAGATCCGTAGTCAGACCAAGCCAAGCCATGCTAGGACCCCCCTACCTTCGCTATAGCCATGATCGGCGGGACCTCCTTCATTCAATTCGCCATGACTGCAGCAATCTAATCAAATTCGTCGCTACCTCAGCTTCATTGGGTAACTGGTCATGAATCGTCCCTACCTCACTACCTATGTCCCCGTACTGTGCTCCAATTTTGAAATGCCGCGCCTTCGGGTCCTTAAGACCGGGGCGGTCTACGTCGTTGGCTAACCATGCGACCAAAGCATTCTAGGTCCAATTCCTTGCTCTAAGGGCCTCTCCTCTAGTTGGGCGTCACCGTGCTCACCATAGTCTAAGCCCTACCACTGTGTAGCAGTCCCTGGCACTGCCATGCACCGCCGTACCACCTTGTTGCACGTGGCTAGCTCACCTTGGGCTTTCTCTGGCCAGACTGTCAACACGAAGGTATCCGTGGGTAGTCCCTTGAGCTCTCTAGCTTAGTTGCTTGCTCCATCTTCGCTATCACTCATGGGAACACGCCCACCTTCATAGGGAAGGGACCACCACCGGGGAGGTGGCTCAGCACAGTGCACCTGTTCACCGTGAAGCCTCCAGTCGCTGCGCTTTGTCCCCAAGGTAATCATCGGCCCCTTAGTTAGGCCTTAGCGGCTCAGGTGACGCTGGCGTGGCCGCCCAGTGCCCGCGCCGTCGCGCCAGTGCGCGCACGGGTGTCGTGGGACTTTGCCGTGGTAAAGAAGGAGAAAGAGGAGGGTGCAGCTGTAAAAGCGTAGACTAGCAAAATAGTGCCTTTGAGCTCACTGTAAATACATAGTAGTTTGGGGGTGTCCTTGCATATTTACGTCGCGCGCGGGCCTCTCCCATCGCGGACCGTTGGCCGGCTAGGCCACGCGCGCGCGTGGGCCACGCACGCGTGTGGGCCGCGCTGCACTGGCGCGCGCGTCGCGTCGTTGCGGGCCGAGCCAGCGCGAGTTGGGCCGAGGGGTAGGATTCAGTTTCCTTGATTTCCAGAAGAATAGAAATGTTTATTTATTTTAGTTATGAGTCGAACTTCGATAAATCGTAGTAAATTGCATAGTTGTCCAAAAATAGTGAGACTAATTATGTTAGGTTCGCAAAAATACCATCTACTTGATAGTATAGTTGGATAGCAGTTAGCTATGATGAGTATTAGGTCATAAATTCAAAACTAGAGAGCTAATATTAGGTAGGTTAATACTTGTAGGAATATTTGTGGATAATTGGTGATAGATATAGCCACAAAAATTTTAGAGTAGGTCCACTAGGTTGTCATGTACTTGCTGTAAATTTTGTAGCCTTAGAATGGGTTGTTAAATAAAATAGCTATTACTCTTGTTTTATTGTATCTAGATTAAATCAGCATTAGGAGTAAGAATAACCGTAGTTGTTATAATAATAATGAATGTCATACCTCAAACTTATCGGTAACAATAGATGACTTATCACCGTGGTTGGTATCATTAGCTTAGGAGTTCAATCGATGTACTTTTACTTTAAGAATTTCTGTTGCCGTATTATTAAACATTACATCATCATTTCATGTAGATCACAAACTGGTAGACTTCGTGCCCGTCAGCGAGCTAGAGTATGACGAGGTGATCGAGGAGTACGAGGAGGAGATCCTCATGCAGGAGGAAGCCCAGGAGCCTATTGGTGCTGACCCTGCTGACCCGGTGCCTACCCAAGGCAAGCCTCGGAGCATAACCCATACTTTTATGATCACTATATATATATATATATATATATATATATATATATATATATATATATATATCTGTGTGTGTGTGTGTGTGTGTGTGTGTGTGTGTGATGTGCATTTAAGTTATAGGCATTTTATGGAAACTACCAGCATAAATATATCTACCCATGAGTCCTACTAGTACAGGTCGAGTAGCTGCTATGCTCAGGATATCGGTAGCGTGAGTAACCTGCCGTTACTCGTAAATAGGTGATAAAATATGATCACTCATGATAAAATGGTGGAAAGGAAAATGGTGACTAGACAGGGATATGGTTTGGGTACTGGTGGGTGTAAGGGGATGTGTCCTGCGGCCTACGGCCAACGGGGCATGACTTGGTTACACTTTTTCCCTGTCCGTGTTGATTAAGGACTGGTCGTTGCAATGGACGCTAGGCAAGTCACAGATCTATTGTCCTGAGCGCATACTTGGGTATGGGCACAGGGAAGACTTGTTGCTCTCTTGTCGCGGATCTGGCTCTTTCTGAACCGACTGATTGGGGGCAGGGATGGTGGAGGTCCTTGCACCAAATGGAGTCCGAGACTCAGGAGTGGGGGCTTGGAGTCCAAGTTTGGACGGGGACCTAGACACCCAGGACAGGAGAGTGATGGGTTAGTCCTGCTTGTGCCTGGTGTACAAGCGGGGCGTGTGTTTTTGGAGCACCCAACTGGGCACATTGGTTCGTGAATCGCTGTCGAGTCGGTACGACTTGTCTTAACTCTAGCATCGTAGTAAGAACTAAAAGTTGAAAGGAGAAGACATAGAACTGATTGCTCAACTCTTGCTTGAAAATAGAACAGATGCTTATATAGACTGGCTAGATGATAATTTAATACGGCTTATAATAAGACATAAATAAGGACTCACTATTAGCGTTGCTTTCTGCTAAAGAAAACTAGCAAACCATATAGCCTATCATATTCTTGGAGTTGGGAAATTATTCCCACTAGTCGGATAAGTCTTGCGAGTACATTGTGTACTCAGGGTTTATTTACCCCTATTGCAGGTGATGCTTGAAGAGTACCTTTGTGTGGAGGATCCTTCTAGTGGGCTCAGACGGAATCCTCGTCCTTATCGCTAGTTATTATTTTTAAAAAATCCGCTGTTTATTATTCCGCACTCTGGTATTTGGTATTGTAATAATGTAATTTTTAAGAAACTTGAATGTATGAAATGAACTGGTATTGTAACTCGTTCTCATTATTGGATCCTTGGAAAAATGTGGATCTTTCGGGTTCTCCCTCGGGGTGTGTCCGATGGATATCACTCGCTGTAGCCTGCTTTCGGGGTGCTTAGTGTCTGATGGTAGACGAGCGCCTCCGTAAGTATGCTATTTCGAGCGGTTCTGCCACACACCGTATGGACGACGAAATAAAAATTGCAAGAAAGTAAACCCCTCATAGTTAGTGTAAGTTTACTTATTGCCACCTAAAGATCTTTAATTGGGCTTAACTGGAGGTTGTCGCTAGCATAGTTTTACAAATTAGTTTTGACAAATTTTTATGTAGCTAAAGGTTTGGTCAAAATAGGCTTTTTGAAACCAAAACTTTGTTTTTAAAACTATATACATGATAGTATTATGCTTAATCTTGCTCTGATGCTAACTGTGATAGAACCGCCCAATTTATATAAGATCAAGTACGGCTGTCCCCGTCTAACATGTTGACGCGCACATACTTTCACTTATATAAACCTGGTAGTCCCCTGAGTGTCACGAAGGACCTCAGTAAATCAATATCACAACCAAGATCATATGATTAGGTAAATACACATCACATACGCAGAGTTGCAGCGGAAATAATATTACCAATAGGTTCACAAATAATAGTACAAGTTTGAGTTTCAAAACCGGTTAAGGGAAAACAACATAGCTTTCAAATGATTACATTAATATATGTTCTAAATATATTCCTAGCATAAGTGACATCCTCCAACAAAAGCATATAGATGAGAAATAAATATAGAGTCACCGAGCCCACCAGCGGTTAGCCACCATCTTCAGCAGACCGAAAACTTCACCTGCGACATGGTGGGATAAACCATAAGTACTCGAATGTACTCAGCTAGACTTACCCATCATAAATCAGAAATAAAGTGCACCAAAGATCATGCAAGGCTATATAAAGTGGAGCTCACTTGACAACATTTTGCATAAAAGCCACTAGTTGAGGTATATATTTTATAATTTGGTAACTAGTTAATTATAGCTAATTATCTCTAGATTAGCAACTAACATGTGCTAAACACGTGGAATATCATTTAATAACATGCAATAGTAACCATAACCGGTGTAACATTTATATGTTCAACATAACCATCAAATTCCATAGTTCAATTACTATGATGCTAGGATAAGTTGAGTTTCTCACTATCCAGGAGAGATAGCAATTCGAATCGATTTTAACCAGCTAGGAATTTATTCCTAACACAAACCCAGACATACCTACGCCAAGGTAGTCTTAGAGTTCTAGACTACCAAAAGTGGTGGTCTTAGATATTTTAGAAAGCTTAGGAAAAGCACTACAAGTCTACTATTATCACTAATACATGATTCTATGTTTAAATAAGTCAAAAAAATACAATCATTCAGATATGTTCAGAGCACATGCAAAAGCTGATAGCAACTTTGTAAAATCCATAACTCCTAAACGAACAGGCCTAAAATCATGAAATTTTAGGAGAAGTAATATAAGGAATTTATCTACAACTTTGGTATTCAATACATTCACATAAAACATCATTATCACTATAAAATTAATTGCTTAACCAAAACTGTACATGCAGCCCAAACAACAAAGGCATACTGCATTCATTTATCACTTAGTTGCTACAAACTAACATATTCTTGACATATATGCTACCCTAAACATCTTGGAATCATATTCAAACAATCATAGTATGTAAGAATAGCTACTAGAAGCATCACATGACAATAAATACATGTATATGCTCCCAACAATCATCCTCTACTTTAATAATGCAAAATATGTATTATTTTTAGTACTATATGAGAACAATTAGTTTGGAGCTGAGACTTTTATGAGTGGTAGATGTAATCAAAACATGGCTACTGCACAAATTTCATATGCTCAGGTTTTATAATTTAATTGCTATGAAAAAGACAAATCTTAATTATTAATAAACATATGAGAACAAGATAAATCTAAAGATCATTATTTTCTATAAACATATAGCCATATTAGGGTTTCTCAAGTCACTATATCACCATGCAAGGGAAAAGGAACCACATTTCACATTTTTGCACCTACATAAAAATTATAACTTATTTAAAACTATTTATCAAGCCATAAACAAATTAAATCAATAACTCAATCATACTGCATCCAATGACCATGAAATTTTTACCACAGTACACACATAGCATCAGTAGACTACCATAAAAATTCCACAGCAATTGGAGCATCACAACTTTAAATATGAGAGTAACAAACAAAATAAGCTAAAATTGCCTATTTAATAAGACTAAATCAAAACATTATAAAAACAGTACACAACTAGCATGTTTAATATTTTTATTAGCTATATCATGTCATCACAAGATTAACACGGCTAGAATTACCATTTTTGGACTTCTATAACTCAAGATATGCATTTGTCCAACTTAAAAGCATTTTTAAAAGCTCTTTACAAGAGTAAATAAAAATAGCAGAAACTTTCTACTAACACATATCATATTATGACTTTACTGTATAGATCTACTCTCAAGGATTTCAAAAAGTCTTCATTTTCTATTTTACGATTTTTCTATGATTTATTATGATTTTCAAAAATTTCAATGATAAAATAAAAACGAACTTGCACCGAGGACCCCGGATTCCACGAAAATAAATTCTAGTGAAACAGTCCTTCTAGCCACTATTCATATGAGTCACGACTCTGTAGAAAACCCCTTCCCTTTCTTCGAATTTGAGCATGACATCCTTCACGCGAATGGAACAAAGGAGGCAAGGCCGAAGGAGGCCAGGCCGGCGGTCGGGGAGTGGCGGTGGAGCAATAGGGGACCGACATGCACCCGTGTGTGGCCTCGGCTCCACCGGAGACGGCGCAAGTGGCATGGCCGCATGCGCACCTGAGGTCGCGACGGGGCGGCCATGGTGGCAGCGGCCTCAGGTGATGGTTGGGGCCGGAGAAGAGGCACTAGAGATGCGTCATGTGACGGTGAGGGCTCTAGGGTTAGCGGTTAGGGCTAAAGAGGAATGGAGCAGTGAGGAACGCGGGTGGTAGGACCTCAGCTCATCGGCCATGGCTACTGCTGTGCATGCTGTGCACGAGAGCAATGAGGGAGAGAGCAGGGAAAGCGAGGCAGCGTCGGGTCCTCCAAATAGGCGAGCAGGGTCGAGTTGGCGAGCATGCGTGGCGAGCTGGCAAGCGGCTTACGCACGGTAGGCCACGCGGCGCCTGATTTCTGAGGTTAGTCGGCCACGGCCTGTTTTAGCCAGTTCAAAATTGCCTTGAAACCAACTGAAACTCACATCTTCAACCTTCCTTAACTTCTAATTCGTTTAGTTTTGACACAAGCTGTAGTAACCAAAGTTGTAGAGCTTCGTGAGATTAACAACTTTTCTTAAAGGATCTTAGACTGGTTCTGCATAGTTCGGAAGATACAAAGCTCCAGAGTGGAGTACCCAAAACTGAAATTCAGGGTTCAGACATTCAGTCCAATCAGGGACAAAACAGTGCGAGGTTCTTTTTTTGAAATTCAATTTGAACATCCAAACGAGCTCCAAAAGTGATGAGACTTGTTTAGTTGTTTCCTCCACACAGTGTACTCCAACTCATATTAAGAAATCCAGTTGAGTTACCATATGAATTTGGAAGACAAAAATGTCACAACATGTCAACTTCCAGTTATTAATCAAGGACTTAGAAATATTTCAGAGGGGCCAAAACAGCACTGTATTCAAATTTGAGACCACTATTTGAGCCACTTAGGAGTTGAAATAGGTCTTGGTCCAAAAATAAAGTTTGTTGTAATCCACTCAAACTTCAAATTTTATTTAAGGTCTAACTCCATGCAAGCACTCCAGACAGTTGGTCAACACAGGTCAAACCCATATCATGAAAAGGCCAATTTTAGTTATTCCCATACTTAGAAGTATTTTCTTGACATTTGCTCAACATGAACCCTTCATGACTTTTGTTGTAGAATTCAATTAGAGTCATTTTGGTAAGGTAGCAAGGTTTGGTCGGCATCCCATGTTCCCATTCAATTGATGAAGCGATTTAAGAAAGACTATAACTTATCATTTCATATGACTTCTTGACTTCAAACTTCATGAAACTTTTCTAATAGTCAATGTAGATGGAAATAGATGTGAGGCACATGAAAAGGGGCACCTTCCACATTACTCAAGCATACCTCTGAAAAAGGGTCAACATGTAATCAAAGTGTATTGTCCGAGTCCAAGTTGGGGCTCAGGTTTGACCTCAATACCTTCATCATTACTTCTAGATTATGAACTAGAGATCATAATCATTGCTTGACATATCCTACTTAAGTCCAATTTCGCTGCTTAACTCGTGACTAACACCCGCGGTGTTACAAGGGTTACATGTGTCATTTGCTTTACACTATAATATGTTGTATAGGATTATTTTATGACGAAGGAAGTAGTTTACATGGTAGTGCATGTAGATTATATGGCTATGTGTCCAATTTGGTACAACTAGCAATTCTCTTAGAAACAGCACAAATAGAGCAAAAGTGTGGTCAAGATAAACCGGTAAAAGTGTGATCATGATAAACTCAGTGTTTTTGTACAAATGAGGGTTATGAGGAGAAGTGTGGCTAGAAAAAGCTATATAAAAGCATGTCGTTTAGATTCTAGTTTTAGCTTATTTTGACCATAATCAACTTATAAGTTATAGCAAATAGACCATATTCATCCGGATCAATGTGTAACTTGTTATAATCATGACATGCATAAACAAAGGAGGGCAAAATCAGTTGTAACAATAGCCTCAACAACTCGATCCTGAAAACCGCCGCAAACACAAGTGTGTTAAAAACAACATCAAATACTAATCAAAGCCTTTAGGACTAGCCACGGAACAAAGGAAACAAAGTGATATAGAAAAGAATGGAAGTATGAAACGGTAAATAATCAAAGCATTTAGGATTAGCCATGGAACAAAGGGAAAAAATGGCACAATAAAATTACACACACTTAAAGCAGTATAGGCTAACACAAATGGGCATGACAACACAGTATTAGAAACACCCTAGTCGCACACAATTCCACCACTAGTAGTATTAGAAAACACTAATTATAGCCAAAACATCCACAACATGCAAGCACACGAACCACGCATAGCAGTAGGAAATGCAAATCATTTGAAACACATGCACAAATTAAAACAATCCATGGCCATAGGAAACATAGAAAGACAAACACAAGACCAGGAAAGGATAAGAACAGACAGGTGGATGATCTTCGTTTGATGTACTCTTATTTTTTTAGAATTCGTTTTCTGTCTTATTGTTCATCTTTTGTACCAGCCTTTGTTTCCTTAAGATGTATTAGATGTGTCACTCTGTTTGAGTGTCTTTATAAAAGAAAGGTGATGATCTTCTTTGAATAAAAAGAATAAGAAATATAACAAGGACATAAAGAAAGAGATAAGATACACTTGCAAAAGAAGGTTCTACCAACAAAAGAATGAGAGAGAGGAAATCATATTAGATTGAGTTAAAGACAAAAATAAAAGAAGATGTGAAAGCCCAAAAGCCCAACTACTTTTCTCTCTCTTGATTATTAGGTCTAGGCATTCAGATAATTGGGTGAAATTCTGCTAAAAAAAGATAATTGGGTGAAATCGGTTATCAACAATTTCAATTTTAATGAAGTGTTAACTGAATTTGTTGCCAAAAAACTAAGAACCGACCAAAATTGGTCTTGGTTGATGAATTGGTTAACCACAATGCATATTGTACTTCTAAAGGAGATAATGCAACGATAGAATTGCATTCAAAACCACACAACAAAAAATGCATCATGCAATAAAACAAAAGGAAAAACAAAAAAAAATCACTTGTAACAAATTAAAGTCCGTGGACATACATCAAAATATGCAAATGGACATACTTTTAGTGTTTAATATAATATAGTCATAAAGAAATTCGGCTAACATCAGCTCAAAAACGAATCACCGATCACTGAATCGTGCCAAAATCTTCAACTTCGGTTAACTGACTTTCGGTTAAAATCGGTTCGGCTCGGCTAATCGGCCTTGTTGAAATTTTGCTAGACCTGGTCTCGATCGAATCTAGGATTTTGCAGGATATCCAGACGGTGGCATCATATAGACACGTGAAATTTCACAGAAGTTGACACTTTTAAGTTTGTGGCATGTGGCATGGGTGAGCAGCCGGTGCATCTCTAGACTTTTGAGCACGTTTTCTTGTCCCACAACCAGTCTGCGCCATGTGATACCGCATTGTCAAGATCAGAGACTGAAATCTGTTTGGTGAAGGACACTAGACGGAGGACATTTGTGAGACCCCGCTAGCTGGGCCGGTCGTGGGCTGGGCCAAATGGCTGATACTGCATCATAACTGTAGCACGCGGAACACTGTAGCACCGGAGTAGTACCACGGAAGCTGAGGTTGAGTCAAACCAACCTAAATAGCCAGGCCAAAGGACGCGGAGTAACCTT